>NW_024080910.1:904750-939079 GCF_003009895.1 Hyaena hyaena
AAAGTCCAAAAAAAAAAAAAAAAGAAAAAGAAATTTAGAAAGACTGGCATCAATAATAAATGCAAAGCAAAGTGCACCTGCTTTGAGGGTCAGTGGTAGAAAATACTCATCACTTATGTTAAAATGTCAGTAGATACACAGAATCTTCCTGGAAGGGTAGATAAAAACCAGTTCCTTCTGAGGGAAAACCTGGGTTAGGTGTGGAGGGAACCTCCTCCATACCTTCTTTGGGGTTGGCCGATGGGAGGCACGGCATGGAACCTGGCAAGTGGTGTCAGGGTTTTACTGCCCTGGCTCCCTCTCTGCAACACTGCGGGAGGCTGGCTGTGTCTCTCAACCACAGACTCTCATCCCTCACCTTGTCCGACGGCCTCTCCACACAGCTCTTTTCTCCAGGTTCTGGAACGGGTTTCTGCAACAGCTCCCTCTCCTTGCCCTCAGGCCCAGGAGGGTAAGGACACTCCACTGCACACTGCACACCTTTCACTGGCTCCCACCCTGCCCACATCCCAGGAAACTTGTTTTTTTTTTTTAATGTTTTATTTATTTCTGAGAGAGAGACAGACAGACAGCATGAGCAGGGGAGGGTCAGAGAGAGAGGGAGACACAGAATCTGAAACAGGCTCCAGGCTGTGAGCCGCCAGCACAGAGCCCTATGTGGGGCTCGAACCCACGAACCGTGAGATCATGACCTGAGCCGAAGTCGGACGCTTAACCGACTGAGCCACCCAGGCGCCCCCCAGGAAACTTGTCAAACGACCCCCTGTGAGAGCACCCTCTCTGTTCCCTGCTGGGACTCTGGGAGATGTAACACATCAATGCATGACTTTCAAACACATCAGAAAATTATTGTCTAGAAAACGCAAAGTGGATGTATAAATCAAGTACCTTATGTGGTCACAACGAACCATTAACCAGTAGGTAAACGGAGTTGAAGTGGAGGGGCGTGTTGTACCTGTTCGTTTACATCATCCATCCAGAGGCGTAACGTTTTCCGGATCGTTGGGTAATTGTTTCTGCCCCCCGACTGTGGTTTCAGCAGGCCAGCCTTCTCTAGGTTATGTAAGGTCAGTATGTGCTCATAGCCGTAAGTCTGCAAGAGAAGTCGTTTGGCACTGATGTCAGATCAGGAAAAGGGTTTCTGCCACTTTCTAAAAAGAGCGCTTCCCACAGATCAATTCAGTTCGTACTGGAGGGCACGTTACCGAAGTCCATGTAACGATTCTACGGGCGCAGGGGCGGAGCGGAGGATGACACCTGCTTCTCACTAAAACGAATCCAGCTCACTGTTTCAAAGAGGAATTTACGGTTTTTACTTTATTTTATTAATGTTTATTTATTTTGAGAGAGAGCACAAGTGGGAGAGGAGCAAAGAGAGAGACAGAGACACAGAGTCCGAGCAGGCTCCAGGCTCAGAGCTGTCAGCACAGAGCCCGACGCGTGTCCCTGAAGGTTTTACTTTAAAGTCAGAATCTATAGACCCAGCTTAAGTGAGCATCAAATAAATGAATGTGTCATGTACTCCACAATACATATCTTCCCATTTACAAATAAATTATGTAGTTATATGGGATATAATTAGACATTAAAAAACAAAAATGAGGCACATCTACACACCCCGGTAAGAAAGATCTGGATAGGGGCGCCTGGGTGGCTAGGTCGGTTAAGCGTCTGACTTTAGCTCAGGTCATGATCTCAGGGTTCGTGGGTTTGAACCCCACATCGGGCTCTGTGCTGACAGCTCAGAGTCTGAAGCCTGCTTCAGATTCTGTGTCTCCCTCTCTCTCTGACCATCCCCTGCTCACGCTGTCTCTCTCTCTCAGAAATAAATAAAACATTAAAAAAAAAAAAGAAATGAACCTTTACATGAATACACACACACGCACACACACACACACACACACATATCAGCCAAACCAAACATGGTATAGAAGGATAGAAGGAGGGTGGAGGGAATCCAGTTTTCCCCATAAAACCGCCCAAGCCAAGGGGAAATGTTCATTCCCTTCCAAACACTGAGAGAATAGAAGAAAACTCTCCTTTTTCTCCATTCCTTCTTACTTCACCCCAAAGAGGAAATAGCTAATTCAGTATCCAGTAGAGGACTTTACCACTTGGTGGGGTTATTATGCCTTAATAGGAAAGGAAAAGGAGGAAAAAATGTCATCCAAGTATTTCATTTCTGCCTGCTTTCTGGATTGGTAAGGACTGCCCCTTGCTAGAAGGACGCCCAAGACAGGGTCCATGGCTTGATGGCCGGCCATTGTCTCCAGTTTATCTGCCTAAGAAAGATTAGACTAAGTTAAAATTGAAGTGGGAGATAGGAGGCAACAATGTCTTCTGCAAATCAGGTCTAATGTTAATACAGCTGGTGCTTGGTTCTTTGGTCTTAGGTGACCAAGTGAAATTGTCAATATTCAACCAATGTGCCCTACAAAAATAGCCAATCCAAATGGATCAAGCTACTATTTTATGCCAGGTAGAATCTGGAGGAGAGCAGAAGTAAGTGATTAGAGCCACAAACATGCACCATTAAAGAAAAACAGTAGAGGTAGCATTTTAGACACAAAAGACAGCCTCTAAATACAGATATTTTATCAGAGTGAAAACATGATGCTATCCTCAGTTTTTCTGAAGATATTTAAGGCCCATAAGCTAGAGCTAAAGGACCAACCCTATTGCATCTTTAGATCATAGCATGGGATGCTATGGAGATTTCCTGAAATCTCCAAAAATAGGCTTATTTTTGATTTGCAGGGCAGTTCTCCTATCCAAAGTACCTACACTGCTTTGTCATCTTCATCATGTTACAAAGCATGTAAGAAGACATACAATAGCAAGATAGACTAACTTTATGACACTTATGATGCTCTGGCATTTGTTCCTTTTCATGAATTAAAGTAGCTCTTTGAAACAGATAAAATCTAAGTCACAAATTTGATCTTTTAGAAGAAATCACTTTCTGCTTTCATGGAAAGGAGTAGCTTCCTGGTCTTTTCCTGTACCTTTAGACAAAGCTACTCACTCTTTTCAAATAAAATGAATTTTGTTTATACTTCCGATTAATTTGGTGAAACTGTGTAACTAACTCAAAGAAAAAAACTTAATAGTCTCAAATGTACCATTTACTTTAAGTGCTATGTGACTGCCTACATTTTCTGTTTTGATTAAAACAAACAAAAATACCCTACCACATTTACCTGAAATCAATGTTGGTATGCCGTTTTTGAAATGTATAATTTATCTCCAGCTGATATTTTCCAACAACTATAATAAAAATGCAGAAATCGGTGGGCCACCTGGGTGGCTCAGTCATTTGAGCATCCGACTCTTGATTTCAACTCAAATCATGATCCAAAGGTTGTGGGATCAAGCCCCGCATCAGGCTCCATGCTGAGTGTGGAGCCTACTTAAGATTCTCTCTCTTCCTCTGCCCCTCTCCCATTCTCACATGCACACTCTCTCTCTAAAATAAGAATAAATAAATAAAAATAAATAAATAAATAAATAAAAATAAATTCAAAATTTCATTTAAAGTTCTATAAGAGTTTGGAGAAAAATACAGAAATACCCCCAAAAGACTTAGTTTAAAATTACCCCAAATCTAAGAACAAATGGAAGAGATATCAGGCCATTTTGCAGTAAGCACATTATTCTGGACTCATTCTAATAAAACTGAATTTCTTCATCAACCAGTACCAAACATTTTGTCTAGATGTTTCATTAGCAGTAACAACTGCATAAATGTGAGAGAGAACTAGAGACCGAGAGAGAGGATGCAGCAATCCAATGGTAAGTACATTACTGGCAGGCTACTATGATATCACATCACAAGTGAAATTGTTATGAGATATATCAAGGGGAGGATTTATATTTTTTTCATTATTTAATCACCTTGCATGGATTTTGAGTGTCCTGGGGCACAATTACATTTAACCATCACAACCTTATAATTCCATGCTGGTGATTATGCAGTGAATTTCTGTGTAAGTCAGAGATGTATCATTACAATCGTCCAAGTACCAATTGGCCTCAATTAGTCCAGTTATGTAGTGGCTCTATATTCTACCACTTGAACTTATTCACAAAGACATTATAGAGACATAGACACACATCAACTAAATATACTCACACATAAAGGCATAGATACACATCAAGTAAAGTTGAAGGGGTAAAATTCATATTTTGTATAGGAAATAAGTTTAAAAATTGGTGGAATGACAGGCGATTAAGTCATGGGAGCAACAGAATTAGAGACCGAGTAAGGCCAGAGAAAGTTCATTATTTTTTATTCAGCAAACATTACTGAATATCTACTAAATTCCCAGTTCTAAGTGAGACCGTGGAGGAAAATACTGTAAGAGAGGAGTGACCATGTTCGAGAAGCAGAGGGACTAATGAGTAAACATGAAAACTAGATGGAGTGTGTCTCCATCCAGATCGAGGTGGTCTGGGGACTGTTGGCAAATGGAGTTAGCACAGAAAGGACGAGAAAAGCTTGAGTGAGCGGGTATTGATAAGAAGAGGAGATTGGGATATATGTATGTGTGTTTAGGAAAGAGCATAACCAAATGTGATTGAAAACTGCAGGGGAAGATCCATTGGTAAGAGATCGAAGCTAAAAAGACAGGGGGAGAGAGAGGAGCAAAAAGCTAAGTGAAGCTGTGATCCTCCAATGTGTACTTTAAAAAAATGTAATTGACTTCTGTTGTCCTAAAGCAATATCAATACAGACTTCTTTTATGATTAAATAGTGTTTGGAAACTGCACTTGAACTCTATGGATACTAGGAGTCCAGGGACTAGTATTTTAGCCCCAACCCTGGCATTAACTTGCTCTATTATTGGAGGCTCAGTTTTCTTAGTCATGAAATGGGTATAATCATAACTCTCTTAAAGTGCTGTTTTGGAGGGGCGCCTGGGTGGCTTAGTTGGTTGGGCGTCCGACTTTCGCTTAGGTCATGATCTCGCGGTTCATGGGTTCGAGCCCCACGTCGGGCTCTGTGCTGACTGCCGGCTCAGAGCCTGGAGCCTGTTTCAGTCTGTGACTCCCTCTCTCTCTGACCCTCCCCTGCTCACGCTGTCTCTCTCTCTCTCTCCTAGAAATAAATAAAACATTAAAAAAAAATTTTTTTAAAAGTGCTGTTTTGGAGATAAAGTAGAAATAGTGTGTTTTGCCAACTATAAGGATAAACAATACAGTCTACTGTAAACATTATTAAAAGCTACCAAGTTCAAATAATAATCCTGGAGCTATCACCTTGGCTTCAGAGAATGTGCCCTGGCCATTGAGCATGGCATGTCTCAGTGCCTCCACCAATAAGATCAGGTAATTTGGGATCAGACACCTCTCTGGTAGGTATCATCTAAAGACTAATGACATGGAAGAATTCATTTAAGTCTTTAGGAGAAAAAAGATGGAAATCTAAGGTTGTAATGAACACATTTCTTTCCAAATTATTCTTGATGTTCTTTGAGATTTTTCAGAGCATAGGAAGAATGAAATCTTGCCATTTGCAATACGTGGATGGAGCCGGAGAATGTAATGCTAAGTGAAATAGGTCAATCAGACAAACACAAATACCATATGATTTCACTCATATGTGAAATTTAAGAAATGAAACAAATGAGCAAAGAAAAAGGAGAGAGAGAGGCAAACCAAGAAGCAAACTCTTAACTATAGAGAACAAACTGATGATGATCAAAGGGGAGGGGGCTGGAGGATGGATTAAATAGGTGATGGGGACTAAGGAGAGCACCTGTTGTGATGAGCACCAGGTGTTCTACGGGAGTGTAGAATCACTATATTGTACACCTGAATCTATGTATGTTAACCAACTGGAATTTCAATAAAGACTTAAAAAAATAAACAGAAAAGGGAAAAGATAATTATGAAATAGTATTCATTTGGTTTTTTTTTTTTTTTGGTGTTGATATTTTATAATTTCTTTTTGGATATAGAAATGTATGCAAAGAAAGTAAATCTACTAAAAATTAATGACAGAATCAGAAGGGTTTTTTAACAGTCCCCATCTATAAGGGTGGGCATCTATTATCATGCTTTTTCTCTTTTATTACTCCAACAACCACTTTGCTCAGGAGGTAAGCTACCAGAAAACTATTGGAAAATTATATGGTCAGTATGTTTCACACTATATGACCACAGGGAAAAGGCTGGAGCCAAAAATCACTACAAAATAATAGCCTGTTTACTAACAGAAACTCCCAAATGTTTTTTTTCTGTAGTTACAGACGCAGTGATAAGACCTCTACCTATACTAATTTCTGTCATTAACCTTTATTAAAATAGTGTTCTTAAAAATTTTTTTTAATGTTTTTTATTTATTTCTAGGAGAGAGAGAGAGAGAGACAGGGTGAGCAGGGGAGGGTCAGAGAGAGAGGGAGTCACAGACTCTGAAACAGGCTCCAGGCTCTGAGCTGGCAGTCAGCACAGAGCCCGACACGGGGCTCGAACCCACGAACCGCGAGATCATGACCTAAGTGAAAGTCGGACGCTTAACCGACTAAGCCACCCAGGTGCCCCCAAAATAGTGTTTTTAAAAAAACATGACAGAACTCTTACTGATACCAATAGTTTGAGTGATCGTGACCACATCGCTTCATCTTGAAACTTCTGAGTCTCCAGCTTTTAAATAAAAGGGGTGGAGGGGTCAAGATGATTCTAAACTGAGGGGCACTTGTAAATGTGTATGAGTACTTTTTTAGTGGCCAGTGGCCGGTGATGCTAAATGCCCTGCAGAGAGCATGGGACGTTCCTGCAAAATACACTGCCCCACCCAAAATGTCAGAAGCAGCCTGAATTCTCCCTAATATCCCTTCTGACAGTCAGTGATGCCAAGTGTCTGTCCATTCATTAATTCATTCAGCCACCCATTGTTGATTCCCTACTGTATGCTGGGCACCAAGCTTCCCTAGATGAATGTTTTAGAAACCCTGGCTTAAATTGTACCCTCCTTTATCTTTTCCCCTTCCTTTTAAACGTCTTCCCCACCCATAGTACCATGTGACCTATACAAATAAGGATTTTTTCAGCTCAACCTATTAAGGCAATAGATCCCAGGACTTATCAAGTGCTTTGGGGTTTCTAATGACATTGGGAACCAAAAAGGCTCATTCAGTCCTCCCCAAAGATTGAATGATGGCCTGGTTTGCCTTTAATAACTCATGAAGGGAGGGACTCCTGGGTGACTCTCTTGGTTAAGCTCCTGACTCTTGCTTTCAGCTCAGGTCGTCATCTCCGGTTTGTGAGTTAGAGCCCCACATCAGGCTCTGCACTGATATTGCAGAGCCTGCTTGGGATTCTCTGTCACCCTGTCTTTCTCCCTCTCTCTTGCTCATTCTCTAGTTCTCTCTTTCCAAATAAATTAATAAATATTAAAAAATGTTTAAATAATAATTCAGGAATGGAGGTCTTCAGCCCCACTGACCAAGGGCTTCCAGCTAGACAATGAAACCAAATTATAGTAAGTAGCTAAATATTTCAATTCAATCATTTCTAATTTTTAAACAAAACACCACTGTTTTACGCCCAGTGAACAGTTTTCACTGGCAAACTCAAATGTCTTAATATGCTTAAATGGCATTTGAGGCTGCTTGTACTAACTGCCTCAGAGCATTTTACCATATCAAGTAGGATCATTAACTTGCTAATTAACTGTGCAGTGAGCAAACTTGCAGTAGTGCCATCTTATCAGCCACTTTCCTGATACAGAGTTCCTCCAGGAGTGCTGTGACCTCTAGACTCAGCCCCCAGCCTTCGCGCTGTTACTCAGCATTCACATGGCCCTTCCATCACCTTATCTCACAGCACCCTCAGAGACAGCTTACAATTCTGATTGCTTGCGGTGCAAAGGAAACTGATGCACAAGGAAGGGTGAGGGTCTGCCTGACCACAAAACATCTTTAGGGATAGAGGGCATTCTGAGTGCTGCTTTACAGAGCCAAAAAGTCATACTGATGGTCAGGGATGCTTTGCAAAGAAACAAGCCTTTTTCATCCTTTCATGAATTTTGGATGTCATTGATCATTAAAAATCCTGTATATACTTGTTCAATCACTATCATTGGATACTTCTCATGAGCACAGCAGGGTCTGAGTAATGAGAATGTAGTCCTGTTTTCATCGACCTCTGGACACGTGGGGAAGTCAGACATTGTGCCAATAATTCTGTCCTCACTAAGTATTATTGCAATTGACACTATAAAGGAAAAGTACAGGATATAAGGAAAGCATCAGTGGTCCTGACCTAGCCGGGGGACCCAAGAGGCTTTCTTGAGAAGGCAGTTATAAAAGTGCAGGCCTGAAGGAAAAGTAGGCAGGATTTCAGGAATTGAGTGGGACATTCCAGATGGAGGAGGATGCATGATTGAAGAACCTGAGGCAGGAAGGAAAGGCTTATTCCAAGTAAGAGAGGATGCCAGCTTAGTCCTGGTGGCAAAAATGGGAGAGGGTGGAGGCGCCTAGGTGGCTCAGTCGGCTAAGCATCCAACTTCGGCTCAGGTCATGATCTCATGGTTCATGGGTTTGAGCCTCGCATCAGGCTCTGTGCTGACATCTAGCTCAGAGCCTGGAGCCCGCTTCTGATTCTGTGTCTCCCTCTCTCTCTGACCCTCCCCTGCTCACGCTGCCTCTCTCTCTCTCTCTCTCTCTCACACAACTCTCTCTCTCTCTCTCAGAAATAAATAAAACATTAAAAAAAATGGGAGAGGGTGGCATGAATGGATTTGAGAGATGTTTAGAAGATTTAATTGACAAAACCTGGTGACCAACAGGACGCAGGCAGTAAGAGTGGAGGCATATAGGGATCCCTGACCTGCATCTGACTGCTGGGTGATAGTGTTACTTGTTTAGGGTTCCAGCAAAGAAGCAGAACCAGGCGGTGGGCCAGGATCACCAGTTTCTCATTCAATACATGGAGTTTGAAGTCCTATGAGATACAGTTTGTCTAGTGGAGACCCTGTCTCACATGCGGTATCCAAAGGTCATTGTATCTTACTGGCGTGTAGTAGAAACAACCCGCTCTGTGGAGCCCAGAGCACATGTTGGGAAGAATGGTGACAGACCAGCATTGAGGCCCTTGTAAGTTAACAAAATGTTTTCTCATGTATTATGTCAGAGCTTCACAGTGATCTTCGGGGGAAGTCAGTGGATTATTATCTTCATTATACTAGCAGGACAATGAGGCTTCCTGAGTTTGTGATTTGCCTACGGTGACACTACTATAAGTAAGGATCACCAGATCAAACTGAAATCTCCTGACTCCGAGCACAAGGGTCTTCTCATTTCATCACATTAACTTGCTACAAGATTGGGGCCAACTCCCTACCAAGTCCTGGGGTTTCCATTCACATGGAATCTCATTATTAGCACAAAATACATAAGAAATGACATCAAAGATTTTTTTTCTACACTACACATTTATCCTTCCCTCTCTCACTCTCTTTACTGTTTTTACTACAGTATTTTTTAAAGTCTTTGTAAACTTGAGAATAATATTTGTATTTATATTTAGAACAAATATTTTTATAAGTGGTGAGGAGATAGTTCTTTGGGAGACATTAAGTTCAATGTTGTCTAAATTCTACTAATTTATAAAACATGATAAAACCTCTGCCCCCTCACCTCCTATTCCCAGATTTACTCTTCAAATAGTGGGGCCATCTAAAATGGCTCAGCATCCTCTCCCTCATGTAAGTGGTTCCAGGGGTGAAGTCCTGGCGCTGAGGAAGATGGGAGGCAGAGCTGCCCTGGCCCAGTAAGGGCAGGTGACTCTTCACCACCAGCCTGTCTTATCCATTGGCGTTCTCCCCTTTCCCTCCAAAGTTGGAGGGTGTTTAAGTAAAGTTACTTTGTGCTAGTTTCAGAGTCTATTTTAATGTAATCAGTTCTGGGTCTACACAGAAACCGAGTTTCAGGGGAAATAGCCTTTCTACAGGGCTAAGTTAATTTTTCTTTATTACGTGGAAAGCTTCCCCCTGAACCTCCCATTGTTGTTTACCTCCCTCCTTACCTATAGCTCTTGGACTGTTTTGTGATCCCGGTGGTGATCTTGCTCTCCTGGTTCTTCCTGCTGATCCGGTACAAGGCTGTGCATTTCCTCGGCATCTTTGTCTGCATCCTGGGAATGGGCTGCATGGCAGGAGCGGATGTGCTTGTGGGAAGGCATCAGGGAGCAGGTGAGTTTTTTCCAGGTGTTTCCCCCATTATGTGCCTGTGTGGGTAAGGCCAACACAAGACACAGAATATTCGTGGTGGGGTGGAAACTAGGAAACTGGTCTTCTCAGTGTCTGTGTCTTACTCACGTTTGTTCCTCAACACCTAGAACAATGACACATGGGAGGTGCTTAATCCATGTTTCTTAAGTGAATGAAGGAAGCAAAATACAGATTTTCCTGCCCTTTTTACATGCGTTCAGAAGCATTTAGATGGTGCTGAATGCTGAGTCAGGACCTATGTGGAGGATATTTTGCAGTCCATTGCTGGCTGGCCCAAACCTGCTGATTAGAAATGGTGTCAGTGGGTCATGGGACCTTGTCTACACCTTACCCTCCAGCTCTTTCTTTCTCAGGTCAGAGAAAGACTGAGCTTTCAAACCACTAGGTGGAAGTTGGTATGTAAGTTAAGAGTGGATATATGAAGTTTGAAGAGTAAATTGGGAATACTTAATATTTTTATGGAAGAGAGCTAAATTTAATCTCCTTGTACATGGTTTTTTGTTTGTTTATTTGTTTTGGGGCAGGGAGGATTTGTGGTTATCAATCACAGCTTGTAGACCTGCAAGGTAAAGCTTCAAGATCTACTCATCAAATTGCTATGAATCTGATGGGGATCCCTGATCGAGGATGGTTTCCAGAGGACCCTTTTTAAAGTATTGTGGTTCTTTAAAATGTACAAAAATTCTTATGGTACATAAGGTTTCGGAGGGCAGAAAAAATAACCTCCTTTTTTAACATCAAGAATGGGATAGAAAGTATGTTTTGGGGCACCTGGGTGGCTCAGTAGTTTAAGCAGTCGACTTCGGCTCAGGTCATGATCTCGCAGTTCATGAATTCAAGTCCTGTGTTGGGCTCTGTGCTGACAGCTTGGAGCCTGGAACCTGCTTTGGATTCTGTCTCCCTCTCTCTCTGCCCCTCCCCCACTCATGCTCTGTCCTGCCTCTCTCAAAAATAAATAAAATGTAAAAAAATAAATTTAAAGAAAGTATTTACACTTCTATAGTTCTTGGAGTTGGCTTTTCTTCCAGAGATTTAGATGATAGTCAAATTGGGGCATTTCTTGTAATGAGACTAGGTTGTCAGAAGTACCTGAAATAAATACAGTTTATGTTTTTAAGTTGCACCATAGTACATTACAGCTGAAACAGACCTTGTTCAGCAGCTTTATATTTGACACAGAAGAACAGCGAGATACAGGGAAGCCAAGTGAGTTCCCAAGGTCACAAAACTGAGAGAGCTGGGTCTAAGACAAAAGCTCTTGACCTCTGGGACAGGCTTCCTTTCTTTTTCTACATCTCTAGGAATTAGAGATACAACACAGAGCAAAGGAGAGACAGCCTTGGCCCTGACAAACATAATCAATTCCATCTCAACAGATAGGCTAAAAATACCTACAGCAGCTTTTCCTAAATTCTCTTCTAGGAAATGCAGGTTCTATGGGATATCAATAGATATCATATGAAAGAGCCATAGTGATCCTCATA
The DNA here is from genome assembly GCF_003009895.1 of Hyaena hyaena. Classification (NCBI taxonomy): domain Eukaryota; kingdom Metazoa; phylum Chordata; class Mammalia; order Carnivora; family Hyaenidae; genus Hyaena; species Hyaena hyaena. The sequence goes on from NW_024080910.1 coordinate 916,469, forward strand.
TGAATACTCTCTTTGAACCAATCAGAGAGTATTTTTGTCTGACACAATGTAACTAGTTGTTCTAAGGTCATAATTTGATTACATTTTCTCAGCTTTACTTGTAAGATGTAAACATAGACTAAGCAGAAACATGTACCCTTATTTATGAAAATTCTGCTTTGCTGAACCTTAGCCATTGGCTCCCAGCCATCATCTGGCATTTCCTAGTCAAAGAAGACAATTGCCCTCATAAATCTGGATGTTTAAGCCCAGAATGTTAAACTAAATTGAATTGATTTCACTAGAGCGTATTCACTACTCCTGAAAAAAAAAGTGTTTTCTTGATTTCCAATGAGGTGTTAGGAAAGGAATAATACTATTAAAGAAAAGAAAGTAAGTCCATTTGAGGGTCTTTCAAAAGTAGCCATTTTTTATTATTTAAAACATTTTTTAAGTTATTTACTTATTTTGAGAGAGAGAGAAACAGCACGAGTTGGGGAGGGGCAAGAGAGAGAGAGAGAGAGAGAGAATCCCAAGCAGGCTCCATGCTGCCGGTGCAGAGCCTAATGCGGGGTGAACAAAACTGTGAGATCCTGACCTTAGCTGAAACCAACAGTCCAACACTTAACTGGCTGAATCACCCAGGCTCCCCAAAAGTACTCATTTTTAAAACAATGCAGAGTAGCTCAAACATACCAGAGTGGATTTTATCTGTGTAAGACTCATAGTACCATCCTTTTTGTGATATGAAGTACTCATGTTAACAGAATTATGATTTATCATCGTGGAGTACCTTCCATGCCCAAGTACATGATATGATGTTCTAAGGGCAGCCTAAATATAGGATCCAAGGGCTTATTTTACAAAATATATTAGGCACCAACTTAAGCCACCATATAAAATATTTTGAAAGAAGAAAAAGACACGTTAGCTTTAAGGACAATATAATCTTAAAAATGGTGTGCATCATTATGCAAAATATTCCATTTGTTTTCACCTTTATGGTAGAATTGGTTCAATTTTATCACTTAGCCAAAACTTTATCACTTAGGGGACAAAACTTTCAATTTTATCACTTAGGGGACAAAACTTTACTAAAATACGTCAGTCACTCACCAGAACTTCAATCAGGTGTTCAATTCAATATAAATTATCATCACCCTATCAAGAGCTTTTCACAGGAAAAGAGAATGTCTGTCTCAGTCCTTTTTGTATGAGGTTAATCCATGGTTCAGCTTAGCTTGGGATTTTGAGAATTCTTTCCTCAAGCACAATGATAATGAACTGTTCAAAGTTACCTTGACTTTATGATAATTAAAGTAATTGTTCTAATTCTCCTTGATAGAATGCTTCTTCATCAGCTACCCAGGAACTCCTCATTTTGATTTAAGCCTTGCTAACGGAAGCTTCCCAGATGGCAGCAGGCTCTCCAGATATGAACTGTAACTGTCAGGGTACACAATGATGTGCCAGGCATCGTACTTCTCAGGAAGCTTTGCCAGCAGGTTTCCCCACGGCAGACGGAAGTGGAGAGAGGGTATCCACAGCGTTGCAGCCGGCAGGGTGCGCTACACAGAGTGGGAAAGGAAGGTTAGAAAGTCAGAAGATTAATAAGATAAAATCCAACTCAAGTAGCTACTAATTACAAAATATATTTCTTGCTCTTCAAAATATCATCTTTCTACCATGATACATGTATTGCATCTTATAGTTCATTTATTAAAGATGATACATATAGCAACATTTTCTTCTGATTATTAGACAAAACTGTAGAATTATTTCAAGGAAGAGAAAATATTTTCAAGGAGCTCGATACTTAAACACAATCAAGGAAAAGTGACCATTTTTTTGGTGCCAACCACTTTTCCATGCATTATCTCATTTAATCCTCCTAACTGTGCAAAGAAAGTCTTTTTATTCTTCCTTTTGCAGCTGAAGAAATCAAGGCTAAGAGAGATCAGAAGCGTGTACCAGGGCACATCAATACTAAATGGTGTGGCCTAGATGTGAACTCTAGCCAATATTCTTTTTTTTTTTTTAATTTTTTTTTTAATGTTTTATTTATTTCTAGGAGAGGGAGAGAAAGACAGCATGAGCAGGGGAGGGTCAGAGAGAGAGGGAGTCACAGACTGAAACAGGCTCCAGGCTCTGAGCTGGCAGTCAGCACAGAGCCCGACGTGGGGCTCGAACCCACGAACCGCGAGATCATGACCTAAGTGAAAGTCGGACGCTTAACCGAATAAGCCACCCAGGCGCCCCTCTAGCCAGTATTCTTTCTTCTACACCATTTATTACTTATTTTTCTATAATTGTGACCCTTATAAGAAATGTACAGCTGTTCTATTATAGGAAATTAGGATAAATGACTGCCCCAGATTGCCCAGAATGAAGGGGTTTCCTCCGATGAGGGAATTTGGTGCAAAAAACAAGACAGTCCCAGGAAAATAAGGTGGTTTATTACATTTACAGTTCAAAAATATTCAGTGGGATGGGTTCATTTTCATAAATCACATTAATAGTCTTTCAACACTCCAAAATAGCATAATCCACCATTTATTTCTTGAAAGAATGATAAGTAGTAGTTTTAAGTAATCTTCCCTATTCTTCTTTCACTGCCACACAGACACAAATGTCCCCCCAAACATGGTGTTTCTAGCACTTAAACAAAAATCTAATAAGGAAAACCAATTCTTGCAAAGCAGTTACGACTGTGTTGATTAGAAACAAGAAGCAATCCAAAATGAGAAATGGCCAGCCCAGAGAGACAGGTGCTTTTCAAAGAGAATGACTGATTTTTTTTAGACACCATTTAGTGAACTCTCAGTAAGTGCCCAATGATACATTAAGCATTTCATTTTATTTACATTATTTTGTGTACATTGTTTTGCTGTATTCTCAAACTAACCTCATTTTAAAATAAGGAAACTAAGGTGTTGCAAGATTGTATAGCTTGTCCAATGTTCAATAGTTAATAAGTGACAGACATGTGATTAGAACCCATGTGTACCTGAATTGAAAGCTGTTGCCACTCAAAACCTTTAGCATAGGATGAATTAAGACCTTTTCAATCAACTAACTTCACTTAAATATTTGTTGAGAAGTTATAAGAAGTTATACATGTGCCAGGATCCATGCTAGGGACTATATAGAATATAAAGCTAAGTCAGTCACTGTCCATGCTCCTCAACTCGACTGCGTAAGAAACAGAATGAGAGGGAAGACACCCAAATTAACAAATAACAGACATGGAGCAAAATGCACTGGGTGAAATTCAGACACAGGGGAGAAAGGTCTCAGTTGAATGGACTTATCATAATCTCAAAAGTATCCATTTACTCAAAATTTACAAAACATTATCACTCATCATGGTTTCATATATACATTAGTGACAGATTTGCTGGTTCATTTTCCCATGAACGTCATACAGAAACTGATTCCACCGCATCAGCTATCTATTGCATTGAAAGTGCATAAAACATGGAGTAATATGTTGTAATCTCCAGGAAACTGAATACAAATTGTAGATATAAACTATTGGTCCTAGAACTTTCTGATACTTACATCAAACATGATATAATTTAGTTGAATAAGGCCACCTGAGTGGCTCAGTTGGTTAAGTGTCTAACTTCGGCTCAAGTCATGATCTCACGGTTGGTGGGTTCCAGGCCCGCCTTGGGCTCTGTACTGAATGCTAAGCCTGGATCCTGCTTCAGATTCTGTGTCTCTTTCTCTCTCTGACCCTCCCTGCTCAGGCTCTGTCTCACTCCATCTCTCAAAAAATAAATAAATGTAAATAAATAAATGAATAAATGAATGAACATATGAATGAATGATGAATAAATAAATAAATAAATAAATAAATAAATAAATTTAGTTGAATAAAATCATGTCCTGGTTAATTTAGTTATATTTAATCAACCAAATTGTCATACATGCTATATGTGTATGTATCCATTTTCAGAGTTTTGAAAACTGATAAATACACTTACTCATGAAATTTTAATAAATAATATTTAATAAATATAAACAATAAATTTTTGTTGTTGACAATTTAGAAAACATTTCTGAACTTTCACTTACATAAAACTGTATTATTATTAACAGCAATTATCAGTGCCCTGGTGAAAACTCAAATTACTGGGGAATAGATTTCTATGGTCAAAGGCCTGTTAACAGAATAGGCCAAAACTGTACAAATGTGGAGTTTAAAAACGATTAGTGAGACTATTCATTAAAGCAGTATGGCCTCTTTTTAGAACTTATAAAAGATAAACTGATGTTCTGCTAATTTCTATTAAAATATGTCATTATAACTTAGCTTTCCTGAATCAATTCATATAATTTCATTAACCAAGAATTCTGTGTGAGCAGCACTTCCTCACGTCACTAATACAACAATAATTGATATTCATAATAATGACCCCATGTCATCACAAGATTCTGAAATGGCTCCTGAGTAAAAATGACTGAATTATATTCATTATAATGTTATAATTTTAGTAATGGATACTTTTTTAAATTTATGGGTTGTTCCTCAAATGAACTATTTAAAATTAAAAGCTTTGTCATTAGTTTCTACTTGACACATGAAAAAGATTAATTGGATTGCTGAAGATGACCTTCTCTATCAAAGCAACTTTAATTCCCCCGTGAGACGCACCCAGGGGCCTCTCTGGAGCTTTGGCTGTTCATCGGCTCTCCTTTATGCTCTTGGCTCATCTCTTCCCCATGAACTATGGAAGGTTCCCCACCCTCGCAAATCCAGATTCTCAGCCCACTCCCCGGAGGTTGATGCCACCAAGTTCTCCTGCCTTTCGGGGTCTCTCCTTCTCTCTTTCCAATCCTTACTAGGAGTGGGAAACTGGCTTTAGAAAGAATGACACCTTTAAAGTACAGTTGACCCTTGAACAGCATGCTTTTGAAATGCATGGGTCTGCTCATACATGGATTTTTTTTTTTTTATAAATACAGTACATTTCACATTTTCTTTTCTCTAGCTCACTTTATTGTAAGAATATTGTATATAATACATATACAAAATATGTGTTATTTGTATTATTGGTAAGACTTCTGGTCAACAGTAGGCTGTTAGTAGTTTAAGTCTTTGAGGAGTCAAAATGTATATGCAGATTTCTGACTGCATTGGAGGTCAGCACTCCTAACCCCCTGCCTTGTTCAAGGGTCAGCTATAAATGTAGAATCTCCCAAGGTGATCACAGAGGCAGGAATGAGGTCTTTCCCCTAGCCCAGCCTAGATTCTTTTATGTGAAGTCATTTCCTAGAGAACACTCAGTGCTCCCAATTGAACCAGAGAATCTGGCTCTCCAGTTTTATTTTTATTTATTTATTTTTTATTTCTGAGAAAGAGAGACAGCTTGAGCAGGGGAGAATCAGAGAGAGAGGGAGATACAGAATCTGAAGCAGGCTCCAGGCTCTGAGCTAGATGTCAGCACAGAGCCCGACACGGGGCTCGAACCTACGAACCGTGAGATTGTGACCTGAGACGAAGTCAGAAACTTAACCGATTAAGTCACCCAGGCACCCCTATGGTTCTCCAGTTTTAGATTGTTCCAGCTAATATGGGAGTCCAGAGCTACTCTAAGGAGAGTCCCTTCCCTAGAATCATGCTGGAGAGAGCACCTTTCTCCTCTGGCATTTCTTGTGCCTCAGAGCTGCATACCTGTCAAGCTCCCATGTACTGACCTGTACAGGACAGAGCTGGAGACTGCCTGGGTACAAGCCCACATAAGCTGCTAACTTCCACTCTCCGTGGCTTCACATTTCCTGGAGTGGAATTTGCTTAATTATAAGGAAGAGATGGGTAAAGCATTTATTAAAAATTGGACTCATTTTCTACGTGAAATGTTTATGTGATATTCAAATTTTTATAACATGTATATATCACTTTATAATAAAAAATAAATATACATATTTTGAAAAATTTTTTAAAAATTGGACCAACTCAAACGAACCAAAATTGATTTTAATACAAAGATTTTCATGGAGAAAAAAAGAAAACATTAATGTAAGAGTAAATCACATATATTTTCACTCTTTTATTTTTTAAAAATTTTTTAATGTTTTATTTATTTCTGAGAAAGAGAGAGACAGCATGAGCAGGGGAGGGTCACAGAGAGAGGGAGACACAGAATCTGAAGCAGGCTCCAGGCTCTGAGCTGTCAGCACAGAGCCCGACGCAGGGCTCAAACCCACGAACTGTGAGATCATGACCTGAGCCAAAGTCGGGCGCTTAACCGACTGAGCCACCCAGGCACCCCTGTTTTCACTCTTATATTACTTACTTTCGGGGAGTTGAAAACTTTAGCCCATAATCCCTTTCAGTCTCGTTTTCTAAGCAAGTATACATTTTGCCCATGGTCAAAATAAAGAGTCTCAGGTACTTCTGTTATAGCTTCTCTCCCTGTATAGCCAAAGGTAGAGATTCAGACTGATTCTGTTTGTTCTACACCAAGTTCACCAAACTGTTGGAAAGCGCCCTGCAGCAAATATAACATGTGCATGTATTAGCATATATTCCTAGATGTATATCCAGTCAGAAGACGTGGGACTTTGTAGAGACACTGCAATCGAGAAGCAGCTGATCCCTTTTTTTAGGTTAAGGAAGACTTCTGGTTGGGCAGACATAGGCAACCTTTTAATAACAACATACCTGGAGCACAGATAAACAAACTTTACTAAATTGCAGTTGGCAAATTACCGGACTTTGATAAAAACATCAGAATGGAATAGACAAAGGAAGCTCAATGTGCTGGTGCCAGAATCTCATTAAGAAAATGTTAATGAAGCTATGTTTGTGGCTTTGACTCCTAGGGGAGAATAAGCTGCTAGGTGATCTTCTGGTCCTAGGAGGGGCCACACTCTACGGTATCTCTAACGTCTGGGAAGAATACATCATCCGAACCCTGAGCCGCGTGGAATTTCTGGGAATGATTGGACTCTTCGGGGCATTTTTCAGTGGAATTCAATTGTGAGTAAAAAATAACAAGTAATTCAGACAGCAGATCCTCTTAGGGCTTATTCTAATTCTTTTCCTTAAGGTATGATTTGTCATTTTACCTTATAGAAATCCAGGCTGGAAACCTTTCACTAACCTCCTACATGAAATCTGAAAATTCACTATCTTTCTCAGTAAACTTCTTCAAAACTAAACAAGTTTATTGTCAATTATTAGAAAAACACTTAGTGGGCTTTGTAGAGAATTTACAAGAAAATATTAGAAGTACATTGATTCTCCCAAACCAACCAGTGGGTTTTTACATAGAGAAATAGCGTAAGTGTAAATGGCATGATTTGATGTACTTCGAAAAATGACATCTGTTTACTAGGAGTAGAAAACTAGAAAATGTACAGTATAAGTTTGCCCTTTCATAAATGTGTTCTTTTATTGCCCATAGATTTGCCTGAATGAACCGTATTTTCAAATTCATCTCTTAGGAATTTAGTGTTTCTACTTTCCTTAAACAGATAAAGATATAACACAAACATTCACTAAGCATCAAAAAAATCCAATGCATCAATTTTGCAATAATCCTTCATTGGAGCATATAAGTCATCCCTGACTAGTGCCTCAGAATTGTGAGAATAAGTGTCAAACAAAGCATAATTTTCCATCAATAAGAACCAGATGTTTTAGTGTCACAGAAGGGGTATAAAATGATATAGTACACCCTCCAGTCTAATTTCACCAAATCCCTTCCTACGAGGCAAGTGCTGTGTAATTGTATTGGTTCAGTATCTGAAATTATTTATGGAAGATATTTTGGCATCACCTTAATCATGTTTTGCAAATAGGCTATTTCCAAAACTCCTCCAAATTTTGGTATCCTGAGATATAGGAGAACACCTCCATAGCAGACAAGGGACAGAGATAAGGAGAGTCTCCAAAAATGATTTCTTTTTGATTCATGTTGAAGGTGCGATGGCATTTTAAAGCTCTTAAATTTAGTACTTCAGCTTTGTGAGAGGAAAAGAAATTGCCTACTTCAACTATTCATAACCAACATTCGTAGATCGATGGCTCATTTTATGGATTATTATTCTTGAATCCAAAATATATAATCAGACATCTAACATTCATTTGCTTCAGTTATAATCCATTGGAGCTAACGGAGCCCCTCCCGGCCACTGCTGCCAAAATAATGGAAGTGCCGTGGGGGTGTGTTCAGCAAATGGGGTATCCTGAGGGCACACTGAAACGAACATAAAGGCAGTGGAGTGATGCCAGCTTCATCTCCTGATCGTCTTTTCCAGAGCAGTGGTTCTCAAAGTGTACTTCTCTGACTGGCAGCACCCGTGCCACATGAGAACTTGTCAGAAATGCACGTCTCTGGGCCTCACCCAGATCTACTGAATCCAAATCTCAAGGGAAGGAGCAGGAGAGCCTATTTCAGCATGCCCCCTACACAGCTTTTTTTGTGCCTTTAAGTTTGAGAACCATTGCCCTGGAGAATCCTCAATCAGAAAACTGATTTAAGAAAATAATAATAAATGCTGCAAGTGCAAAAACTTTCCATACCTCACCATTGACTTTCTAGAACATTTGGTGAAAAGGCCAGTGGATGGCGGGAGCTGCCCCATGCCCGCTCGCACCCCCTCACCACTGTGGCTGGCCAAACCTAGCAAGATCCTTCATAGGTAAACCTTCATGGGTAAAACCCAATTAGACTTGCCTATCCCTGGCCCAAAGTCATTTTAAAAATTCAGTTGCTCTTTCATGACTTGTATAAATCTGGTAAATGAAAGAAGAAAAAAAAAGAAGTAGGACGCCTTATAATCTTACTCATCAGGTCCACTTTCTTTAAATTTGCAGAGCTATAATGGAGCACAAGGAGCTGTTAAAGGTGCCCTGGGACTGGCAAATAGGTAAGGGGTTTGCTCACCTAAAATGCTGTTTTTAGTAAACCCTGAGGGATATGTTTGAAGAGTGATGTGGGAGGTAGTGGGGCATGAACCACGAAAGGATTTAAAATGGGGAGGACAATAGAAAATGAAATCTCTTGTCATTTTAGGAATTTTTGTACACAGTAAGAGACTGAACTCTATGATTCATAATGTTTCCTAATTCAGCTCCTGCCCATTATCATCGTCAAGATGCCATTAGTGTAGATGCAGAAGTATGTTATTAGGTTAAAGACCAATGGGAAAGAAAAAATGCCCAGAGGCAGTGGTGGGACATAAATGACAGCAATTTTCTGTAGCCAAGAAACACAAAACTGATGTGATCATTAAAAAGTGGCACTTCAGCAAAGGGAAGAAAAATGAACAAAAAGGCATAAAAGAAAACAATGTAATGGGCATTTTGAACCCATAAAAACCTTTTCAGAAGGGAGCACTTTGCACATAAGAAATGGTTAATTGATCTCCAAATGGACTTGGTAGAAAATACCAGGTACGTTTCGAGCTAGTTAATAGTCATCCAGGGTATCTCAGATCCCACCTGTTTCGAAAATCACTTTTATCTAAAAAAAAAAAAATTAGGACAAGGATTTAAGATCCTAGGTGATTGCTATAATGATCACACAGCAAGCCCTAGAAAGGAATGACATTTAAAACCTTCTGCCTAGATAACCCTTCAATGTCTGTATCAAGACTCATGGGGTGCAGCAGTGAGCACAGAGCTTGGCTTACGAGGGTGCTTGGAAAACATGTGCACTGTGGATGTGAATGGGAGGGGAAGCCAGATTTCCCACACAGAAGCTGGCTGCTTGAGCCACCTCCAGCTTATGTGAGCTCTGATGCGATTGACAGCTTCAGTGGAATTCTGCTTCCACAAGCAAGGACAAAGCCGTAAGCTTCCCTGAGCCACTTAACCTACCCCCAACCCGGAAGCGTCCAAGGCTGGCTCGCTACTGACATAATTCCCTCGGAAGGCACACTGTGAGCTACAGAATTCTGCATGACTCTCCCTGGGGGGTTTAGCTAGTGACTTCAAGGACTGACAAGCCCTTGTGGCTGTCACAGAACTCTGCCATTTATTTTCTTTCGGGTTTTGCTCCAGAATGTTACAATTAAATGAAAATCAATAGAGGAGGGGGTGCAGGCAGGGGAGTAGGGGCAGCTGAGGAAGAAAACCGGCCGCAGGTTATGGATGCGTTTGCCTTTGTGACTCTCAGAGCCAGGAAACAAGATGTTACCCGTACTTGGTAACACTTCCCAGGCAGTGGTATAAATTAGTTTTATATTAATAGTAACAGCAATAATAAAAAATAATTTGTCATCTAATTATGTGGATGGCATGTGCATGTCCACTGAGGTTCTGTTATAATTCAGTGTTAGTTAAATGTGTCATCAAAAGGTAGTTTTATTCTTAACTCTCCTATTGCCATTAAAATGTCAATCCCCTGTAGTCCAAGATGATGAAAGGCAGTATAAAAGGAATACATTATAGAGCCATCAGATTAATTCCTGATTGGAAATGAGGCCAAAATGGTCAAGAAAGGGAAACAGATATTCATCCTTTTCTTTCTAAAGAATCGATGAGGTTGGGTTTTAGATTTTTTTTTTTTACACGAGGGCTGCCTTAATCCTCATTACCTCATCCTGACCAGCCACAGGGTTTCACTGGTTTAACTCAGTTCTAGGCACATAACGTTCACTGTGTAAATGTTTACTGAATGAGTTAATGACAAGCAAGGGAGATGGGGCCTGTTCTGCCATCTCTCATCTTTCAAAATATAGATAAGAGGGAAGTAGTGGGGCGAGAGGTGTAGGCTTCACATTGCCCTTTCTTTCTGGGGAACCAGGAGACAGCATACCGGCTACTGCAACTTGGGGACTGGAGGGGCAAGGAGACATGAGGCCATGGGGTCAGGGTCCTCCCAGAATACCCATGCACTCTTTGGGATGTCACGCAAGAGTGCCAAGCTATGATTGCTCTGTTTGGTGGAAAACTCACAGGGTCTTATTAAAGAGACAAAAAACCAAGACTGTCTTCATCTCCCACCACCTATCAAAGTGTTCCCCTGCCTTCCCTGTCTTCACATAAGCAGTCCGTCTCTTGCCGTCTCTTGGATAGTTCATATGGCAGATGTTTTATCAAAGTAAAGACATGTTTTTTCTATGGGGCAAGTGGGATAATAAATGTATTTTATATTTTCTGCACTCGTAACATTTTAAAAAACAGATTCTGTTATTTTCTTATAACACTTGCAAGATACAGAGTAATTCAAAGTGAGAAGACACAACTGGGATTGTTTGTTTTATTTCTTTGTCTTACCCTACTCAACAGAAAGACTGGGTCTGGTTATGTAATCGGTAAATTTCAGTAAAATGTACGACCTAACAGAGCTCAAATGTCCCGTGGAGCAGATGTGTTCAAATCACCGTCAGAAATCTAATAAATGGCTTCAATATTCCCTTTATCCCATTTGCCATATTGTATTAAAGGATGTGTGAACAAATACAAGCTGATGTGAAAGCGAAACGTCAAAGGAAAGAAAAAGTGTGCCGTGGGTCGGCTAGCTCAGGTCTGTGGTATGCAGGGGCTTCTTCACTGCCCTTGTGGGTGATGCTTGTTTTGGTTGTGGTTTTGGTTTTCTCCTGGAGACCAAAACAAAGATTTGACCTTTTCCTGAAGATGGGAGCAATGGGACCACAGAGCAGGAAGGACTTTAAAGATGATTAAGAGTATATTCAAAGGAAAATGAAAGACAGAACATTAGGGGGGGGGTCCCAAAGTGATGAGATAAAAATATGCAGCACATACACACACACATGCTACATACATATGTATATCAAATCTAAACTTACCATATCTAAATATTTAAACATACACCATATATTATACACCATGTATGTATCATAAATGTATAATCATTGAGATGCTTATTAGAATCAAATAGGATGCTCCATCAAAGTCCTGTTTTCTCTTCATAATAATTAAACAATATAGATTGCTGGAGGGTACACAGAAGTTAAAGCTAGACAGCATGTGTCCTGAGGCCAAGTTTCTCGACCTCTGTATGCTGGTTTTTCCTGTTTATTCACAGATCAATCTGTTTCTTACCTTTACTCTGCTCTATATTACAGAGACTGATTCATGAAAACTATACTTTCTAGGCTGTCTTGTTAGGTGGCTTCCAACTAGACTTGGACAATGGGAAGCAGTAGGAGTTTGGAGGTGGAAGGAAGGAAGAAACCAGGGTGTGTCTCCCTGTTTCTCTCTGTTTGGGATCCGGTCTCCAGAAATGGCTGAATGCCCTCTGTGATTATATCTTTGCTAGGCTTTCCTATCTCTGACCCCTGGCAACGTGGCCTCCTCTCTGGATGTCTCCAGCTCCAGGAGTGTGGATAACTGACTGCTATTGCCATCTCTGGAGTGCCTCATCATCCTTTTATGTCCTATTACCCATTCAAGCACCTTTGTGACTTGCACCACATATTAAATTTCCTTTATTGAACTGGACTGTGTTTCTGAACTGATACATTCTGTTAGCCTATTTCCTTGCCTGTATAGAGGGTAATAATAGAAATGATGTTCTACAATTGTAGATATTAGTTAATATATATAAATTAGCACATAGCAAGCATGCAATCAGTATTGGCTGATCGCAGTATTCTTTCTAATTTCTTTAACTTAAATCTCTAGGGGCACCTGGGTGGCTCAGTCAGTTAAGCGTCTGACTTTAGCTCAGGTCATGATCTTGTGGTTCATGAGTTCGAGCCCCACATAAGGCTCTGAGCTGACAGCTCAGAGCCTGAAGCTTGCTTCGGATTCTGTGACTCCCTCTCTCTTTGGACTCCCTCCCCTGCTCGCACTCTCTCTCTCTCAAAAATAAATAAACATTAAAAAAAATTTTTTTAAATCTCTAATGCATGAGGACAGGAGCTACCAAATGCTATCTTTTGTGAGAGAGGAAGCATTTTGAATAAGAAATGGTCATACACATGCCTTGTCTATAAACATAGCTGTTACAGCCATTATGTAGCTGTCAGTAAAAGTACTAATCAGTTCATGTGTTTGATCCCATTGATTGTTTGAAAACCCTGCATGGACAGCAAGTTAGGTCTTCAGATGTGCTGCTAGCATGTATTAACTAGCTAATGTCCACCTAAGAACAGCACAACTGCACTCTGACTGTAATCTAATTATTTGTTCATTTGGCTGATGAGGCTTTGCACACAAAACAGGATGTTCCTACATGAAAATATTGGTTGACCTAGCAAAGTGGTTAACTACGATGGTGTATATATTCCATTCCTGTCTCCCTAAATTTATTATCTGCAGCTTTTAAAAATAGGTTTAGAATGTTTAAGCTTGAAGTGCCCTGACACAACCTGATGAATAGAGCAAAACTCTGCTATGTATCTATTTTCCTACTTTCCGTGGCTCTGCCAGTTATACGGTCTCCTCTTCTCTGAGCCTGCCAGTTATATATCCAGCTCCCTACTGGACAGATGCTCTTGGATAATGCATCAGCATCTAAAACTAACGTATTCTGAATGGTACTTTTTATTTCCCCTGAAAACCTGTCCTCTCTCCGTTCTTTCCATGTCAGTAAATGGCACCATAATTCACCCAGTTTCTAAGTTAACCAGAACCCATGAGAACCCATGGATATCCTTGATACTTTCTTTTCTCTCACTACCCACATCCAGTCTATCACCAGGGCTTGTCGAGTCCCTACACACCTGGCCACATCCCTTTATCTCTACTGCCATTTTGAGCAAAGCCAATAGCATCTCTTGCCTGGATTAGGACACTGCACTTCTTGCTGGTCTGCCATGCTTTCTCCTTCCGGTCCCTTCTCCACACAGCAGCCAGAGCTATCTTTTAACGATGTGGATCAGGTGTTAGCCACCTGCTACCAACTCCTCAATGGCTTCCTATTAACAACTAGAATAGGATGTCAATTTCTTTCTGAGACCTACGCGGCCTTGCACGTCCTCTGCCTAATCTTCCACCCTCATCCCTTCCCACTGCTCCATTCTGTTCATCCTGCACAACTGTTCTGGCCCTGGCAGCTCCTGAAGCACATCAGGCCCTGCCATTGGGGTCTTTCATTTGCAGATTTCCCTACCTGACATGTTCCTGTCCTGGCTCCTCCCATGGCCCTTTCTTTCTTGTCCTTCAGCATTCAAGGTAAATGCACAAAGAAGCCTCAGCTAGTTACCCTTCCTAAAGCAAACCCCCTGCCATTACCTGTAAGGAACCATTTTCTTCCTTCTTAGCACCGAAGCAGCTCTAAACTTCTCACCTATTCTGTTTTCCACTACTTTGCTGACCAAGGGCAGAGTAGACACTCAGTGAATACGTGGTTGAATAATTGCATGAATATAAAACATCAGATCCCACATGTGAGAGTCTACAGTGTGCCAAGTAAGGTGATGGAAGGGTAGCTCGATCATATTTAATCTAAATCAGTGAGATAGTTAAAAAAATAAAAAAAGGCTCTGGTGCCTGGACTATGTTCTGACCAAGTTTGATTATTTTTAGTGGATTTTTAGTGGATTAATTTAAGGATGTATCTTGTTCCCAGTCTTTTAATCTCATATTCATTGAATAAATACTGAATTAACTTTATGTCTTTCCATGTATTGATCATAGATTATTTAGTATTGCACTTTTAGTAGCTTGGTTAAAAGGAGGATGAATTATTAGTAGCATGATATCCAGTTACAGGAAAATTGATCCACTTTTAGGGAATTAAAACTTCTGATGGAGAGTCAAAAGCTATCTGATTTTATTATGACTTAATATCTGCAAAAGGACGTATACTTTGCTGAATTAGGAAAACGGTTATTCTAGTTTCCTCTTAGGACATTTCCACCACACTAGAGGGGGCTGTTGTACTGAGTTTGCTCACTTAATGTTCAAAATAATCTTTTTATATAGATTTGATGTGGCTTTCCTTAAACTGAGAATCAGAAATGTATAGTATGATGATTTGTGCCCTTAAATACTTTTCATATGAGAAAACCAAATTTCTCTTCAGAGGAATCACCAGTCTTCATAGTCAAGGGGACTAGGTGTCCAGTACCTACCAAATCCTCCCAAATTCATAGAATTCAGATGAAACAATTGTCCCATGACCTCATTGGACACATTTAATCAAGGATTTCTTTGGACAGATTGGATTCATTTACTATAGTAAAATGGCCAAAGATCCACTGAATTATATTGCTTATGTTTATTCTATGCTTTATTCTTCCAGGGTAGAGAAATGAGCATTAGTTTTGTACCTTTGTATTATATCACCGTCTAGGAAGAGGTGAACCAGATTCTAGAGTTAGCCATAAGGTCTTGCTTCAGACTCAACAAAATTGTGTACTTATGGAATCAGTACTAACAATTGTGTGTCTAGTTATAATGAGAGAGAATTTTAGAGGATGGGAGGCTGACCATATAGTATTCAAGAACTTTTTTTAATTTTTCTGTTTTGAAAAACTTAGTTCTCTGGTAGTCTGTGAAGCATTTACTTAACTGCTCTAAAATAGCAGAGTCTATATGTGAGAACCCTCAGTATGCTAGGAAAAGTGATGGGGAAATAGGACTCAGTTTGTTTGGGGGTGGGATGGAGTAGGATTCACAAATCTAGAAGAAATTCACAGGTCATGGTGTGCTCAGAGAAGGAAGTGGTCACCCCCAGGTCACACAGTTAAGATTTCAGTTCAGTCCGCATCTCTGTGGTATGTAAGCCCTTCCATTTTGAGGACTATGTAGTTATTCATTATTGTGAACAATACCTAGGACCAAGTAATTTTACAAACCAAAAAAAGATTTTTAAAAATGTTTTAAAAGACCTAGATAGTAAAAGTTAAGTACAGCACCATTGGAAACAATTCAGAAGCCTTGACCCCATATTCCAACTCTAGCCACTAAGAGGCACTCCTTCCCAGAAGAAGCAAAATATCAGCTATGTGGTGCGAAGCAGAAAGTTCATTTTCCACATGAAGATTTTTTACTTTTTATCTTATGTTTTAGCCGTATATGACCCAATAATAAAATCAGTTCATAGAATGAAGAAAAACTCCCTGTGTGAGCGATCAATGGCGTGCTCTGGCCTCCTTGGTCCATGTACTGTGGGTACTCAGAGGCTCCGGAGGAGAATGTCACGCCACCTCTCTTTCCTCTCCTCACAGGACTGCTCTACGTTGGCTTTAGTGCCTGCATGTTTGGTCTCTACAGCTTCATGCCGGTCGTCATAAAGAAAACCAGCGCCACGTCTGTCAACCTCTCCCTGCTCACAGCAGATTTGTACAGCCTGTTCTGCGGATTGTTTCTCTTCCACTACAAGGTAAGTTGAGTCAGCGCCCCTCTGTGAAGACCATACTTGGTGGGAAAACAATCCCACATAGGTGGGAATGCCCTGCTCTGGAAAGCTCCAGTGTTGTGTAGGGAAGTAGGAGTGCAGCATCGTGTGCTAACCCCCCAGATATTCACCTTTCCACTAGAAAACAGAGGCAACATTTTGTCACAAGAGACCAGTAACTACAAGCACTTGATGGTGAAAGATAAGAAACTGCCGTGGAGGGAAGGGCTTTGGAATAACGGGGGACAGTTTTTCTGACACCATTCAACCCAGAAGCTACTCTTTTTCCAGCCTAAAGCTAGTAAGGTTTGTATAGTTTCCAAACTATAACCACACAATGGATTCTACCAAAGGCATCGGCAAGTTATGTTCTCATTGGAGATAAGATGCCATTCCTGCAATTTCTGTTTTGCAGACATTTTCATAGCAAGCATGAGTGGAAAATGCTAATGCACTTGAAATATTGTTTTTTTACTTAAAGATTAGGGCTTGGACTAAATGAATGCAGAGAGATCTTTTAAAGCATTTGCAATTAATATATCTGCCCAAAGAAAAGAAGAAAGTATTTTGTCCAAACATGGCAGTCTTTATAAATGCGAGATGACCGACATGCTCACCCACGGTAGGCAAGACTACTCGGTTACATCACATTGGAGTCAGATGCTATCTTTTTTTTAAAAAAATATTTTTATTTATTTCTAGGAGAGAGAGAGAGAGAGAGACAGCATGAGCAGGGGAGGGTCAGAGAGAGAGAGGGAGATACAGACTCTGAAATAGGCTCCAGGCTCTGAGCTGGCAGTCAGCACAGAGCCCAATGCGGGGCTCGAACCCACGAACCGCGAGATCATGACCTAAGCGAAAGTTGAACGCTTAACCGACTAAGCCACCCAGACGCCCCAGATGCTATTTTTTAAACACTGCACTCACTTCAGACATTAACAGTTGATTGGAACTGGTATAGGAGAGGAGACCCACTTAACGAGTGCTGACTCCTTAACGAGTCCTGTAAGATAAAGGTCAGTGGGGACTCTGAACAGGGTGAAAAAGGACCAGATGAAATATCCAGACAGATAAGACCAAACAAGGACAGGCAAAAGAAAAGACCTGTAGTTTGGACTGAGGACTGTAGGCACTTCTTGGACAGCCAAGATCCAGCCTGACCCTCAGCATCCCTTAGGGCCATGTTCCTGAAAGTCTCCTGTCACCAGCAAGACTTGCTAACAATGCAGATCCATGGGCCACACCTCAGAGTGGATACTGGAATCCATATTTAGGGATGTATCTGGAGGAGTCTGTGCTATTAATGGGCTCCCTTGGGAAGCTGATGTCCTCTGACTTTGAGAAAAGATAGCTAGGAGGGATACGTGAACAGGGCCCCTTCCTATGCTTGCACTGACTTTGGTTAGACCTGGGACTCTCCATGTAAACAAGCATCAGGAACTGAGAAAGCTAATGACCCAGCTCAATTCTCACTCTCTGCGGTCCATCTTCCTCTCCCAGCGTGTGTGTGTTATTACTTACTTGGGATGAGGAAGTTTGCTGGAGAGGAAACCATGTAGTAACCATCATGCCATCAGAAGGGAGGCTGTGTTATCTGAAAACTGAGTTATTGTGTTCACCAATTTGGAGATGTAGTGGATGTTTTTATTTCTCAAAGCAATGTTTCACTATATACATATATTTTGTAACTATTTAACAGATAAGTTTCTTTCATGCAATGATTGGTTCAACACAATAGGTGTTTTCTCTAGTTAAAATTGATTTCTACTGTCTTTTTTAAATTCAACTTTCGAGGCACCTGGGTGGCTCAGTCAGTTGAGTGTCCGACTTCGGCTCAGGTCATGATCTCGAAGTTCATGAGTTGGAGCCCCACGTCTCTGTGCTGACAGCTCAGCTTCAGATCCTGTGTCTCCCTCTCTCTCTGCCCCTTCCCTGTTCATGCACTGGCTCTCTCTCTCTGTCTCTCTCTCTCTAAATAAATAAACATTAAAAAAATTTTTAAAGTAAACTTTCAAGATAATAATAGATTCATGTGCAGTTTTAAGAAATAATACAGAGAGATCCCCATTTCCCCTTTACCTCATTTTTCCCCTTTGGTAACACCTTGCAAAGCTGTAGCACAATATCCAGATATTAACACTGGTGCCATTGGCACACAGAACATTTTATCCCCACGAGGGCTGCTCATGTTACCCTTCACAGCCATGCCGGCATGCCTCTCCCCCACCTCCATAATGCTGCAGAACTTCTCGTTTATTCTCCACTTCTCTAGATTTGTCACTTCAGGAATGGTATGTAAATGGAATTAACCAGTATGTAACCTTTGGGGTCTGTTAATTCTCTAGAGATTCATCCAGATTGTTTCATATGTCAGTATCCCATTCCTTTTTATTGCTGAGCACTTTTCCATGAGATGGATGTACCATGATTTATTTAACCATTCCTTTGGTGAAGGACATCTGAGTTTTTTCTAGTTAGGGCCATTACAAATAGAGCTGCTCTGAACATTCATGCACAGGTTCTTGTGTGAACAGTTTTCATTGCTCTGCAATAAACAGCCCAGAGTCCTAGTGCCACGCATATGGTCATAACATGTTTAGTTTTATAAGATACTTTCAAATTGTTTTCCAGAGTGGTCTATTGCCTTTTATTATGAATATATGTTCATTGTGAGAAAGTCAGAAAATACAGTTACATTCTTTCACAAATTGATACAGTTTTATAGTATATATACATATATATATTTTATAGTATATGTGTATTTTATAGTTTATTTGTATTTTAATGAAATATGTTTTTATTTAATATGAAAAACTATTTAATAAAATACATTTCTATTGAATGTAATTTATTAAATAAAATAAAATTTAATAAAAAACTACTTTGTTACATGCTTTATGTAAACTTAGCATGTATGTATCTCCTTGTCATTTAATATCTATACATAATGTGTATGTGAGTCTGAATGGGTGGTTCTCAACTCGGGCTATGCATTATAATCGCTTGGAGAGAATATAAAACATATGCTGTGCCCAGGTCCCACTCCAGAGAGTTGGATACTGTTTGGTCAGGAATGGGGCCTTTTAGAAGCTCTACAGGTGATTCATCACTTGAGAATCACTCACACACAAGATTATTTTTAATGGATACATAGTTTTCCATGTAATGGTTTTAGTTTGTGTAACCCAGGATTTCTTGACCATGGCACTATTGACACTTTAGACCAGGTGATTCTCTGTTGGGCAAAGGGGGCATGTCCTTTGCATTAGAGGATGTTTAGTGGCATCTCTGGTCTTTGCTCAATGTCAATAGCATCGCTCCGGTAGTGGCATCAAAAATGTCTCCATATGTTGCTAAATTTTGAGAACCATTGATTTAACAATCCTTAATTATTGAACTCAGGTGATACCTCTTTTGGGCTAAAGAAATAATTTGGGGAATTAGCTTATACTAAATTTTTGCTCACATTCAATGTTTCAATGTTTTTTTTAAATCATTTTAAAATAAATCTTATAATTGGTCTGTTTAATTTCCCTTTTGAAACAGAGATCTTTAAAACAGTTTGAGAATCCTTTTGACCAATCAGGAACCCTGCAAAAAGGCAGTATTTGCAAAGCCCTGTTAATATTATGGTAGCCAGGATGAAAACACAGACAATGCTCTAGCCCTCCTTCCCCTTCACTTTCATCGTACCTACAGTTGACCCTATACCTCCGAGTTCTTAAATAAATACTGCCTTGTACTGTTCTTTCCTTGTTTTATGAATAGTATTTAATATCTTCAAAGAAATAAGTTGAATACTCAATTTAAATCTAGAAATTAAAAAAAAAAAAACCTTTCCTTTGCCTCTTTTCTAAAAGAATCTCCCAAGCAATGCCTGAATTTTCAAGCAAATAGACATTGTTTGGAAAATTCACGACTTTTTCACCCTGGCCCAGCTTGTCTGCCTCAGAAATTGGCCTTGGGCTTCCCAGATGGAAGGCTCTCTAGAGCTGGGGGGAAGGGTGGGTCTGAGTGGCTTGTAGGTTTCCCACTAGAGCCAGATGGGCCATGTCAGAAAATTGATTTTTAAATATGCTTATCATCATGAGCAATTTATGGTCAATGTGAAATCTTGGCAAATTTTGCAAAGTTCAAAAATGATGATGTCATGTGATGGTGTGTGTGTGTGTGTATGTGTATGTATTTGGGAGCAGAGAGAAGGTAGTTATATTTTCATATATCTTCTTTGGAGAAATGTCTACTTAAATGCCTTGACCATTTTAATTGGGTTGTTTGGTTTTTTATCATTGATTGTAATATTTCTTTATATATGCTGGGTAGTATATACACTTACCAAATACTTGATTTGTGAATATTTTCTCCCACACTGTGGTTGGTTGTCTTTTCTCTTTCTTGTTAGTATCCCTTGAAACATAAAAAGTTTAATTTGATGCAGTGCAATTTATTTAACTAGTGATACTTTTAAAAACATGAAGGGCACCAAGTCAATTCCACCATGGACCCCAGGCCACAAGTCTTTCCCAGGGGTCCCCAACAATTCTCCTCTCCAGGGCTGCTCAGTAATGATTGCCAGTTGCCTCAGATCACCTCCTTTAAGGGGATGGACGAAAGTCAGCCTAAGGAAGAGAAAATTCAGTTCAGATGAGGGTAACTTCTAACTATAAAGACTGTAGTCAGGAAGAGAGTTTAAGCCAGTAACCCTCAACTTTGGCTGCACATTGGAATCCTCAGAAGAGTTTTAAAAACACTGAAGCTTGGGTCCCCCTTCCCCTGATCCCAATTCCTGCAGTCCGCAGTACAGCCTGGGTGTTATATTTTTGAAGGCTCCTGAGATGGTCCTCTGATGCAGCTAGAATTGAGAGCCACTGCTTCAGACTGACTTTATGTGGCTGCAGGCATGTGCAAATGGGACCAAAGGGCAAAGATTATAAGATGATAGCTAAATATACAGCTATTAGCCATCCAAAAGTGGAAGAGACTGCCTTGGGAGTTTCTTTCACTGGAGGAAGCCAGATGCAAATGTGGGAGGGACCATGTGGAGGGACCTCCCACTTCAGTGCTGACGACTGACCGGTGTCCTCTGGGATTGCATTTGGATTGGCTACAGTCTGCACTTATAGTTTATTCCCTCACTTAATCATGATGTCTTTACTCTAAATAACCTTCTGGCCTGGTTATAAATACCTGCAAGTTGAAAAGGGAGGGATATTTGCTCACAGATGTTGCTTACCTGGACAAAACTAAATGATTAAATGAACTTCTCCTGCCCAACATTGATTATTTGCTTTTTCTTGCTTTCCACCTTTGGGAGAAATTCATTCCCTTCCCCACCCATCTGTCCACAGTCTGCACCTTCTCCTCCTCTTGTGCTGACTGCCATGCTGACTGGGCAATAAAGCCCCGTGTCCCAGGGAAGCAAATGACCTAATTCTGAATTAGACAACCTGCATGATATAATGCTCTTGCAAACTCCGATTTTACAAGACTTTTGAGAAGTGGTTATATGTCTATTCTTTATTACCTGACAACATTATTGAGTCCAGAACACTCAATCTATAACAATCCATGGAAAGTACAGAAAATGAGCATTATTGGGCCTCAGAAGCCCCCATAACCAAACCCAGGAAGAGATTAACACTAGAGATTTACAATTTGATGGTGTGTTGGCTTTTCAACGTTAGAGCTTGATCAGTTATGAACTCTACCCCCGTATACTTATTGTACAAACAGGATGGTTTTGAAATGAAAGGATCAGATTCCTATGACTGCTCTAACAAATTACCACATATTTAGTGACTTAAACCAACATAGATTTATTATCTTACAGCATTGGAGGTCAGAAGTCTCACTGGGCTAAAGTTGTTAACAGGGTGTGTGGCTTCTGGAGGCTCTAGCGGAGACTCAGTTTCCTTGCCCTTCTCACCTTCTAGAGGCTGTTTGCAGTACTTGGCTCATGGCCCCAATCTCTATTTGGAAGGCCAGCAGTATAGCATCTTCAAGTCTGACCTTGGTGAGATCATATGGGGTCTGCCCAGATAATCGAGGGTAATCTTCCCAGCTCCTTAATTTATTTTTATTTTTATTTTTTTACAAATAGTTTATTGTCAAGTTGGTTTCCATATAACACCCAGTGCTCATCCCCACAAGTACCCTCCTCCATACCCATCACCTCCCTCCCCCTCACACCCATCAGTCCTCAGTTTGTTCTCAGCATTCAAGAGTCTCTCATGGTTTGCCTCTCTCCCTTTCCCCCACTACTTCCCCCCTTCTTCTCCCCCATGGTCCTCTGTTAAGTTCCTCCTAATCCTCCTATACGTGCAAACATATGGTATTTGTCCTTCTCTGCCTGACTTATTTC
>NW_024080910.1:939624-1244353 GCF_003009895.1 Hyaena hyaena
TCCTTATAGATTCTGGATATTAACCCTTTGTCTGATATGTCATTTGCAACTATCTTTTCCCATTGCGTTGGTTGCCTATTAGTTTTATTGGTTGTTTCCTTTGCCGTGCAGAAGCTTTTAATCTTGATGAGGTCCCAATAGTTTATTTTTGCTCTTGATTCCCTTGCTTTTGGGGATGTGTCAAGTAAGAAGTTGCTGTGGTGGACGTCAAGGAAGTTGTTTCCTGCTTTCTCCTCTAGGGTTTTGATGGTTTCCTGTCTCACGTTCAGGTCTTTTATCCATTTTGAGTTTACTTTTGTGCATGGTGTGAGAAAATGATCTAGTTTCATTCTTCTGCATGTTGCTGTCCAGTTCTCCCAACGCCATCCGTTAAAGAGCCCAGCTCCTTAATTTAATCATATCTGCAGAATCCCTTTTACCACATGAAGTAACCTATTCACAGGTTCCAGAGACTAGATGTGAACACCTCTGGGAGCCATTATTTCACTTGCCACAAGAGGACTGTTAATAATTACACCAAGATAAGTGAGGGTACATTGGTTCCAAGCCGGAACACATATGGCTGTGCTCTTTTTAGAAGCTGCATCTGGTCAATGAAGACATATTCTCCACCTAGGTAGACACTGCCCTCTGTTGAGTTTCCCAACTGATTTTTAGAGTCGTTCTGATTACCTACTCTTGTGTGACTTTAACAAAGAGAACACTCAGTCATGCATAGAGAAAATGGATTAGGGCCAGAGGGCTACTGAATGTCTCCTGGGTGAAGTATGAATTCAGAAACATGGTGTGGTAAGCAGAACACAGGCTGCCAAGTCAAAGGAGCCTAGATGTAAAGTGTGGCTTCTTTTTACTCTTTACTTACTTTGGACCAGTTATTTATTCTTTCCCAACTTCAGAGTGACGAGACCTGCTTTATGGAGTTTTTGAAGGGAGTAGATCAATTATAAATGGCAACCAGTAGTGATTCATTACTCTGATTAAATATATGCTTCAGAATTAGTAATCCCCATCTCATTCCACTTTTAGGATACTAAGTTATTTTAAGAGTTTGTAACAAGGTGTAGCTTTTAACTATTTTTTGTGAGTTTTCTCCTATTCCTTGTTTGAAAAAGTGAAACTGGGTCTAATCATACAAACCTAGAAAATATTATATCAGTCATTTTCTGCAGAACTCCGTCATTGCTTACAATAAGATTTTTAGGTGACAGCCATAAATACAAAACATTCAGGTGCTGTTAAAATAAAATGCCAATAAATTCTTTTATGATATGCCATCATATGTTGAACATTCTTCAGGAAAATAGCAGCCAGTGTTGAATATGCAGAATATTCCTTTTTGCTTGACATTTAAAATAGAAAATGGCTTACTTCACACATTTTGCTATTACCTTTTCAAGGTTTAATATTGTCACAGAATAGCTATAATAAAGTTGAGAGTAATTGCATAAGTAGTGATTATTTTTTTGTAGCTGCATCAGAATAAACAGGAAATTGATAGAGAAGAAATGAACATTGTAAATTCTTTCTAAATTCCCTTTAAATGCTCTCCCTTGGCACTAGTCTATATGGCTCCCCACACCGAGCAGCCTGAAACCCCAGGTGATCTTATTCAAAGAGTAACATTTTAGGAAAGTAAAGGCTCCGTAAAACTTATACTCCTACATCGGGAAATAGGTTTTTATCGTCCAGATATTCTCTGCTAAAAAATGGGGAGACAGTAATTTCAAAATCATCTGTCCAAGAAGGCTACTTCCAATGTTCTGGGTAATGTGTTCGTGTGAATTTTTTAGAATTTCCTCTGTATGGGTTCATTAGAAAACATTCTGCATGTTTAGCCTCATCTTTATACCTGATCAATTGTTTATAATTGCTGCGAGTTGTTTTTGATGATTAATCATAAAAGTGTCTTACATTGTCAACTGCCTAGTCTAGCAATCCACATTACATCCTGTGAGGACAGGTGTAGAGTCCCATGATCCTCCCTGACCTGTTCTGTCAGCCACTAAATATTTCATCTCACATGTGCCAGTTTCTCATACTGGTTTTGTTGTTCATCTTGTTGTTGTTGTTGTTATAAGAGATTTGGCAAGAAAAGTTTAATAACCCCAGATGTGGGTATAACTTAATAATATATGATTATACACTAAATCTCAAAGAACTTCTTTAAGCAAATATTTATTTATTCTACGCCTGCTATGTGCCAAGCACTGTTTGGGTGCTTAACTTTTCATTTATAAATAAAGATGACAAGAATACTAAAAATCACCAAGTGGATTAATGCGAAGGCTGAGATTCCAAACCACTGAAACTTGAATAGACCAACAATCTCAAGCATCCTTAATATCTGAGTGCTGATGCCAGAGAGTTTGCAGAGATTGCGTTAACAATAGAATCTTTCATTAGCTGTGGATCAGAACCTGGAGCCAAGCAAGCGCTGATCCTCTGAGGTGGCAAGCAATTTGAGTAATGGAACTGTACTTGAGCAACCAAGGCAGGCAGCCTCTGCCTGCGGCAGTCAATGAACATAAAAGCAATAGTGCACATCTTACTTATAAAAACACCCTCATAAGCAGTTTGTTATATTTCCTTCAAGAAGAATGGCATCTTCAAAGGTTATGATTTTTAAGTGTATAGTACTAATTATAAATGGGAGATTTTGATTTTTTTATTATTACTTTTTTAATTTTAGAGAGAAAGAGTCCAAGCAGGGGAGAGGGGGAGAGAAGAGGAGAGAGAGAGAATTTTAAGCAGGCACCATGCTCAGCAGAGAGCCTGACGCAGGGCTCGATTCCACAACCCAGGGACCGTGACCTAAGCCAAAATTAAGAGCAGGATGCTCAACAGACTGAGCCACCCAGGTGCCCCTAAATGGGAGGATTTTAAATTAATACTTACCTTTTATGACTCTTTTCATATTTCCTAAACTGTCCCTGGTGAGTAAAGAATTGGAGAAATCAGCATCATTGAGGCCCCAAAGCATTTCACATGAAATGGTGAGGTGATAGAACAATGAATGTTTGAACTTGGTTCCCCCTGCCTGAAAACTCAGTAAAGTCTTTTGAAAGCTCCATCTTCCTAAATTTATTAGGGTATGTGTTGCTAGCCTCTGTGGATGGGAGACAGTGCTTCCCGTGTAGCCATTCAGAAACCCAGACTCCTTCCATCTTGTGGCTCTGCCATCCTCTGGGACAGTATTAACACACTGGGATCTGCAAGCCAGCCACTTGTTTTTGCGAATACAGTTTCCCCGGAGCACATTCATGCCCATTTCTTTATGTGTTAACCATGGCTGCTCCTGCCTTACAACAACACCATTGAGTAGTTGTGACAGAGACTGTGTGACCCACAAGCCTAAAATATTTACTATCTAGCCCTTTAAGGAAATGTTTGCCAGTCCCTATCTCTATTGAGACAGCTTGGAGACTTTTATGGCTGTGTCTAGAGTAGTATGCATAATCTCCTCCTCATTCTTTTGGCCGGAACTCAGTCATGTGGCCACACCTAATTGCAAGGGAGGCTGGGAAATGTAGTTAAGCTATTTGTACAGTAAGGAAAGAATATAGGTTCAGTGAATAAGTAGCCAGTCTCTGACACATTAGCAATTCCTATTTATTAGAAATATTGGAAGGATTAGATAAGTTGGGATAAATTGTGAGGCAGGTCCAGAACCATAGCTGGAAGTATAAATTCCTTATACGTGAATCTATCCATAAACTACACATCACAAATATTTTGAACTCACATTATCAGGACAAGCTGTAGGGAAAAACAGAATGAGCTAGAAAGGTTGCAGAAGTTTCAAATGGAAAGGCTTGTGGTTGCACTGGAGCGTAGCCAGGAAAAACCAGCTAGTTGCCTCCCAGGAGAATGCATGCGATGTGTTTGTCACCAGGTGCACAGTCCAGTGCCTTCCTAATACTCAGACACCTAATTTTGTCATCTGACCTGTATGTGTCCATCTTCCGTGGACTAGAAGATAAATGACCCAAGCTCACAGAAAGCAGAGCATAAGCTTCCTAAGGTAAAGAACAAAGGTTGGCTCAAACATAAAGGCTAAAACAGAGCCACCCCTCCACACATCTTCAGGAGCTACTAAGACTAATTTTCAACTATATATCTAAGATGTGGTGAGTTTTTATGTACTCCCTTCCATGAAAGATAATACTGTCCCTCCTTCATTTCCTGACTACTGTTGTACTGCTTTTATATTTTAACAGTGGATTTTAATCAACATAGTCCTTATGGTTTTTAAGCCGTATTTCCATACTTACTACATTTCCTATATATATCGCCAGTCCCTGAAATGCAGGCTCTTGTTTCTGCATTCTTTATTTTCCTTTATGTCTTAGATTTCATCATGGCTGGTGTTGTTAGGAAGCAGGGCTGCTATGAATGGTTGTACAGTCTGTCTACAGTGTAATTTGTCCATTTCTAGGGAACATTTTCCAGCAGATGGTAGTCAAATGCCTTGAAGAAAGAAAGAGTTCACAGTCACTGGAAAAGTGCCATTGGGCTGGCAGCATGTCTGTCAGGAAGTGTTCATAGGGGCTCTATCTCCCAAGTCTTTACTTCCTTGAAAACATTTCTTATATTTATTTATATTCAAAGGATAATTTTCCTAGGTTACATTTTCTTTTTCTCAGAACTTTATAATTTTTGAGATTTGTTTTGCTTTGTTTGAAAAATTGAGAACTATGTGCTCGCTTCGGCAGCACATATACTAAAATTGGAATGAAAAATTGAGAACTATACCCAACCCTTTTCAATCATTTGAGTTATTGGATTTTATCATTCAGTAGTTTGAGGGTTTCCCAAAAAAGAGCCTACAAGTATCAGATCTCTTCCTTCTGTTTGAGAATGTCTGTCACGTCTTTACACATGTATGTAGGTCAGCTTGGTCCGTGGCCTGTCTCACTCCCAGGAGTATAATTCCTTGGTGGCCTTGAACACCTCCCACCCCCCACTCCCGCCTCCCGCAGTTTACCACAGAGCCTCAGATAATGGTAGATTCCAATGCATCCCCACCCTGCCTAGTCGAGAATATGAGGCAGTAGGAAAGGGTTTCTGTTCCTGAGAATGTTTCCTTGACTTTCCCCTGAGTTTCCCTAATCACCACTTAATCTATTCCTTCCAAATTAGAGAGAGATCTGAAAGTAAGTGTACTCACCCAAATGTGAACATGAGGCCAAGGGCAGATGGAACAGCAGCATTGTTACATGCCAGGGTCCAGAGTCAGACTCTCTGGGTGTTAATTTCAGCTCACTCTACCAAAGGGTTCCTAACATTTTCCGGACTATACACCCCTTTGTTGGTCTGGTAAAGCCTAGAGATCCCTATCACAATGTTTTTATGATTTTATGTTTATTTTATGTCTAAAATAAAATACATAGCATTACAAAGCAGGCTGATTATATTAAAATAAAGTCATCAAAATATTTTTAAATGTGATGATACAGTAATATACAAATCACAGGTTCTAGAAGCACACCTAATAACTACTGTCATGTCAAAGCAGTGATGAGTGTACATCTGGAAAGATCTGCAGCAATTGTCATGTGATATGAAAATATATGTGATTTCTGTTGGCAAAAAGTCCAAGGCACTGCTCATACTAATGCAGCTCATTTCTTCCATTTATAATGAAGAAATGCTAAATGTCAGTTAGAGATCAGGGTAAATAAAAATCCAAGGTTTTTGTCTAGGTTTACAGTACCCCTGAATTCTATACAGGAACCCCTGATGCTAACCAGTTATACAGCCTTGTGCAAAAGTTACTTAACTACTTTCATCTATAGTTTCTCCATCTGCAAATGGGGGTCCTAATAGTAGATACTGTGTAACTGGGAGCATCAGAGTTCCCAGTATAGAAATGTAAATCACTGGCTGCATTGGCTGGCTCAGTGAACACTCAGTAAATAATGCCATTATTAAGGATGGAGCAATTTTGAGTGCTTGTAGTTTATGTTCTGCACACTTTTAAATATTGCATAAATTATGTATTACTGAAACCATATGCATACATTATTTTTATAATCATAAAACAATAAAGTTGTTTTTATCCTGAAAATACATAAAGCTAGGAATATCTTCTAATAAAAAGGAGGTCTAAATACGAATCTCTGCCATTGCAAAACGGACCAGAATTGCAACCAGAAACTGATTAGAAGGTTCTAAATGGTTTATTCCAAGTTTTAACGGACAAGCATGAACACAAAGGGAAAGTGTTTTTTTGTGTCTGTTTTCCTCATCACTTTCACGTAACTAAAAGTGCACTCACTACATTGCTAAGCACTAATGTAGTCATATGCCAGTCTCTTTCACATTTAAATCTATTTGGGGATGTCGTTTTATTTTTAAAATAAATACACTGTAAACTATTCTGTGGAGCCTCAAATTCAGCAAGGTAACTCAGATGAGCTTGAATGTAAATTTGGTGAGTGGCTTTCTGTCCAGTTCTTTTTTGATGCTGTGTGGAACCAGGCATTCGTGTGCAGAAGAATACCTGCTTCGCATTGCTCTGTGGAGCTCTGTGTCAGCAATTATTGATTGTACTGGTGTTTCCTTTGTATACTAACCAGCTCCACCTTTAGATAAAAGGACTGACCTTATGTAAGAAGGAAGTACAAAGCGCCTGATGACAGAGCTCCCTCTCTGCTGAATCCCTGGTGTCCAGTACAGTGCCTGGCACAGTACGTGGTCAGCAATTATTTATTCAAGGCAGGGCTTATCTCTACAAGAAACATTAGAGGTTACACCTCAATTTTCTAGGCTGAACATTATCTAGGAATTTTCACATGAGAAGCAAAAAGCTGTTGATTAATATGAACTCTTTACATCTCAAGTGGAAGCCGCCAGCTGAAAAGTAAAGAAAAAAAAATAGCGTCCACAATAGCAAGCCACGATTTTGATTCATTCTTTGATTGAATTGGTGGATTGCTTAGAGAACATCTTCAGGTAACATGGAGCTTCGAAAACCAGTTCAATGCCATAGTAACTATTACAGTATCGTGGGGGAGTGGAAGAATGGAGCTCACAGCAGGGATTGAAAATTTGCTGAGAAATGTTTTCTTTGAATAGGAAAAATCATATCTAACATTCAGACTTTTATTCATAAGACATCCCACAGTGAAATTGTGAATTGAGTCATTATCACATACTATATTCCCATATCTGTATTTATATTGTCTACAGGCACAGAGGTCAGCAAACTGGTAAGAGATCAGATTATACATAGTTCAGGCTCTGCAAGCCAGGCGGTCTCTCTCACGTCTACTCAACTCTGCCATCGACACGGCTATCTTCCAATAAAACTTTACAAAACTAGGCAGCTGCTAGATTTGCTAGCTTACTAACACCCGATGTAAACACTAACTGTCCTTGCAAATGTTTTGCTAATCCTCAGCACCAGAAAACAGCCATCTCCTCTGAAAAGTGTGTCATTAATAGAGCTACAGAAAGCTATACACAAAATGTTACAAATCTCTTTGCACTTCAAGTGTACAGACTTGCTTTTAAAGCTAATTGAAATAATTTCTACTTAGTTTTAGCATAAGTGGTGTATGCGGCTTCTGTTTTAGCTCTTGGTGGCATCTATGGCCATATCTGTGAGTTTTGTTATAAGGATACTTATGGCATCCATGCAGTCCAGTGAAATGTCTTCAGTTTATTGGTTTATTATTTGCATTTTACATTATGAGTGGAATGAGTGGGGTGCCAATGCAAACCGGCAGCCCTGAGTGAAGATGTGAAAGGGAAGGGATATTAAAGTCACCACTTACAGAAAAGGATGAAGTAAAGGCATCTGTAGAGATGGAGCGCATTCCAAAAGTTTTATCTATATAATGTGCCTCAGAAGAACCGGCAATATCAGATAACAATAATATTATCAAATTACCTTTCCCAGAATCACATGTCCAGAGAAAAGAGGCCCTTATACACCCAGGCTAGACAATAAAGGAGGTCATTTCCAAGTAACAAATCTCTTTACATTTTGGTATTATCTCACTGTGCCCATCTCCCTCAAAACTATAGTCAGAGACATCATAGATGGTTATGATCATATCAGTTCATGGATGTCAAATTTAGAAGTCAGCTCTAGATTCTGACTTTTTAAAATGTGTTTATATAATAGTAACAAACTCAAAGTTCAAAATATTTTTAAGCCTTAAGACATTAGATAATTTTATTTTTTTAGTCTTTTCTTAAAACATAATTTATTGTCAACTTACCTAACATATAATGGACACAGTGTGCTCTTGGCTTCGGGAATAGATTCCCGTGATTCATTGCTGCCTTACAACACCCAGTGCTCATCGCAGCAAGTGCCCTCCTCAATGCCCACCACCCATTTTGGCTCCCCCTCCCTTGCATCAACCCTCAGTCTGCTCTCTGCATTTAAGAGTCTCTTATGGTTTTCCTCCCTCTCTGTTTGAAACTATTTTTATAACAAGTAAAAAATTTAATTTAAAAGGGGGATAAGAAACTAACACTGCTGTTGAATGTCTGTCGCATTTATGATAGATAGCACGTCATGGATTTTGAGGATTATACCATACTGTGGAAATGTAGTGATAATGATGTTGTAAGATTTTATTATGGAATAACCAAATATTCTGGGCCTGATGCCAATACTTCTTAGTGATATTTTGGAATTAGAAAGTGAGTGTTGAGGATTACTTAAGAGAAGGTGGAAGCTATTCATCAAACTTATGAATACCAAACTGATTTAGAAAAAAATTATTAACTATTAAAACCATAATGTGACTTCTCCTTGACATCTGCCACATCATGACATTCTTTACAATTACTCATCCATTTATTTCATTTTTCTGTCTTTCCTGCCATTACCAGGTACATGTGAAAGAAATAAAGAATTCCAATGTGGTTGTAAGAGAAGCCCACTTTGCATTTTGTCAAACATTTCCCCCTTCCACAGCCATGGTAATGTTTCTTGATGATTGTTCATTTCTATGAATTGAGGAAGAATAGCATCCAACTTCATCAATAATCCATTAAGGTTATTCCAAGATATGTTGAATTAAAGTTGAATCCTTCCCATATGCATAAAGATATGGATTGCTTTTAGAAGCTTGAATATGAGGAATAGAAGAGCAAAAAAGAATTATGCTGCAATGCAGTTAATGAAGCAATTAGGAGATGGGAAGAGAATTGGGTGAAGGGTCAAGGCCTTGGAGATTACATCAGCATCACTATAAGATGGTGCCCTAAGCATTCTACTGAACCTGCCTCAGCTCCAAGATGTTCATCATAGTACTTCGTACTTCTCTGAAGGTTGGTTGTTAAAAACTGATATGAGATGAAAATACTTTAGAGGAGTTGACAGCAGCTTTGTTTGCTAAGATTATCATGCTTCAGTAGTGTTGTTATTAATTGTGCTTTCCTAAATATGGTTCTTTTCTTAGAATGCTTCTCAGGTTGCAAGAATGGAGACTATTGGAGAAATGGGAGAACTTTATAGATTAAATACTGGCCGGAATTATACCTACAACACAAATAGTTAATGCGAGTATCATAGAAGATGTTAAGTGTACATCCTCTCTGTTTAAAGAGATGATATGTGAAAATAAGGGATTAAATGCACCATGAGAAATGCTTCAGAAAGAATCACATACCCTCAGAATATTCACCTTCAGTAACTGAGATTCAGACTTCATTTCTTCTTGCTGATCCTCTGTTAAAATATATTCTCTTTCTACTGCCATCATCTTAGTTCAAACACCAACATGTCTCATTTAGACCATTGCAATAGTCTCCTGGTCTGCCTGCTTCCACTTATTCATCTCTACAGTTAATCACCCACCAGCAGCCAGAGTGACCCTTTTATTTTTTTTTTAAGTTTATTTATTTATTTTGAGAGAGAGTGCATGCATGCAGGTGGAGGGAGGGATGGGGCAAAGAGAGAGGGAGAAAGAGAATCCCAGGTGAGCTCCACGCTGTCAGCACAGAGTCTGACACAGGGCTCCATCCCAAAAATTGTGAGATCATGACCTGAGCCAAAATCAAGAGTAGACACTTAACCGACTAAGGCACCCAGGCGCCCCCCAGAGTGGCCCTTTTAAAATACCAATTAGATGGGGCGCCTGGGTGGCTTAGTCGGTTGGGCGTCCGACTTTCGCTTAGGTCATGATCTCGCGGTTTGTGGGTTCGAGTCCCGCGTCGGGCTCTGTGCTGGCTGCCAGCTCGGAGCCTGGAGCCTGTTTCGGTCTGTGACTCCCTCTCTCTCTGACCCTCCCCTGCTCACGCTGTCTCTCTCTCTCCTAGAAATAAATAAAACATTAAAAAAAAAAATAAAAATAAAAAAAAAATAAAATACCAATTAGATAATACTCTCCTCTGCTGAACACCCTTCTTTCTCATTGCATTTTGAGCAAAATATAAATGCCACGTTTACACAGTTCCTAAGTAGCCTATGCTTTTATGGCTCCAACCTCCACTCTTGACACTTGCATACCATACTGTTTTCCCTTAGAAAGGGGGAAATGGGTGCCTGGGTGGCTCAGTCATTTAAATGTCCAACTTCAGCTCAGGTCATGATCTCGTGGTTCGCATGTTCAAGCCCTGTATCAGGCTTGGTGCTGATAGCTCAGAGCCTGGAGCCTGCTTCAGATTCTGTGTCTCCCTCTCTCTGCTCCTCCCCTGCTCATGCCCTGTCTCTGTCTCTCAAAAATAAATAAACACTAGAGAAGTTAAAAAAAAATAATAAATGAATAAAGAAATAAATAATAAATGTTTAAAAATTTTTAAAAAGAAACAGGGAAATAATCATAGCTTTCTCATGAGTTATTAAGAAGCCAAATAATGTAAATCCCACTAAACAGTGCCTGGTACAGAGGATGCACTCAACTGTGAATTGCTACTAAGTGTTGGACATTGGCGATGTTGGCTGTCCTTCTTTGTTATATAAATGTGCCCTTTCCTCCTCGGGCTTTTGCTCTTGATGTCCCCCTGCCTGGACTTGCTCTTCTCCAGCCTTTCCCCTGGCTGCTTCAGTCTCAACTTCAGTGCCTCATCTGTAGAAAACACTTCCCTCACTATCTATGTAGCTTCCACCAGACTCTCACATCACCCTGTTGCCTGTTTGTTTCCTTCATAGTGTTGCCCAAAATCACATTACAGATGAATTCCTTCTAATGTTGTCAGTCTTGTCTCCCACAACAGACTAGAATCTAGGAATGGCATTATATCCATCACATTTACCATTATATCCCCAGCTCACGAAATGGTAGTAACTGTATGGATGGACAGCAAGGTGATAACTAGGGTCTTGGCTCACAGTTAAGCTAAGTTACTGCATGAATAATTCATTGCTGGGTCTGTTAGTTCTTTAAATCTGCTGTAACAGATTACCACAAACTTTGTGGCTTAAAACAACTGAAATTTATTCTCTCACAGTTCTGAGGATCAGAAGACCAAAATCTCTTTCAAGGGGTGTGCAGCTGCACCCCAGCAGACTCTAAGCCTAGGGTGGGTGATGGTCCAGTGAGGCCAAAGAAAGACCCAGAGACAGTGATCAAGAGGTAGGTTTGTTGGGGGAAACTGTGCACAGGGAGCATCTGCTGCTGGGATCTACATGCAGCAAGTTTTTGTATCACAGCAACTTAACCCAGCAACTATCAGTAGCCCTTCCCCTCCTTGCATGGCTAGCATTTCCAAAACATCAAGGCGTACCACCTGGATACTCTTCATTCCTGGGGGTATGCTCCAGGTTAGCCACCTCCAAAGTCCCTGACCTTGAACCCTGAACAACACATTCTGCTTGCTGGGAATATAGCGGGAGGACAAGACCTCTACATTTTCAAGATAGTGATTAATAGGGACATTCAGAATATGCTAGCACCAACTAGCCATCCAGCGTGTACCACTTACCTGGCCAAAATTCCATCTTGGGAAGAATCTGTTCGCTACCTCTGCCAGCTGCTGTGGCTGCCTTCTTTCCTTGGCTTATGGCTACACATCACTACAGTCTTTAAAGGGAGCCTCTTCAAATCTCTCTTTGCTCCGTCTTCACAAACCCTTCTTCTCTGTGAGTCTAACATCTCCCTCTGCCTCTCTCTCATAAGATAGGCCCACCTGAACCCAGCTATATTAGCATGTGCTCAGACTACCATAACAAAATACCACAAGCTGGGTGACTTAAACAACATGAATTTATTTCTCACATCTGGAAGCTGGGAATCCAAGATCAGGGTCCAGCAGGGTTCAGTTTCTGATGAAAGCGCTCTTCTTGGCTTGTAGAAGTCCACCTTCTCATTATGTCCTCACTTGGCAGTTTCTCCATGTGTATATATATAGAGAGAGAAGTGAGGGAGAGAGTCCTCCTGTGTCTTAAAAGGACACTAATTCACTAACTCACCTTTCCGACCTCATTTAACCTTAATTACTTCCATAGAGGCTCCATCTCTAAATATAAGACACATTGAGGTTATGGCTTCAAAATACATATTTAGAGGGGTGGACATATTCAGTCTATAGTGCCCAGGATTTAATCTATCACCTCAAAAGCCTTAACTTAATCATATCTACAAAGGCCCCTTTTCAAATGAAGTCATTAACATTCAAAGGTTCCAGGTATTATAGTATGGATGTACATTTGGGAGCCACTTTCCAGCCTACAACACTGAGGAAGGAAAGCAAATTGCCAAACTTACATATATTTGTGGATTCTCAAAGATGGCTTGTGCTGACAGGCAGTGGTTGCTCTAAATTAATAAAGCAGAATAGAAACTTATGAGGATTCCTGTGACTTACGTAATTATACATCATTGTAGGAAAGCTCAACATGAAAATAAGTTCAAACACTGAGCCTGTAAACCAAGGGTTTATTATTTGCCTTGACAAAAAAGGCTTCCACTTGCCGCGCTCTTCTTTTAAGTTGCCAATTCCATAAATGCATTTGCAATTCAATTTGATTCATGCTGACCTTTTCAGAAAGAACTACTGAGGAAAATTTTCAAACCTATCTGTGCTTTAGCATTTACTAAGCTAACAATAGCTGACATTTATTGAACATTTACTATGTGCCAAGAACTGTACCAAAATTTTATATAATATATGAAAAATATATTTATGAAATATATATTATGAAATATACATATTATGAAAAGGTTCATACACACACACACTTAATTTAATGCTCACAATAGCCCCATATGACAAGTATTATCAACTTTAGTTAACAGATGAATGAATGACTAGAGGTCTGGAGAGGTAAGGAACTTTTCCAAGACCACAGAGCAAGAAAGTTGCAAACAGAGATGCAAACCCCACCATTCTGACGAGAGCTCATTCTGTGAGGCACCGCTCAATAGTCCCTGAAAAATATCATTAAACACTCCATTTCTGAAACGTGCATGGAGAGAAATTGTGATGAAAGGTTTACATCAGCATTCAGACCTTTAGTATAACAGATTTGCCTTTTGTTAGTTGTGTTAGGGTTCTCCAAAGATATAGAACCAATGGGACATGTGCCTGTTTGTGTATCTTTTTCTATCTCTATCTCTTGGAAGGGCAGGGCAGGCTGGGGTGGAGTGATCCAACCTTCGTTCCTGAAGGGCCTGGGTCCGTGAGTGCCTGGACTGGGTTGTTGAAGTTTCCCATTGACTGTGATCACAGGCCATGGTGATACTAAGGAATGCCTAGCGATCCCCTGTATTCCAGACTTATTATTCCTTACCTTCATCATGAAGTAGCAACCCAATTCCCCTGGGAAACCCAGATCAATCACCGCAGCCAGCACAGTGAGAACTCCCTTCTTTGTTAATTTGAGAAGCACAAAGAGCCTGAAGAGCCTGAAGCGCTTTTAATTCAATGGAATCATTGTTGTGTCTCCAGGTAGAAACATTCCTCCCTTTGGAACTAAGGCTTTTAGATCAGTAGAGCAAAACAGTGCAGAAACAGGGAAAAAATTTTTACTAGTGGGTCACTAGGGGAAATAGGACAGGGTGCCACTCCCATTTCCGCCTCTAGATTCCACTGTGATGGAATAGTCCTTTGACATAAGTTGAGCTGCAACACTACCACTTCTATAAACTATGTTTCACTGGCTTTCAAATTCAGTCTTCTGTAAAATCACTCCAGCCCCATGGGCAGCCCTGTGTCGTGTGGAGGGAAAATAGATGTCTGATGATGAAAACGTCCGAAGGAATGTGGGAGTGAAGGCCACTGCTCTGTGTCCCGCACACACAAATGTAATTCCTTTTTGACTAGTGATAAGAAGGAGGAAATGCAGAAAGGTGACATAAATGAGGCATCTAATGGCCCTTCTTGTAACTGAGCCTATAATTAAACACTCCCACAGAGCAGGCCCGTTTTATTCCCCTTCTGGCTTGGCTATTCTGGTCTTTTGCTGGACTACAGAGAATAGAAATCTGCATGAATGAGGATTTCTATCAGTTCATCAAACCAAGTGAAAATGTCTGTTTGTCATATAAAAGATAATGTCAGAAATCCATTTTTAGCTCCCTGTTGCTGTACTCATGTGTGAAATTACTCACAGGGGAAGATATATACACATAAAAGAACCCTCATTGGCCTTAGATATGATTGGCTGCACAAATTATACTGCCAGATGAATTGGTTTTGCAAATCAAACAGAAGGCCTCATAAACTGAACTGGGATTGCAGTGAGGGGCACAGCCTTGCCCTGTGACAGTGTCAGGGCCTTGTTTGCTGCTTCTTTCCTTAACAACATGATGTTTGGAAGATAAGCTGTTCTCCAAGTATGTAAGTCTTTGCAATTCCTTGGTTTGCTGAAATAGATAGCAGGAGACCCTTTGGCATTTTGACTGAGGCACTCATTGATTTATTTTCTGTCTTGATTAGATTAGCATGAATTTGAGATTATTTTCTATCTCCTCTGGAGAAGGAACGGGGAAGGAGGGATTGAGGTCAGTACTTTTGGTCTCTGGAAAAAACCGATTTTGGCGTTTGTCAGTAGATTGTGTGCCATGCCCACATTTGGTATTTTCCCATGCTATGACTTATGACTTAGAAGAAAGAAATAGTGCAATATTTAGCCAGAGAGATTTGGCCCTGGAATGAGGAAAAAAGAGAACAAGGAGGAAGAAGAAGAGGCAAAGGTAGGAGACAAAGCAACAACAGGGCAGTTCTAAAGAATTTGAAAAAGCTCTGGCCTCTTCAGGCAATTTATTTCCAGTTCAGTAAATGCAGAAGACAAACTTTTGCATTTTCAAACCTCTTAATAATAATAAAAATGATCTTGTTAGTTTAGTGCAGAGCCAAAATTAGGAGGTCAGGCATCAACTTGTTTACGTTGGCATTTCGGTGGAGCCAGGTCTGTCTAGTCGCCTTGCCCTGAGTAGCAACTGGCTCAGACCCAGCAGCAATAAATCAGGAACGGGGGAGAGCCTTTCTTTGCAGGAACCCAACCAGGCCACGGCTAATCGCCTGCCCAGGAAGGACCAGCCTCTCCTGTGCTTCTGCCCCCACCGTGGCACTCCCAAGTTCAAGGTATGACCCACAACCCACGGAGACACACACAGCAGCTGAGAGATGAGTTGTTGTTGGTGAGCTATGAGGACAGCTTCCACCCCAGGACACCCAGCAGATTGGTAGCTGCCCAAAGGGTCCACCCTTCAATTCACGCATCAAGTGGGAACCCAAGAGACCCTGGACTCCCCTTTTAGTTATAAAAGCCAATTTTCTCAACCTATAATATTTGGATTTATTTATTTATTTTTTAAATGTTTTATTTATTTTTAGGAGAGAGAGAGTGAGAGAGACAGCATGAGCAGGGGAGGGTCTGAGAGAGAGGGAGACACAGACTGAAACAGGCTCCAGGCTCTGAGCTGGCAGTCAGCACAGAGCCCGACGCGGGGCTCGAACCCACGAACCGCGAGATCATGACCTAAGCGAAAGTCGCACGCTTAACCGACTAAGCCACCCAGGCGCCCCTATAATATTTGGATTTAAAAACTTGACTATGGCAGCATTGTATTTCATTGCAATTCACTCATAACTAGCATTTTGCATTGCTTAGTCACTGGTGAATCTTTAAACTAGTGTGGAACCTAGAACCTCCAAACTGTGTAATCTGGTTTTCTGTTGGGAACAAAATGGGCTGTTTTATTTCTTCTCAGTCTAGAATCATGATTAGAGGTGCAAGTTGATCTAACTTTATATGTGCATTTTATATCATAGAGTATAGAAGTACAGGGGAAAGTATACTGTTCTACATTGCAGATCATTCAGGAGGTTTTCACAAAGTTAAAAGTCTCATTTTTCCGAGGCATGACTTTCTGCTGAAATTCCCAGGCCATCTCCCTACATGGAAATTCTTCCTGACAGCTTTTGAACCTCACACCAGCCCGTGTTGTCTAACCTTGGGAATGGCCAGTTAGTGCCCTTTATTGTTCCACTTACCCCTGGTTGCATTGACTTCTGAAGCAACTAAGTTTGCACATTCCCTGACCACCTTCCTAGGTATTTTCTGCTAAAGAGTTAAAAATGTGGAAAGGTTTAATTACATCTGTATCTGTTTAAAAGAATAAACTTGGGGGCACCTGTGTGGCTCAGTTGGGTAAGCATCTGACCCTTGATTTTGGATCAGGTCATAATCTCACAGTCGTGACATTGAGCCCCTGATTGGGCTCCAGGCTGAACATGGAGCCTGCTTGGGATTCTCTCTCTCCCTCTCTGTCTCTGCTTCTCCTCCTCCGCCCCCCTCCCCTGTCCCTCAAAATAAATAAATACACTTTAAAAAAAGAATAAACTTAAATAAGAACTAGAAAGGAAGTCATTATTGTAGCCATATATCTTTGGTTATCCTTTGTGTATGTGAAAAGCCATGTGTAAGGACACTTAGAAATATCCTTGAATTCATCTGTAAGCAGCTTCCTTAAGCAGTTCCAAACCACTTTCAACTCTTAACATTATCATGCTTCCAAATGGAATGCCTCTTTCAACAGCAGACTTGCATCCAGCTGGGGCAAGACAACAGGTCTTTTTAAATTTTAGCGGGGCGGCTGGGTGGCTCAGTCGGTTGGGTGTCCGACTTTGGCTCGGGTCATGATCTCACGGTTTGTGGGTTCAAGCCCATGCATAGGGCTCTGTGCTGGCAGCTAGCTTGGAGCCTGCAGCGTGTTTTGGATTCTATGTCTCCCTCTCTTTTTGACCCTCCCCTGCTCAGCTGCCTCTCTCTCTCAGAAATAAATAAAACATTAAAAAAAATTAAATAAATAAATAAATAAATTTTAGCAATCCCTTCGAGATAAGGCATGACCTGACATATTGGTATTTCCTCCCTCTGTATTTTATAGATAGCCTTGGGAACACATGAGGGTTTGAAAATGTTGTCCTTTGCTCACTGACCACACATGAGGAGGCTTCAGGAATAGTGTTCTCTCACCTACTCAGCTTCTTTCAAGCAAAATTCTCAAGGCAGGTCCTATCAGGTCAACAGTAATGGCTCACAGGGGTGTGTGTGTGTGCGCGCGCGCATGTGCACGCACAAAAAATGAGAGACGTAGAGAGAAAGAATACATGCTGGGTGGATAATTTAGAAAAGAATTACTACTTTTTAGGGTTTCCAGTTATACGCAACCCTCTTTCTTCCTGGCTGTTGAGAAATTTTCTTTACCTGTATCTCTTTTCTTTCTAGTTTGGCCTTATTTTCTCCCTCCATCCAGGTGAATTTCTCTGAGGTTCCGTGGCTCTCCAAGTTAGATCTAAATTGGATCTAAATTTAAATCTCCTTTTTTTGTCAGATAACTCCAGGAGCTTTACCCAAATCTCATTTCCCTGTACCCCAGTTTCCTAGGAAACCTCACTAGCTACTCTTTTCCAGGTCTTTCTTCTACAAATCACAAGTGACACATTTTCATTTTTCCACTGAATCTTTGTTTTTTCCTGAAGCTAGAAGTGCTGCACACCTCCCTGTAAGAACTAAAGGAATCTTTTAACTTTGCATTATCTATTAAATAAAAATTAGTTCTGATCATCTATAGGCCCAAGTGCAGTCATTGAGCAAAAATGACCAGAGCTCCACATCAGGAACCTTACAGAAGCCACATTACATAGAAGCATGCACCGTAAGTGCACTCCCCAGGAAAGAAGGAAAAGGCAGGCCCGTTATATAGAAAAAGTTGGTTACATTAATTCAGTAAAAGTAGAGCTTCAGTCCAGAGTCTCTTCATCCTTGAAACCTTATGCCTCTCAGAGGATTGCCCATGTTCTTCTCTGCTCACCCCTGCCATCTTTTTGGTCAAGCTGAAAAAGGAAAGATGCTCTTGAAAATTGCCATCTTCCTCACCTATTCTAGTTGGTATATTTATAAATGTACTTTGAAATGGCTTTCAAACCATGTGGTTTTCTACTAGTATAGACCTAAGACGCATTAGAGTCATTAGTTAATTAAAACTCTGCTTAGATGTTTAATACCACAGCCAAAATGAAAATTTATTGTTGAAGGTCCCATTAGCTGAATAGTATTCATACTGAGATGCCAGCTGGCTGGAGGTAGGTTTAATCCCTAGTTGTAGGTTGAGTAACTTTGTACAGTTTTACCATCAGTCTTCTAAGCCACCCCCTTCTGGACAATGGCTTGTGTCCCAGTCAAATTGCTTTAAGCAACACACGGGCATTCTCGTGGTGTACCATGAGTGCTTTCTGACCCTTGTTAGTGCAGAGACACAGCGGGATGGGAAAAAGACAGCAGCAAAGTAAACACTGTGTGCAGCACAAGGACTTTGTTGCAGGCCCATCCTTTCTCAGCTTCTCAATGCTCCAGGTCAGATAAAATGCAAATGAAAGTGTGTCTGCAGCACAGAAAATAAAGCATCTTCTGCTGGGCTGCAGCTGGCTGAGGGAGGACCACGAAGTACACTTGAGACAGCAGCCTGTGCTCTTCAATGGGACAGCAAGCCTCCCCTGAACCTTGCCCTGTGTGTAACTCGCAGATGGCTTTCAGGCCTCCTCTGGTGCCCAGGGCAGTCCTAGTTCTCTTCGCCTAGGCAACTAGGCATGAGTATTTCTTTGCAGCAAATGAGTTAAGCAGCCTAGAATATACAGAATCTTTGTCTGACTGATTGGTTTCTTTAAAAGAATGTCGTCTCAGGATCCGTGTAGCATCCAAACCTGGGAATCAGCCTGTTAGGTACCCCCTAATCCATTTTCTTTTTTCTGTCAATCTATAAAGAGAAAAAAAAGTGAACTTTTTTCTTACTTTTAACCTTTGTCATTGTTTCTAATATTCAGTATTTATCCAGATTAATCATAATGCACGCCTTTCCGTTCTCGTTTTGGGCTTGTGTGCTAAATAAGACTTCCTCTACTGTCTATTAATAAAATTTCTTGGGTGCCTTCCAAGGTGCCTCTGTCATATAAAATCCCATGCTATCTCTATTTTGAACAATTTTAGGATGAATTCTGCATGAATTAAATGGAAATGCTTTGAAAGTAAAATACACACTGTCATTCTAAAGCTATGTCCCAGGAAAACTCTGTGGAGGGGATTTATCATTCTACTTGATGGCTCCATGTGCAAAAAAGGGATGATTTGCGTGTTCGTTCCCACAAAGGCAAAAGCATCAGCTCTACAAAGAGGAATGTTTAAGTA
Source organism: Hyaena hyaena (assembly GCF_003009895.1). Classification (NCBI taxonomy): domain Eukaryota; kingdom Metazoa; phylum Chordata; class Mammalia; order Carnivora; family Hyaenidae; genus Hyaena; species Hyaena hyaena. The sequence goes on from NW_024080910.1 coordinate 959,219, forward strand.
TTTGTCATATGGATCAAGTCAGACTGGGAAACTGAAACCGGAAGTTGAGAGGAATTCGAATCCTTCTTGCAGGATACCCTGCGTGAGATCCTTTCCTGTCCCTCCCCTGCATTGCCAAGTCTTTTCCACCCCAAGTCTATGAAACCTTTTGTGATAGTCCACCGATCAGCAGCCCCCCCTCCTCTATGCAGACTCTTGCATTGTCCCTCCCAAATAGTTGTCTTATTGCTCTCCCCCGACTGACCCCAGATTTGAAGATGACTTTTGGAGTTAATGATTAAGTATCAATCCTATGACTTCCCTTTCAACGAGTTTCTGCTAGCCATTTTATGCATGAGAGATGACACTGTAAAGGCACCTGGGTGGATCAGTTGGTTGAGCATCCAACTCTTGATTTCGGCTCAGGTCATGATGTCACGGTTTGTGAGACAGAGTTCTGTGTCAGATGCTGTGTACTGACAGTGCAGAGTCTGCTTGGGATTCTGTCTCCCTCGCTGCTCTCTCTCACCCTCTCTTCTCTTCAAGAAAAAAAGAAAAGGACATTGGATTATCAAGTTTAAAGTTAAAAAAATGTGAAGTAGACCACTGGAAAAAGCTGGCTTTTTATTGTTTGTTTCTTTACTCTGACACTTTAATCAATGAATAATTAAATTCATTCATTGATTCAAATAAAAACAAAAGAACAAATAACACTTAGTGGGTGCCTATACTGTGCCAGGCTCTCCACTAGACACTGGTCAAGAAAGACACAGCCCCATAGTTAAGGGAGAAAGGCAATTAAATCAATGATTACATAAGAGGGTTACATATATGATCATTGAATATAAGATAATGCTGTAAACAATAATGACAAAACAGTAGTATGAACTGAATGTTTGTTGCAAGGCGGGCATCAGATAAGTGCTTTATATGCTTTATCTAGTTTAATCTTTACAGACACCCTATATGGGTGGTACAATTATTATCCCCACTTTACTGATAAGGAAACTTGGACCTGAGAGGGTTAACATACCTGTCCAAAATGAAGCTAGAAAGTTGCAGAGCTAGGATTGGAATCCAGTCTGTGGTTAGAAAGCAGTTCTAACCTCAGAGGTCCCTTTGATAATCTCTCGCCTCCGTCTGCCACCGAAGAGGCCAGCTCACACCTGAGACCTGCAAGGCTCTTCACTTGAAACTAGGGACACACGAGTGGAGTTTGAAAATGGAAGTCATTAGCAAAATATTTGGAGTGATTATAAAGTTGGGAACAAACCAATTTCAGGTAAAGACTGAAGATCTCGAATGTAGAATTTCAGGAAGCAAGTTTGGGGGTAAATAAGTTCTCTGAGATCACCTACAACAGTCCTGAGTGGTCTTCTTTTCCTCCCATTTCATTTTGCCAACAAATTTGTGAATCAAAGAATAAAGCACATTTCTTTTCCTTGGGAAAAACAGAATTAATTATTTTAAGTTAGTTAAGTGAAGCTGTTACAAGCTGAGTCTAGTCTATAAATCCATCTGAGGAGGGATTATGATATGGTTTAAACATGAAGAATAAAGGAATTAAAAGACAGAGTGAGGAAAGATCTAGGAAGACAATCAGAAAACGGTCTGGGAGCACCTGGTGGCTCAGTCGGTTAAGCATCTGACTTCTGCTCAGGTCATGATCTTGAAGTTCAGGAGTTCAGCTCCCGTGTCTGGCTCTGCACTGACAGCTCGAAGCCTGGAGCCTGCGTCAGACTCTGTGTCTCCCTCTCTTTCTGCCTCTCCCCCACGTGCACTCTCTCTCAAAATAAATAAATAAATAAACATTTTTTAAAAAGAAAAGAAAATGGTCTGTAATCTTAGCTACCTTGGTGTTGCTAAAGAGAGAGAGAAGGAGGGGCGTGGACGAAAGGAGGGAAACAGAAGGAGGAGGAGGAGGAGACGGAGAAGGGAAGGAAGGAGGAAGAGGCGAGGAAGAACAAGAGCAGGGAGGAGGAAAAGTTGAAACAAGAAGAAAAAGCCACCACTGTAGCAGGTGGTTTCAGCTCTTAGCCTGAGGGCTGTCTCCCAGGAGCCATTTTCCTGACTGACATTTCTCTTGTAGCTGCCTTTTAAGGCTACAACTTGCCTTGCAACTTACTTTATAGACTCTCTGGATCCTCTTCCTGTTTTTCTCCCGGCTTCCAATTAATTTTTGTATTTTTGCCAGTTTTTAGGTTTTTTTAGAGTATGAGCATTAATGATAAAATAGGAAATTCAATCAATTGGTCTTTTGTTGATGAATTGCATACAGTCCATGGTCAAGGAGGCGACAATAGTTCTGGACTAAAATGAGGTTTGGCATTCACAGCCACATTGTGTTTTGTCTGCCAGTACCTCTGTGTCTCCACTGAGACGATTAAGTCCTCAGCCGTATGTTTTCATTTCTCTTTCCCCAGCGTATAGTTTCATGTGTGATATAGAAGGGCATACAAAAAACTTAATTGAACAAATGAATGAAGGAAGGAATCAAACAGAAAGCGCCACACCTGTATTGTTACCTTCCTCTACCCCCATAATTACTCAAACTACTTCCAGAGTTGCTCCTCAAGAAGGTCCAGAAGTTGTAATTTTTCAAAAGCATATATAAATTCTCGGGCACTTGTATATGCATGTATTTTCTTTTTTTCTCTCAAATCGCTATGAATTGGCAAGCAAATACTTTAGGAAGCACGATGCTACATAAACAGGATGATGCTTGCTTGTTTCCAGATTAGTAGAGCAAGAATGGAATGCTATAGTGTTTTTTCCCATCCAAGGATAATCTATTCTTGCAAAGATAGTTACAAAAGTCAATAACCATTCCTACGGGGAAGACAAATAGTGTCTGAATCAGATTAAGAAGAGTGCCCGACACAGTTATGCCGGGAAGGAGCTTGGTATTTATGGCTTCATTACAACCTTAAATGGAATATCTCTATTTCTTCTGGGTTTAATGAAGCCACAAACAACCGCTTTGTTGAGCGATGTTGGAGTTTGGGGGTTTTTTGTGTTTTTTTTTTGTTGTTGTTTGTTTTGGGGGGTATTTTTTTGCTTTTAATTTGACTTATTTTAATTTGTGCTTAACTAGCTCTCTAACATCAGGTACTCAGACTGGCACTTTAGGGACAATTAGCTAAGTGTTCCTCTGTGTTCACCACAGAGCCGAGGAAAAAGATAAGGAGAATCAATAAGACCAAGCCAGTTTAGGAAGAGAACATTCACTCTCCATCAAGAGCATTGGCCACCTCATCAAGCTGCCCGGCCCGGGAAAGAATGCTCTGCCCTCCTCCCTCTGTGCCTCATTAATGTGGAAATGGTTCTGCTCTGACTGCTCAGTGACTTTGCTGTCGTGTTACCCAGTTTTCAGGACTGTACCTCCTGTCCTTCTTCACCATCCTCATCGGGCTGGTGCTCTACTCCTCCACCTCCACGTACATAGCCCAGGACCCCCGAGTGTACAAGCAGTTCCGCAATCCCTCGGGACCCGTTGTGGACTTACCTGCCACAGCTCAGGTGGAGCCTTCGGTCACCTACACCAGCCTGGGCCAGGAGACTGAAGAGGAGCCCCACGTTCGCGTGGCCTAGGGCGAGGCCCTCCCTGCCCACTGCGGTCAACTCAGCGGCCGTGCGTTCGCCCTTCATCTCTGTATTGTACATAGAGAAAGGTATTTATTAGGTGCGGTTTACACAGGTGGACTGCAAGGTAGCAAATCTGAAAGCCTGTAAAAGGCAGGAGCTGAACATCGCCGCAGATATGGGCTCCGATCCACCTGACTTAGAGAGATGCTTAGCTAGTGTGTATCCTGATCACAACCCTCCTGCATTAATTACTGTGAAAACTTTTGAATTAAAAGCAAGTATTATTATTTGTATTATTATTGTTACTGTTATTACACTAACTTTCAGGAGACTGTTTTGTACTCCTGATGAGAACTATTGCCAGACCCACATGTAGTTAACATAAATCCCACTTTTCTATGGCAAGTCACTTTTTAAGAATCATACTTTATTTTTTTGCACAGTCTATATGAGAGCTGCATGCCACAGGAGCTCCACCCCTGAGAAGTTTCCTTATCCTAGGGACCTGGTGGCTAATGGTTTCCTCTGTTACCTGTTGGATTGCCTGCTCAATAAGTATTTTGTGCTGTGACCCTTGTGGGGAGGGGCAACTGACCATATAATTCTCTATTCTAGGAATAGATATAAAACAAACACTTTAGCCTTTTTATATTTCAATCTCTGACTACTCCAGGCCATTGCCTTTCTGTTGTGCCACGTGATTCTGCTAACGAAGTCCCTGTAATAACCGGGTAAGAAATGTTTCATTCCTGTGGCTTATAGGAAACCCTAGAAATAATATCATGTGTGTTTAGGGTAATATGTATACATCTACATATTTTAAATCTTTCTGCCCCTCCCTATATCCTCTCTTCCAAAAATGTATTGATTTTACCTTTAATTCCTAGATTTTTTGAGTGATAATATGGAAATTGTCAAGGCATTGGATAAAGCCATGGCCCTGCCCTCTTCATTGGGTGACACCCTTTTTAAAATATTACCGGCATGGAAATTACATTTATCGTGGAGTATCTCTGGTTGTGTAGCCTCCCAACAAGGTCAAGGTGCTGATGTGGAGCTCTCTGACAATAGCTTGATTGATTTGACCATTTGGTAACGATACAGATGTCGTGAATGAAAAAGTTTGGCATTTGGGTTGTATCAGGCATCCCTTCAATAGCAGAATACAGCAACACCATATTCTTAGGGATACAGAGAATATTGCAGGACCCTGATAAGGCTTTGAGGGAATATGTCACTATTCTAATTTTGTTGCCCTTAAAGTAGCTCTTTTTTCAAACACGTACACACAAAAATCAAGAAACACTATAGACCTCTACAATTTGGAATAGATTCTATGTGTCAGTATGTGAAATACTCTTTAAGTCTGCCTGGCTTCAATATCATTCAAAAAGATACGCGACGGAGGACAGGGTTTGTAAAAGGGAAATAAATGCTTATGAAACTGTGGGCAATTCACTTCAGTACATCTTAGGCAAACAAAGCAAAACGCCAGAGGGGTGCCTCTAAGGAGGACGGGTTGCAGCGCAGTCAGGATTCCAGTACACCCTGCACAAGGCCTAACTACTAGGCAGGCAAACGCGCCCCCTGATGGCAGTTCAGCACCAGGCGGCCCCTCTGTCTGCCTTCTACCCAGAGGGTGTACTCCTGCCCTTGGAGATGGCGAAGAAAAATTATCTCCTCGGATATGCAGATTTTATGGCCATCTCTGTCCAGCCCCCTCAGAAATACGTTTTATTTTTGGAAAAAAAAATATCAATGTTAAAGTTATATCAAGTCAAAACAACTTGCCAATGTCTGCTCTCTGCTACCTTTTAAACCAATTAAATACCTTTCTCTGAATATTTTGTCCATTCAGATCTGAAGACCTTTGAAGACTGTGGTTTTATTTTTGTGTTTACATTCCTTTGGTTGGCATAATTTGCTTGATTTATTGCATTTTTAGTATTTATTTTAAAGCCAAATGTTTTAGTGTTTTTTATTCATTTTTTTATGACACTAATTCGTAGACACTTAGTAAAGTCTTATGAGAAATAAGTGGATGAAAATATTCCGAGTCGACTTAGTGGACTGGGAATTTTTTTAAAAACTTAAATTTCAAAAAGGTTTGCGACCAACGGATGGCTATAAGTAGCCATCTGGATTATTTTCTAGGATATTTTAATTGACTCCATTGTATGGAAATCAAGTGTGAATGTTAAGGTGAACTCACTGTATACACTTTATCATCCAGTGTCCTTGTGCACAAGACTTTCATGTCACTGGGGTCCTTCACTGTGTCGGTTCGTCTCCATTTAGAAAGGCTGATAACATATTGAACCATCCGAGATCAGGAGTTCCAGATCGGCCCTTAGGAAAACAAACGAAAATAGCAAAGAACAAATGTAACTACACTGGTCGGTCCTTCAGGAGTGGGGCGGGAAGCGCGAGTAGAACATTAACTCTAGTTGTTTTCATTTCTGAAATATCATAACCTCAGTAGACACCAGCAAAAATCTCAGCTTTCTGACCCACCACGCACTCCTCCACAAGTGAGATTTCAGCGGCTTGTATAGAATTGGCTTGGGTAGGCAGACCACAGCTCCCCGTCACCCCGCCAGCGCTCGCGAAAAGTGCTTGTTCTCACTTCCTCGATGAAAACTTGCACTGGGGACAGCGCTTGCCTCGGTCACACAGCTCCAAACTCTGGACTACACAACCAGGTAGACCAAGCAATGGAAACATTTGCACCACTGTGTCCCATGAAAATGTTTCAATGTTTAGTTTAGATATTGCTAACTCGTGCTATTAACCTTTTGACAAGCGTGTAGTATTGTTTGTTTTGGGTTTGTTTTTGAGTTAATAACCATTTAGTAGTCCCCGGCTAGCTCCCAGTACAGATTTTACCCCATGGGTAGGATTCTATTGTCAGGCCACATAACAAAGCACACTAATCCAGACACTGCAAATGGAAAATAAGAACCAAAAAGGAAATTTACACCGATAAGTTGAACAAACCTTCCATTTTTGATATTTGCATGCTCCCCTATGGACTGGCTGTGGCAATGTAATGCCTGTATAATGTTTTCAAATAAAAATAAATGCTTTATGAAAGCACTGAGTTCTTGGTTTTCTTGAGTGTTTGCCTGCGCTATGACAACCACCGAAGGAGCTCCCAGGGGATGCCAGAAATAGCTATGAGAGTAGATAACAGGGCACATGTCAAAATAAAAACCAGAAAGAAAATATTTCCAAATTAGGAAGGGCTCGGTTGGTGTCAGAGCTGGGGCTTTGAAAAGCCACAGTGAGCACTTTTGTAATTTGCAAAATTAATTATTTACCTGCGTACTTAAGAAGGTGCTGGGAGCTATAGCCTCCAAGTCCACGTTTAAAACACACATAGAACAGTATCAACTTCCCCCAATAATCAGTTTCTTATAAAGAACAAAGTTCTGTGTGTCCTTCCCTTGGCACAATGCCAGACTTAAGACATGAGCACTCTTCCAGAACACAGCGTTTGTTAAGCAGGACTGTTTCTGTATCTACTCTGGGCTGACACAGTATCTTGTCATTGTCCCTCATCCACTAACTGTAGCCACCAGCAACCCCTTAAGTGCTTCAGGATGATGTATATATAAATTCACGTGTTCTTGTCATGTATGTTCACAATCAGATCTCAGAAATCAAAGAGCTGCAAAGACTGTGTATGTGAGTTCTATATTAAAATAGTTTTAAAAGAAAAACATCCATCTTTTTAGGATAACAGGAATAGCAGCACCCTGATCCTTTTAAAGAATTCTTTTTTAAAAATGTTTATTTATTTTTGAGGGAGAGAGAGAGACAGAACATGAGTAGGGGAGGGGCAGAGAGAGAGGGAGACACAGAATCTGAAGCAGGCTCCAGGCTCTGAAGCTGTCAGCTCAGGGCTCAAACTCAAGAACCATGAGATCATGACCGGAGCCAAAGTCAGACACTTAACCAACTGAGCCACCCACGCACCTCCCTTTTAAAGTATTGTTAAGTTGAGTGAGAGTCAGTATGATCCTCCTTTATAAATAGAACAGTTTGTACTTTACACAATTTGCTTCAAAAATGTGACTTAGTTTTAAAAAAAACGTTTTTCCTTGAAAAATGTAAATGTTTCTCTAATGTGTTGTTTATTTAGGAGTCTTTTCATCAAAGATGAAATACATTTGAATTTCAAGCCAGCTTATGTCCAAATGCCCAGCAATTCAAAATTATTGGAGCCCAAAGAGTATACATGATAAATGCATACAACATGGATACTCTGTCTCCCCAGTGAGTTATAATATTCTTAAGAGAAAGAATTCGGATTTCTAAATGCTTGGAAGCTCTTGCAAAGGTAAGATAAGGCAGCACTTGGATGATTTTCGTGACTATTAGCATGAAGAAAAAAGAGAAACAACTAAAATTCAGGAGAGCTGTAATATACTATATTGTTTTGATGGTGCATAGGAAAACAAATTGTAATATCGAAATAACAGGATCTGAAACCAAATCCATTTCAGGCCTAGCAAAACATCTTGCACAGGGAAGGCACTTGTACATTTTTTTTAATGGAATCTAACTTCTTCACCCAAAATAGAAAATACAAGAGTAAGATTTCTATTACAAAATGTTCCCTTTTCTACTACTTGAGTACTTTTTTCTATAAAATTCCTGTTCTTAGAAGGGAAGAAATCACTGGTCCACTTAAATGCACCATTTTAGGGTGTTTTTTACAAACCCTTAAAATGTTTACCCCTTCGGGTGGGCCCCAGGATAAAAAAAAAAAAAAAAAAGCAACACAGCAAAGTGAAGTTCTTTTTTTACTTGCAAATAGTGTTTTGGAATTTATAACACTGCTTCCTAATTATGCACAGCGATCTTTCTTTTTTCCTTCCTTTCTTCCTTTTTCTTTGATTTCTTTTTTCTCTTTTTCTTTTTCTGGCTTTTTCTTTCTGCAAGAATAAACAGAGAGATTGCTACGGACCACCCTAGGCAGTGTCTCTGCCCTTTATCCTCTGTGTGGTCAAAAATGTTTAATTCGAAAAAATTATAATACAGCTGGGAAATCCTGCACCTACCAGATGGCCTTACATCAAGGCCTGAAAGGACAAGCCATTGTGTGTCACTTTTCAGACAGCCAGACAAGGCGCGTCCAAACACTACTGCAGCCTGATTAACAGGGAAAACTAATGATCAGAGGGAGCAGGTCTCTGGGAATAGACTAAAATTAGGGGTTTCCATCTGGATAGACAAAGGCCTGGTGTGGGTAAGACTAAAATCTATCAAATGAGCTTGTTCACCAGGCATCACCATTAGAGCTGGAGACAATCCCATAATGCTTGAAGGATAATTTCAGGATAGATAAAGATAAATATTACTTTACACAATGGGGAGTAATCTTCCTGAACTCATTACCTCAAAGTGATACGTTAAGTCACCTAATAGATGGAAGAGCTACAATAAGGCATTAAGTAGGCTGTGTAATTCATTATCCAATCTGTTAACGCTTTCAAGAGTGAAAGCAGACACTATTAATAATTATGCCTAGACAATAGGTATTGGATCCAGTGTGTCCCAGGCAGACTTGAATGTGTGTTCACCCCGGCTTTAAGAGGTAACACCCGCATGTCCCTCACCGTGGGAAGCTGGCAGCGTGGTGGATAGCCATGTCTTTTTGCCACTAGATGTCACTGTCTAAGGTAAAACTCCAGGGTGAAGCCCACCACCTTCCCTGGGATGGCGAGGGTGTTCCTGGGTCCCCATTCCTAGAGGGCGGCACTGGCCTGGGCCCCCAGCTGACTGTTCAGGCCTCCTCCTTGGAAACATCTGTGGCCAGGGGTGGTGGAGAGGTGAGGTGAGTTCAATCGTACCATCTCCAACATCTTCACCCCTTCTTCATTGCTAACTATATAAAGTAAAAGAGCAATAAAGAAACACACAAGGACTAAAGGAGGCAGTACTGCCGGAATTATTCACAAGAAATTACATTAGAAGCTGACATGCCCATATGTTTCAAGAAGTGCTCAATGACAAATAAATGCATGCATGAATGAACGCATACTCCTCATGGGAGGAAGAGGTAGATTCCCAGGTCCTGAAGAACAGATGCCTTGCGGCAGTGGATCAGAACCCTTCAGCTGTCTGGCACCAACAAGTTCTCCAATGGTGTCCACAGATATTATTTTTGTCATGTTTTAGAAAGGCTGAGTCTTGTTCATGTCTTTCTGGGCCTTGCCTTTCTAGACAAGGAGAATTATTTCCTTAGCACCTGAAGAGGTTTGATAAATTTTAAGTAATAGAAATAATTGCAGTTTCACAGATGGTTGGCCACTTGCCAATTTCACAGCAAACCAGAAAAGCAATAAAGAAAATCTACTTGTTCTTAAAATGACTACTTTTCCAAATGAAATTACCTAAGAGAGAGGCAATGGGCTAATCACTGGAATAATCAAAACAGTCTCATTATGGGACTCCCTGTGAGCTTTTGTTTGAATTCTCTAATGTAGTTTTTTGGCATTAAATAGGATTTTAAAAGCTAAATAGGTCACACATGCATACAAATGGTTGAGTGAATCACAAAACTGCTTTATGTGCCCCAAGATTCTGCCTATCAGGCTGCATTTTAATTAAAAGGAAAATTGTCAGAGATAGAGGACAACTTAATGTGAGGGAGTTTGGTGTCAGAGTTGAAGGCTGAGACCTGACTTGGCATTTAGTTTGCAACTCACAATCATGACTTCCAAACAACCCCGGAGTTCATTTTCATTTTGGTCGAAAGCTTGGATGCAGAATCGGAGACCTGGAAGGAGCACAGAAAGTCATTTTGTTCAAAATGTCAAGTCACTTTATGACATGTAAGTGTGGGGATGGATGAGTTGAAGGAAAGATGTTTCAGCCTGAGAAGCTGTGTGGCCTTGTCATCACTGGCAAAGTCCTGCGGAGAGCACCGCAGCGTAGGATTCCCTAGTTAGAGAGGCTGCTCTGAGATCACTGAAAACCAGTCATAGAGCTAACGCAGATCCTTCCCATTCAGGGCTCAGGCAACTTGGTCCTTCGGAGGATCCCTATTTCCACTCAACTCTCTTTTCAATCCCAAAGAGAAAAGAAAGGAAAAGAGCATTTGTCAAAGGTAAATGGATTTAACCACAGTTAAAATTTGCCATTTTGCAGCTGGGAAGTTGTTCCTCTGCTACTCCTACCTGAAACACAAGTGTAAGAGGGCCCTTTGGGATGGGTATTGCCCATGAGACTCCCAAAACAAGACAAGCTACTAAAAGCTGCAATAGCCCACCTCTAAGTGCTGTCTCAGGGCTCAGAGCTCTTCCATGGGGAGACTTCTTACCTCAGGATGCCCACTAGCTGTCACTCCTTATTCTTCGATGACCTGTGGCAGGTTTGCATCACTAATGAGGCTGCTGCCCTTGAGAACCAAGTCGCCTGCCCTTGAATGAAGGCCAGACTTGGAAGGAGCTTCTCTGTTCCTCCGGACTACTGGAGCAACATAAACCACTCAGTCAAGTGGCCCTTGTGAGACAAGGATGTGGGGAAATAAGTCATCAAAGAAGAGATCATGATATTGGAGCTTTGAAAATTTAAAAGCAAAAGCTGCCCCTGCCTTCCCTGAAGGATGCATGTAGATGTTCATGCTGTGACCTCAGTCTCTTAGAGCCCTGGGAGTTCTTTTTTTTTTTTTTTACAAATAGTTTATTGTCAAATTAGTTTCTACATAACACTCAGTGCTCATCCCCAAAGTGCCCTCCTCCATGCCCATCCCCCCTCCCCCCCACATCCATCAGTCCTCAGTTTTTGTCAGCATTCAAGAGTCTCTCATGGTTTGCCTCTCTCCCTTTCCCCCACCATTTCCGCCCTTCTTCTCCCCCTTGTTCCTCCGTCAAGTTCCTCCTAATCCTCCTATACGTGCAAACATATGATATTTGTCCTTCTCTGCCTGACTTATTTCGCTCAGCATAACACCCTCAAGGTCCATCCATGTTGCTACACATGGCCAGATTTCATTGTTTCTCATTGCCATGTAGTATTCCATGGTATAGATAAACCACATCTTCTTGATCCATTCATCTGTTGATGGACACTTAGGCTCTTTCCATGTTTTAGCTATTGTGGAGAGTGCTGCTATGAACATTGGGGTACATGTGCTCCTATGCCTCAGCATTTCTGTATCCCTTGGGTAAATTCCTAGCAGTGCTATTGCTGGGTCATAGGGGAGTTCTATTGTTAGTTTCCTGAGGAACCTCCACACTGTTTTCCAGAGGGGCTGTACCAGTTTACATTCCCACCAACAGTGTAGGAGGGTGCCCGTTTCTCCACATCCTCGCCAGCATCTAGAGTTCTCTGATTTGCTCATTTTAGCCACTCTGGCGTGAGGTGGTATCTCAGTGTGGTTTTGATTTGTATTTCCCTGATTAGGAGGGATGCTGAGCATCGTTTCATGTGTCTGTTAGAGCCCTGGGAGTTCTACTGGGCCACCAGCACCTACTACTGGGTTACCAGGGTTTTTGGTGAAAGCACCCTTCTACTATTTCTCTTGTGGTTGCTTGAATATATTGCTTCTGCTTCTAATGCAGTCTTCTTTTCTTGATTCTTTTTTTTAAAGTAATTTCTATGCCCAACATGGTGCCTGAACTCACAACCCTGAGATCAAGAATTGTATGCTGTACCAACTGAGCCAGCCAGGTGCCCCTTGATTCTTGGCAATGTGAAGCAATAGACTTGTATGCATTAATGCAATATTATTAATTACATTATCATGATAAAGTAGAATATCTTTCACAGGGTAATACATACTTCCTGTTTCTAATGAGAAAGATACTAGCATTGCTAGCATCTGCTTTTGGGAATCATATTATTTCTGTCAAATCTTCCTGAGATGATTGACCTAGCTGCAGCATTCCACATCTGCTGCCATCTTCTCAGCTTGGTTTTCCTACTTCGTTAGTTCATTCTTGATAACTGCTTCTCAGAGCGCTTCAGAAAACATTTTTTTTTCTTTATAACTTAACGATATTTGATCTCTTGTTTTTTAAAGCCATTTAAGAAGAGGAGAAAACCTTACTGAGCATGAATGATCATATCTCAGATACTGCCCCTAAGCTGTATGCGCATTTGTTTTAAAAAAAATAATCGAATTAGATTTTTGAACATTACACTGCATATTTATGATAACACTCTGGGTCCTAAATAACAGTTACTTTAAAATCAAATCATGGTTTTAAAAAAATTAAAAATCATTATATTTTCCAACATCTTTACCTGTCAACGCTGTGCTTCAAGATTCCCACATTAGTTAAACACTGTGAAATGTCTTACTGTGGGTGGAGCTGATTCATGCCATCCATCCTGCAGAAAAAACTGATTTTCTTCAATGGGAGTATTAGCTAATTTACCTCTTCTTTCTCTTGCATTTTTATTCCCAAAGTTGCAAACAAATTGTTTTTTACACCATTGCTCCATTCATCCAAAGAAACGTTCTTGAGAAGAAGTTATGACCAGGTAGAATAATGTGGAGATAATATGTAGAGCAAATAACTCACTGCTATCCTGATTGTAATTAACCGAAAGCTTTTCTTTTCTCTTACATGCTTTATCCTCAGAACAGACAGTATTAATTTTAGAGATGAAAATCTAAAAAAAGGCATTGAAATTAAGCCTCCAAACCAAACTAAAGAGAAGTTTTGGTTACAGTCAGATGTTTTTCACCAACCAGCTTCTGCCCTTGACTGGTCTATTTCCAGCAAATAGACAGGTGTAGACAGGAGTTCTGACAGACCCCATTCAGTTTCCATGCTCAGTAATGTGGTAAGACAAGTGCTGGCAAAGCTATGTACCACACAGAGGCAAAGTCAAGATGTGAGAAGAGAATCTAAGTTCACTGAAATTATCCAGGGCACCTTCCATTAGCCATGGATACTCCTGATACTGCTCCTATCTGGACTCACTGTAGGAGATTCTAAAACCTACCTCATCATGAGGATTTGAGACCATCTTTCAGTCACTTGCTTATAGATTAAGTTCTATTTGCGTTATGGACACTAAATGACAATTTTATTCAGGAAAGGAAAGTAAAAACTCTTCCACCTCTACTCCTTTGCAACTTGATCTGGTAGCTGGGTCTGTTTTTACCTTCAAGGGATTTGTTTCTCTTCATGTTCATTACTTGAACATCTTATTCCACCTGTCAATCTCCAGCAAAATTGTGAACTCAGGTCTTCAAGATTTTCCTGGGAAGCCCAAGGCAATTATTAAAAAGACCAAAGACATTGGTTTTGCCCAGCATCCCATCGCACATGTGGCTCAGAATGAGATAAATGGCTGAGAACAAAATAGTCAAGTTAAATTTCTCCTTGCTGAATGCAACTATAACTATGCTTAGGGTTTGATTCCATTTGAAAGCCCCTTTCAGGTGGACAAATGAAGCTTTGAAACAAGCCTAACCTAACTTTTCCAGTTGTATCTCCAGTTGCTCCCTTTATGAAATCAAGCTCTGGTCCTCTGATATTGACAATTGACAATGGATGGACACTTTCCTGTCCCTTGGGGGGTGACATAGAGCTGCAGTAATGAGTGTAAAATCAAGGGGAGGATGAAGCTCAGCAATGAATGCCAGACTTCAAAGTTTCTTTCCTGAGATACTTTTTTACTCACTGCCAATCTTGGAGCATCCTCGTTCAAGTCTTTCGAGGAGTCAAAGCATCTTTGAATCTATTACACATTTCTATATAACTACATTTACGACCACTATCATTTATTGTACTGTATGCTGGGCACTGAGAATTGTAGCAATTGTCTCATTTAATCCTGAAAACAATCTTATGGGGAGGATTGTAAAATATATCTTAATTATTTTAATTAGTTAATGGAGGCATAGATAAATTTTATAAAATGGCCAAGTTTATATGATGAGCAAGTGATTATGAGGCCAAGATATAATAGGTCTGCCTGATGCCAAAGACATGAGAATATACTATTGGACACGATGTCTCATGATACCTCAGAAAAGGATCTAGTTGACAAAACCTTTGAGGAACTGGCCACAAAAATGGAGTGATGAACATGTGGGAGAGATAGAAAGTGACTCTTGCATCCACAGAGAGAAACAGCTATATTGTAATGATTAAATGAGTTAACATAAGAAACTGATGCCAACCACACTCATAGCTCATCTTTTTTTCATGGGAAATGACAAGCAGATTCTCCTTTGTGCAGTATCCACAGCAACAGATGGTCTGAAGGAAAGAAACAGTTCCGTCAGCCAACAAAAGAAATACTGACTTGCTCTGGGAGTAGAAAGATGTAGTTGGGGCAATGTCCTGCCTGCCGAAGGAGCGAGTCTCCCCCCAAGCACCCTCCCCCACACAGACATCTTACACAGGCCACATCCTACAATCATCGCTTTATCTGCATGCTGCTTAACTTTGCAGCAGCCTTTGGCAGAGCCTACCATGCCTTCCTTCATGAAACACTTCTTTCCCCTGAAATTCATGGAACTTTGCAGGCCACTCCTTCTTGGTGTGTTTTATTGGATCCTCCTTCTCGTCCACAACTATAGACATTGGGAGTCCCTATGGCTCTGCTCTCTCTCTGTTTGTCCTTTACACTCAATAGCACTGCTTTAAACACTGTTTTATGCTGATGGCACACTTGTGTCTCCAGCCTGGCCCTCTCCCTGCCTACCCCACATCTCCACTTGGGCATCCATTGGGACTCTCAAACCCTAACTTGTCTGAGACAGAGTCCATGATTCCCCCCCAAATCTGCTTCTCCTCCAGGCCTACCCATCTCACTTCAGAGGACCATCATCTACTTGATTACTTGAGCCAAACACCTCAGATTCATGCTCGATTCTGTTCCCTACATCAGCATCCACGTCCAATCCACTGATTAGTCTTGTTCTATGGCTTGTGTCCTGAGTCTGACTACTTGTGCAGCACTTCAGCCACCCAGGTCCAGGCCACCTTCCTCTCTATCCTGAACTATGGAAACTGCCTCCTAGTGCTCTCCCATTTCTACCATCCTACAATCCATTTCTGCCCAGTGAAGTCTATCTAAAAATGTACCTTACATCCTATCTTTTCCCTGCAGAAACCCAAGTCTCTTTCGGTGGCTATTAGAATAAAATTCAGGGCTCCTGGGTGGCTCAGTTGTTTAAATGTCCAACTCTTGGTTTCAGCTCAGGTCATGATCTCACAGTTTCGTGACTTCAAGCCCCATGTCTGGCTCTGCACTGGCAGCACAGAGCCTGCTTGGGATTCTCTCTCTCTCCCTCTCTCTCTCTGCCTCTTCCCTGCTCTTGCTGTCTCTGTCTCTCTCAAAGTAAATAAACTTAAAAAATAAAATAAAATAAAATTCAAATGTTGTTTCATGGTCCTTAAGACCCTGGGACCTGGATCCCACTGAGATTTACAACTGCATTTTGTCTACCCTCCCCTCATTCATTGACCACACAGGTACCATCTCTTCTCACAGACCAAGTGAGGCCCTGATGGCCACCAGCTCAGGATGAGTGTCCCCTCAAGCAGCACAGCTCTCGTATATCTCATTTGGTTTCAGTTTAGATGCTCCCTCTCCAAAGGCCTCTTGGTGAGCCTTACCCCAGGCTCACTCGTTGCTATTACCCGATTTAGTTTCCTCTTGGCTCTGCTTGTTATTTAAAATAACCCCTTAATGTATTTGTTTCATTACCATAGTCTCCACTAGAGTATAAATTCAGTCAGTGGCTCAGTCGGTTAAACATCCGACTTCAGCTCAGGTCATGATCCCCTGGTTCATGGATTTGAGCCCCATGTCGGGCTCTGTGCTGACAGCTCAGAACCTGGAATCTGCTTCAGGTTCTGTGTCTCCCTCTCTTTTTGCCTCTCCCACACTCACACTCTGTTTCCTTCTCTCTCAAAAAATAAATAAACATTTAAAAAAAAGAGAATATGGTTAGAGTATAAACTCTGTAAGGCTGGAAAGAATATTAGGTAGTTGTTTCTGCTTGAAGCAACAGAAACTGGCTCTGACCAGACTAAGGAGAAAGGAATTTGTTGAGAAGGCTCTGACTCTTTGAGGTGGAATGTGAATAGCATTTATGTTCCTAGTACCATCTGACATGTCTTTGAAAAACAAAACATGACATATAATCACCAAGAAGCATTTTTTAAAGTGATAAATATCATTTTAAAAAACATTCAGCCCCTTCACAAATATATAGAGGCGTATATGAGTGACTTAAGACCTTAAGACTCATGGACATTTATCCAAATCTGGGCAAAAAAGAACAATCTTTAGGGAAAGAATAGCAATTCCTCTGTAAAAAATATGAAGACAACAATGATGATGAACACTGTCTCTTAAATAAATTATTCAGCCAGAAAATTAGACTCCAAAATGAAGAAAAATCAGAAAATTATTTATCTTGGTCCTGGTGGCAATGGACTCTAAGCTTTGATGTAATAAAACATGAAGTAACCCTTGCTATTGTAGGGGAAGAAAAACTTTTTCCTGACTTTCAGGGATGGGACCCTGGCTGGGTCAAAAAATTAAACTGACAAAGATAGGTTAATAGGAGAAAAGTATGCAAATCTACTTAGTCTAAGTTTTATTTGACACAGAAGCCTTCATAAAGGAAGAATCACAGAAATGGTTAAACCTGAGTGTTTTTATGCCAGGTTGATGAAGAGTGGATAATCATGGAGAAATACAGGACAAAGGAGGCATGTGCTAAATGTAATAAGCTGGAGGAATGCAGTAGGCCTTTTTATTTGGATTCTTCTCCCTCCGTCTTAGAGATAAGGCTGCGTCTTTCCTCCACGTAGAGGGAGGGCACTTCTCATGAGAGGTTCTTGCAAACTGCTTCAGGGGAGAAGTGCAGGGGAGGGTCAGAGAGACCTATTGCTTCCCCAGACTTCTTCAACTTAAATTATTCAATATACAGAGGTGCCATATTTGGGGGAAACATGTTCTGAACCCTGTCAATGCCAAACTTGCAATTTACTTTCAAATAAAAAATGTAAAATTTAATTGAAATAGTAAGGGTTTCTCCTGGACATGATATGAAACTTCCTTATTTAATAGCTCTTTCCAGATCATCTTGATATTCAGTACAGTAGACTTTCTGGAAACCATAATGTCTGAAACACAAATAAACTTTTATACCAAAGACCAATTATTACCGTCCTGCCATAGAAGGTTTGAGATCTGATAGGCTGGGACTGAATCTTTTCCTTAATGACAAAGTCTGGGTGAAAAAGCTCAAAGAAACAGGATTTCCTAGTTCTATGAGCCAAGTGATTACCCTCTAGCAGTACTGATGGAAAGCAGTTGAGGGGTGTCAGCTTGACTTACATTATGAAATACATGCACCTTACATGGAAAACAAGATTCTATAAAATATTTAATAAAAATCCAAAAATACAAATTTTGAAAAGCATGTCCATTACTGTGTGATTCATCAGTTTTACCCCCAGAGACTCTGACATCAGGCCAGGAGATAACCATCTTCCAGAATAAAAAGGAAAGTAATAAATGTCATGAAAACCAGGAACGCATGGAGATAAATAATAGGCAAACCGTTCATAATTTCAAATGTCCTTCACAATGTCCCCATGTTTTGACTTTGGGATCCTTTGGGAATTTTCAAAATTACAATATCAAAATGATGCTTAACTTCCTGTCACCTGAGGTATGGGATATGAATGGAACAGAAAGAGTGAAAATTCACAGACCACAGTAAAAATTTCATGGTAGTCAAGAACTTTAAGCTTTTCCTCATAAGATCTTTTTCCAGGGAACCTAGCAAGCAGCAAATTTGGCTGATAAAGAGTTTTGATTCCTTTCCCTTCTTCAACCTACCCCTGACAGTTTCTAGACATCAGGAAACACAGGCAGGTGGTCAAGAGCTCTCTAAAATTTCCTCATCCTCTTCTGCCTCTTGAGAGAATACTTTAAAGAATACTTCATATTGCATATTAAGACATCAGATATTGCAATTTCCTCTGGAAAAGAAGTGAATGTCAGTGCACATTACAGTCAATCTCATTCTTTAACGGTTACTTCCAAGAGAAAGAAGAAAGATGACCTAGGGATGGAGGAGAAACAGAGCTGGGCAGCATCATGCTTAAAAGTCAAAAAGGGACTGGGCTCAGAAATAATGGAAAACAAAAAAATAGTGTCAGGTTGGTATTAAATTCTAAAATGCTGGAGTTACTGAAAAAATTTCTTCCTGTGCATTCTATAAATTTCCTGCATTCTATAAATGCGGAGAACCTCTAAAATAAACAACTGTACAAATAAAAAGCTAATAGAAGTTTATTTTTAATGCTGTAAATAAAACAGGAATGGGAGCCTTAAAATAAGGACACTGGGAGCTTCTGCTTCCATTTTGCCATGCAGGGAGTTGAGAATCAAGAGCCCCCATTGGGAGTGAAAGCAGGATGAACCACCCGCTCCCAGGGCTCTGCCTCAGCCTGGCCATTTCTACAGTGAGGACTGTAGAGAGAGGGAAAAAAGCAACCTCCGGCAACCACCATTGAACGTGAACAGCCAACAGCAGGAGAGTCCGTTCTCAGGTCAGCATGGATGCCAACAGACATGTGCACTGACATTCATTTCTTTTCCAGAAAGCTCAAGTTGACTCGATCTTGTGCTCACATGGAGGTCTGGGCCTGTAGGCCTGTAGTAGTAGGTAGAATAAGAACTCCCCCCAAAAAGATACATCCACCCAGGACCTGTGAATGTGAACTTATTTGGCTAAAAGGGTCATTGAAGACATAATAAAGGACCTTGAGATACGTTCATCCTGCGCTACCCAGGTAGGCCCTAACTCCAATGACAAATGTCCTCACAGGAGACAGAAGAGAAGACAAAGGAGAAGGCCGTGTGAAAATGGAGGCTTCATTTGGAGTCAAAGCCACAGCCATATCTGTAAATATGGTATGTACGTTCTAGAAATTCAGGCCTAAGTTTATACTTGGTAGGATTGCTTGTTCATCTTCACAGTTTGAAGCCAACTGGCTGGATGCTATGATTTGTAGGGGAGGGAAAGTAGCTTTTGTCTTCACCCTCCTAAGTTCTTGACTGGGACCCCATAACAAAAGACAGATTAACAAGAGAAAAACATATACAGATTTATTTAATATAAATTTTACATGACATAGAAGCCTTCATAAGGAAATAAAGAAGCTCAACCTGAGTGCTTTTCTTATTGTTTATTTATTTAATTTGAAAGAGAGAAAACACAAGCAGGAGAGGGACAGAGAGAGAGAGAGGGAGAACAGAGCCCAGGCAGTCTCCAAGCTATCAGCACAGAGCCCTATGTGGGGCTCAAACTCATGAACCTTGAGATCATGATCTGTGTGGAAATTAAGACTCAGAAACTTAAGTGACTGAGCCACCCAGGCACCCATCAACCTGAGTGCTTTTTTAACGCTAAATTTGATGATGAGTGGAGGGTACCTCTCACGTGAGAGTTTTAGGGCTTGCTTCAGGGGAAGATCAGAAAGCCCTTCCTGCATAAGCCATTATTTCTCAAATTCCTTCAGCTTGAAATATCCACTATGTCAAGGTGCCATATTTTATGGTTAGCATGTCCTGAACACCATTAGATTATTAGGATTCTTGTTCTCTAGTCCAGGAGTTTCTATTTGATTAGTAAGCTCAATCTGATTGTTCTCCTTTGGAGGACAAGTTTCTTCCCCCCAAGAAGTGTTCAAGGACCACTGTCAGTGTGGACTCTGATTTTGATCATTTGTTCTGCCCCTATCAACTCTACAGATGTGGGCTTCTCAAATTACATACAAGTAGAAGTTATCCAATTATGTATTTATTATTATTTTAAAATACTTATTTATTTTTGAGAGAGCATAAGCAGAGGAGGGGCAGAAAGAAGGAGACAGAGGATCCGAAGTGGGCTCTGTGCTGACAGGCTGACAGCAGCAAGCCCAATGAGGGACTCAAACTCACAAACTGCGAGATCATGACCTGAGCTGAAGTTAGACGCTCAACCGACTGAGCCACCAAGGTGGCCCTAGGATACCCAATTTTTTAAAGGTCCATAAGTTTAAGATCTACTGGCTAACTAAATGTTCTATTTCAACTGTTCCTTGCCCTATTACAAGATTCTGTGGTTTGTATGGTATGAGTAGGCATGATGGGCATGGGTAATTTGGTATAAACTCCTGGTTAGTGGCTGACCTCTGTATCACTTTCTGGAAAAATTGGTCCATACTAAAGTAATCTATTGCATAGTTTTTATTGTTTATTATAGTTTCCATGAGGAGGAATCTATTGTGCCTTACAAATGTGTCATCAAGATTCTTCATTACAACCAGGATACCTTAAGCAAAAAATGAATTATTGGAAAAAATATTAGGTAACTCAGAAGCCCAATAAAGAAGTTGGAGAATTGGGCTTGTAAAAGATGCAAAACCCAAGATAAAGACAGAGTCAAATAGCAGCTACTGCTGTCATGGCTGAACACTTCTCTGGCCACTCAACTCAGTTGCCATTGGACACGGTCACCAGTATAGACAATGCTGCTAAACCACTCCTTAGCTACTGAGAAACAAATCTCACAGTCGACTCATCTGCATACCATATACTTAGATTCAAGGTTTGAATGTACACTTAGCCAAGTCATGTGCCAGGAAGAATGGAACTCCCCTAACTCATGGCTTCTCCAGCGATTCTTGTCACTCACCAAGACTTGTACAATGAGGGATTTCCCCACAGCAAAAATCATAACAAATGGGCTAATCTTCATGGGTTCTACACAGATCCTGGTCACTTCTATCTATCTAGCACTTAAATAGCATGTATATTGAGACTCAGAATTGGAAGAAATAGATTGGATGAAGACTTCAATCAAGCTATAAATATATATATACTTGTATATAGCTACAAAGCCATATAATCTGTTTCTCCCTTTAGCTTATGCTTAACATCTCTTTAGAAAGAGCACACCACACCACAAAGCATTCCCACTTACATAAGCAGAGCTGAGAAGTCTCTTAGATGCTTGTAATGAGGCTTCACAACCACAAACTAGAGTGGTCCTAAACAGCACTTCTTTGCTTTCTCATGTCACAGACACACATAGACAATGATAAAATTTGTAAAGGCACATTAAGGTAAACAGATGCAGTTGTTGGGTTACATGCATTCAATCTGGGGATGTGCCCAGGTGCCCCGGCTGTCTGAAGCCACCTTAACAACTGTGCACATCAACACCTTAGTTCACCTTAGTTCACTCTAGACCCTCTAATATCTATCCCTGGACTCAGCTTGGTTAGCCAGAGACCTGAGCACTGGAACCACACTATTTTTATTGAATTAATCTTTCAGGCAATGCCATTAGTATATACTGAAGGTTGTTAATAAGAGACAGTTGATAATGATTCATCACTGTATAGACTGTACAGATGGCTTTTGCTCATTAAACCACACATATCTTCTCAATAACAACCCACAGGAGAACTTTCTCTGTGATCTCAGTGTCAAGAAAAGCTGTGTGCTCTTGAGCACCTGTTTTTTGGTTTATGCCACAGACCGGACACTGTAAATCTTGTAATAGATCAAATTTCTCTGCTAAACTGGCTCTGGGAGGGTTAGAATAAAATGTGAAGCCTGTCTCTAACATGTTTATAGGACTCCAAGGCATGTGTTTTGGTACTAACCTCACACATGGCTCCAGCTCGCTTTCCTATCTTTATGTATCCTGACAAATTTTCATTTACTTCAGCCTGTTATATCGCATGTATTTTTGTAATTCACTTTGGATCATTTTAGAAAGTAAGTGGAAATGAAAGGATGAGAAAAAGAGAAGAAAGGAAAAAAAGAAAGAAGAAAAGTAGGCAGACCGTCTGTATGTTCACCTATCACACCTAAAAGGTAAGATCTCCAAGGTACAAACTATAACTTACTTACATATACACTTAAACATATGGCTCTCAATAAATAAATAAGTTATTGTAGATAAAAATATTACCACAACAATGTGACTGCACTTAATGCTACTAAAATTGTGTACTTAAAAGTGGATAAAATGATAAGTTTTATGCTATGTATATTTTACCACAATAAAACATTTTAAAAGTTATCTGTCAAGATTTTTAAAAATGCCCTGTAGTTCTACTAAATCTTAAGCTTCTTAAAAGAAACAACTGTCTATCTCTCACACCACATACAAAAATAAACTCAAAATGGATAAAAGACCTGAACGTGAGACAGGAAACCATCAAAACCCTAGAGGAGAAAGCAGGAAACAACCTCCTTGACCTCCACCGCAGCAACTTCTTACCTGACACAACCCCAAAGGCAAAGGAATCAAGAGCAAAAATAAACGATTGGGACCTCATCAAGATTAAAAGCTTCTGCACGGCAAAGGAAACAACCAATAAAACTAATAGGCAACCAACGGAATGGGAAAAGATAGTTGCAAGTGACATATCAGACAAAGGGTTAATATCCAAAATCTATAAGGAACTCACCAAACTCCACACCCGAAAAACAAACAGCCCAGTGAAGAAATGGGCAGAAGATATGAACAGACACTTCTCCAAAGAGGACATCCAGATGGCCAACAGACACATGAAACGATGCTCAGCATCCCTCCTCATCAGGGAAATACAAATCAAAACCACACTGAGATTCCACCTCATGCCAGTCAGAGTGGCTAAAATGAATAAATCAGAGAACTCTAGATGCTGGCGAGGATGTGGAGAAACGGGCACCCTCCTACACTGCTGGTGGGAATGTAAACTGGTGCAGCCCCTCTGGAAAACAGTGGAGGTTCCTCAAAAAATTAACAATAGAACTCCCCTATGACCCAGCAATAGCACAGCTAGGAATTTACCCAAGGGATATAGGAATGCTGATGCATAGGAACACATGTACCCTAATGTTCAAAGCAGCACTTTCAACAATAGCCAAAACTTGGAAAGAGCCTAAGTGTCCATCAACGGACGAATGGATCAAGAAGATGTGGTTTATCTATACCATGGAATACTACATGGCAATGAGAAAGAATGAAATCTGGCCATGTGTAGCAAAACGGATGGACCTTGAGGGTGCTATGCTGAGTGAAATAAGTCAGGCAGAGAAGGACAAATAACATATGTTTGCACGTATAGGAGAATTAGGAGGAACTTAACGGAGGACCATGGGGGAGAAGAAGGGAAATGGTGGGGGAGAGGGAGAGAGGCAAACCATGAGAGACTCTTGAATGCTGAGAACAAACTGAGGACTGATGGGTGTGAGGGGGAGGGAGGGAGATAGGCATGGAGGAGGGCACTTGTAGGGATGAGCACTGGGTGTTATATGGAAACCAACTTGACAATAAACTATTTGTAAAATAAATAAATAAATAAACAAATAAATAAATAAACAAATAAAAGAAACAACTGTCTTATTTATCTTTCTGATGAAACTTTATTCCCCACCATGGCCCACAATAATAAAATGTACATATCCAGTGTTTGATATGCTTCTTAAATTGAGTTTCTGAAAGATATAAATAGACGTTACTTGTAGGCAGTTGCTTGTGAGTGTGATTTGGGATTCCCAAAGGTTCTGTTGTAAGTATTCCCCTATCATTCTGAATTTCCTACTATTCCTTTGGGTTGAACCCATATTAAAAGGCAGATATCTTATCTAAAAAGAGAAATATTTTTGAATGTGTCATTTTTAAAACTATCTAACTAAGATGTGACTCTGGGGAAGGGATCTGCCAAACAGATGAATTTGGGTTGAAGCTGAAGTTAGAAAGAGAAATGGAGTCAGTATTTCAAAGAGGGTACATTCTAGAACATAACAAGCCTACAAAGTCTGGTTGGAGGGAGAATCCAAACACTCTAGTGGAAAGCCATGAGCTTCTAGAAGCCATGGTAAAAGCGTTTACAGTGTGACCCTGAGAGAAAAGGACATTCCAAAAAGTGGGAGAGGGTGCTGAAATTCTGGATGGTTTTTGTCATGAATATAATGACAGAGCTACTTTCTGCCCAAAGAAGCCTAGAATCGCACAGAACACAAGATCATAGCATTCAGAGCTGGAAAGAATCTTAAATATCATTTAACCCCACACTTTCATAACTGTAAAAGTAGAGATGCTCAGAGGAGCAGTTGGTGGCATAATCGAGACAAAATCCAAACCCCAGGTCAGTGCCACTCTACTGTACTCAAAACTTGTTTATATTGAGTAGGAGATTTTTATTTCCTGACTTGTGCCTGATTATTTGATTCCAACAGCTAGAGCACCAAAGATTTCTCAGAGTAATGGAGTGCTTAATGCACATCAGGTTGTAAAAACTCATGATGATGGGGGAGAATTCAAATTGCAAACTGCAGAAGGTGAAAATCCCACACTGACTCTGGAATAATATGTGTTAATCTTTCCCTGATGAAGGTGAATGATTTGTTTACATCTTAGAAAATACTTGGCAGTCCTTACTGCCATTTGGCCAAGAAAATCCTCCTTCCAACATTAATTCCACTTGGGCTTTCATCATTCCAACCCCACAGGCTAAAAATATAAAGGCATCATGGGAGAGAGCAGGGGGAAAGGGGGCAAGCATATGCCTTGCTGTGTATGCTACCACCTCATTAGCAGCTCTGTCTTGTAGCATCCAAAACTGGTTTAAGCTGTTTCACCAAATAGCTCCCTTGCCCAGTTATGGGACCCATGCTCCCTCCTACTGATCCTTTTCTAAATTTTCTCCTTTTCTGCCTCCTAATCGTGCTTTATGCTTTTTATAATCATATGGTTCATTTTCAGTAGGCAGAGTTGCCTCTTCTTTCTTCTTTTCCTCTATTTCCCTCTTTGCAAAACACATTAAACATTCACCAATGAATCATGTACACGCACTTGTGTACATATTTCTAGAATTTGAAATCCGAACTCAAAGTAATTCAGAAATACTTACATTGGTGAGTATTTCCACCCTAAATTCCTCCAAAGACTTGAGACTTCAGGTAGATAACAGAGTTAAACTCACATGGAAATGACAACTACTACGGATGTTTATATAACACCATGTTCCAAAAAATATTTGCAATGCTCTCAATTATTAATTCATTTAATTCCTCATAACAACACTACAAGGCAGATGCTATTATTATCCTCATTTTTCAGAAGAAGAAACCATTGCACAGAGATGTTCTGTAACTTCCCAATGAACTTGGTGGAGCTGGTTATAAAGTTAGACAGTTTGGGGCGCCTGGGTGGCTTAGTCGCTTAAGCGTCCGACTTTCGCTTAGGTCATGATCTTGCGGTTCGTGGGTTCGAGCCCCGCGTCGGGCTCTGTGCTGACTGCCAGCTCAGAGCCTGGAGCCTGTTTCAGAGTCTGTGTCTCCCTCTCTCTCTGACCCTTCCCTGCTCACGCTGTCTCTTTCTCTCTCTCTCCTAGAAATAAATTAAAAAAAAAAAAAAACATTAAAAAAAAAGTTAGACAGTTTGGCTTCAAAGTCTGTTGCCTTAGGCTCTTCTCTATGCCATCACCACACCTACACAAGTAAGGTGAAAATGATGCCTTTCCTTCCCCAACTACACCAGCTCTAACCACATTTTAAACATTAGATTCCACTGTGTGGAGAGTTTAGAGATAGAAATTAGTTGGCAAGTGAGCATGCTTGCCTAGTTTAAATGGCCAGTGCAAACCCATCCAAAGGGGCAACAATGGTGCTCTCTTCCTCTTCAAGGCCCCAGCATTCACTCCCTTTTCCTTTCTCATGATACTATTTGTAGCCATCTCCAACACCAGTCCCCTGAGACTGAGTTTCAGAGAAGAGTACCAGCAAAAATAGTTAACAATTATTGAATGCTTAATATATTGTAGGCACTAGTCTAACTGTGTATTATCTCAATTTAATTTTCAAAATAATCCTATGAAGCAAGTATATTTTTATCTGCACTGTATAGATAGGAAAACAGAGACTCAAGAAGACTATATATATTGCCCAAGACCTTGCTGACTTCTGGAACTAGAGTCTGGTTCCAGTGTCTGGGCTCATATCCACCAGGTATTGCAACAGGGCTGCTGTAGGGAATCATGTTGCTCCCTCCCACACCAGAAATGTCACACAGTCCCTGCCACTGTGTCCGCAGGCTGGAGGATAATGTGCCAACTCCTCCCCAGAGTCATTGCATGAACCCCTCTAGTTGTTTTCTTCACCATTCTTCTTCAACATTCACCAATGTAATAGTATTTCTGAATTACTTTGAGTTTGGATTTCAAATTCTAGAAATGTGTACACAAGTGCGTGTACATGATTCACTGGTGAATGTTTAATGTGTTTCGCAAAGAGGGAAATAAAGGAAAGGAAGAAAGAAGAGGAAACTCTGCCTAGTGAAAACGAACCATATGGTTATTAATGTGAGAGGAACTTGAAAATGGCTATGGATATGGTATTAAAAATGGAACTCCTTATTACTCTGTGTCATTCTTGCCATTCAGCATGTCTTGAGGCACTAGAAATCTGTGATAAAAAGATTCAGGAAGTAGTTTCCTCACAGGTCATCCAAAATTCAACCCTCACTTTAGAAGTTAAAAGATGTTAAAAAAAAAAAAAGGAGAAGAAGGAGAAGTTAACAGATGTTGCTTCTATCTCTCCCTCTCCCTCTCCCTCTCCCCTCCCTCTCTCTCTTTTCTGTTTTGTGACTATATTTTCCTTTCCTTAATAAATCGAAATGCCTTAAATACATTTTCTTCTTTAGGGCGATGTTAACTACAGCAGTCACTAAATAAAGTACTATCTCACTCCATCACTGCTTAGGAAATAAAATTTATAATAAATTTTATGGAGATAATCTCAATTGAATATTATACAGCTAATCCAATTAACCTAACACAGAATTAGCAGGGGACATGGGTCTTCTGTGAGCTGAACAGAGAGATTAGAAAGAGTTACCGAGGGAGATTAGCTAGATTCATAGCCTCTGACAGCTCACTAGCATATCTTGATAAGCCTTGCCAAGAAAATGAGAGTATCAGGCTGGTTTCACATTTGTTGATATTATTTTACTCTTAGGCAAACTATCTAAGTTATACTCATTCCTTGATAGAGAAAGAGAGGGAGAAATATGATTGCCACTGAAACTTCTTTCACTGAAATTGAATTGATAATAGAGGGAAAATCTTGTGGGCCTGAATCTATCTATTATCACCCCATTGTCTTCAGTCATTTGAGGGTATTAGTTACACTGTGGTGCCAAATCCTCCATGTTAAATATAACTCTCAAAAGGTAAGTAAAGCACTAGGCTAGAGATATTTCACCTACACTGTTCTCATGTTTCCTGCTTCTTCATATTGTGGTCAGGAGATTTTTGACCAGAGAAACTTAGGATTTCAACAATGTGACAAAAAGAGAAACACCAAATGGACAGCCATCTTGAATCAAAAAGTCTAAGATGTCTATGCTAAAGTCCAGTTTGAGGCCAATGTAGAAAGAAACAATTGCATTAAATATCCTGCCAGGTGGGAAGTCATTGAGCAACGTAATCTCAGGAGATCCTAAAAACACTGCTCAAATGTTTTTTTTTTTTTTTGAGGGAGAAAACCAGACCTGCCGACAAAGCCCCATATGGTAGCAGTAGATATCATCCAAATATGGTGTAATGCCCCCAGGATGAAGGTAGGCATCCTATCTATTATGAGGGCCAAAAGCACAAGCCAGGGTACCACCACACCTGGAGATTGCTCAGGAAAAGTTCAGTGCATCTTTTTCCTCACTGAACTAATATTTAGTCAATGGGAGCCACTGAAGCCATTTTTTGGGGTGATTTTTCTCATTGTAGTAAAATGTACATAACATAAAGTTTACCAATTAAACCATTTTTAAGTGTACAATTCAGTGAATTCAGTGGCATTGAGTTCGTTCACAATGTTGCGCAACTATTACCACCACCAATTTCAAGAATTTTTCATCATTTCAAATAGAAACTCTGTACCCACTAAACAGATCCTCCCTATTTCCCCAGCCCCATAACCCCTAGGAAACCCTATTCTACTTTGTCTCTATGAATTTGCCTATCATAGGTACCTCATATAAGTGGATTCATGCAATATTTGTCCTTTTGTGCCTGGCTTATTTCACGTAGCATAATGTTTTCCAAGTTCCTCTATGTGGCAGCATGTATCAGAATTTCATTCCTTTTTAAGGCTGAATAATAACCCATTATGGATGGATATACCACATTTAGTTTATCCCATTCATCAGTTGAGGACATTTGTTTCTACTTTGTGGCTTTTGTGAATAGTGTTGCTATGTATATTGGTGTAACCACTAAAGCATGTGAAGCAAAGGGGTAACATGATCTGATTTCTATTTTAGGAAAATCACCCCTTCCATCAGTCAGGGCACAGTCAGGAAGCAGATATCACAGCAGTTATGCAATAAAGAGAATACACTGTAAAGGATTATTGACCAGATAAATGAAAACCAAGAGTAGAAAAACACATTCTCACAGGGGCAGGAGCTGAGGAAAGCAGCTGCTAGCTCTAGAGTCAGGCACGCAGGGAGAGGGTTGCAAAGATGAAAAGCCTAGAGAAGGGGCTCCATGGAGTTGAAACTCAGATACTCTCTTGAGAGCTGAAACTCTCCTTGAGGAAAGAGTGCTTGTTGCTCAGCTGGTTCTGATGTCTACCGGCTCAGAAGGGAGGTTCGCAGGGGCTGAAACTCCAAACTCTGAGAAGAGGGTGCTGTTTGACTAGCACTGATGTCTCTGAGCTTTGAGGAGGAACCTTCTGGTTTTGGACCCCCTAACACTGAGGAGAAGTGCTGTTCAGCTGCTGTTGGTGTCTCCAAACTCAGAAGGGAGGGCCCATATGGCCGGGACTCCACACACCGATGGGGGCATTGCTTGGCCATTGCTAGTGTCTCTGAGTGGGTGTGTAAGTATTGGAGAGACTACAAACTGGACTCAAGTGCTGCTACTGGAATGAGCTGGCACTGCTAGGGGAAGAAGTAAGATGGGGGAGTCATACTAGCAAAAACAGGAAGCTGCCAGGAAGGAGCAAATCCCTTCTCCCACCTCCAACCTTGCATGCTTCTTCTGGTGCCCCCGTTGCCAGATCCTGACAGGGATCCATCTACCTGAGCAGGAATGTGGTTTGCAGGACCCCAGCCCTAGTGTAGGGAAGAAATAATAATATAATAGTCCTACAGCAATGACGGGAAAACTGGAGGAGGCAAGCCTGGAGTCAGTAATAAAGTACATGACAGGCAATCTTTGGAGGTGACTGGCTCAGTTTGCTGTCCCTACATTGAGAATAGCTCCCAAAAGTATTGCCTGTATTATGTAGCTGCATTCACTTACCATAACTGATTATACAGGGTGATCACCTAACCCAAGCTGAGTTCAGATTCTCTTTCTGGTCTGTGAAATTTGAAAAGATGCACCTAAAATCTTGGATCATTAGATCTGAGCCCAATAATAGATCTTCAGGCACCTCCTTCTGAGATTGCTAGAGCGTACCTATTCCTTCCCTTCCTATGCTCTTTTTCTTAAAGAAAGAGAGAGAGAAAGGGCATGTGTGTCCAAGTAGGGGAGGGTCAGACGGAGAGGAAGAGAGAGAATCCCAAACAGGCTCCACACCCAGCACAGAGCCCAGTGCAGGGCTGGATCTCACCACCATGAGATCATGACCTGAGCTGAAATCAAGAGTTGGACATTAACCTACTAAGCTCCCCAGATGCCTCTCCATGCTCTTGATTATTCAATTCCAACTTTGATTCCATTAGATAATCCAGAAATCTTCTGATAAATTCTCCTTCCTTAAGCTAGCCAGAGCCACTTTCTTTTACTTCATAATTTCTCTAACTTCCCAGAGTTTACATTCCAGGGGAGTCTAAGAAACATCAACAACATCAACACTTAGGGTTGCTAAGTGTTCTAAGACAAAGAATTCTTACAGAGCCAGTGAACTGTGTGAGCACAGAGCAGGAGCACCTAAACTCATGGGTTGGGACCAAAAGTAAGGGAGAAGCAGGAATGGGGGAAGGAGTGGAGGTCAAATATTCCAGACACAGTGATCAAGTTGAAGGACCCAGGAAAAAGAAAGCATAGCATGCTGCGGCAAATGAAAGCAACCTGGAATGATTCATATAAAGTAGGTAAAACAGGGAGACATGATTACAACAGCTCATTAATGAGGGTTTCTTTTGTACCAGGCATGGTTATAAGCCGTTATAGGTGGTAACTGATTTAGCCCTTGCAATGATCCAATGAGGAGGTAATGTGGTTGGTTGGGAGATGTCTCTCCTTGGGAAGATAAGGACAGATCACTAAATCATACATGTCTGTGCTAATAAAGATAGTATTTCCTGCTGGAGCCAAGTTCGGGCAGATTTTTTCATAGCCCATTTAAAAGAGTTGGAATCCCAGGGATTCTGGGTGGCTCAGTCAGTTAAGCATCCAACTTTAGCCCAGGTCATGATCTCACGGTTTGTGGGTTCGAGACCCACATTGGGCTCTGTGCCGACTGCTCAGAGTCTGGAGCCTGCTTTGGATTCTGTGTCTCCCTCACTCTCTACCCTTCCCCTTGCCCATGCTCTGTGTCTTTCTCTCAAAAATGGATAAGCATTAAAGAGATTGTTTTAAAGAGTTGGAATTCCCAAGCTCAGGATTTATTAGCCAAGATGCAGACCCATTGTGTAGGCAGCATTCCATCCCCATCTTCAGGGGGATCCTGGAGGACAAGAGGAAGCAAGACAAACATGAGGTTTGTTCCATCTGCTGTGCTGTGAGTGATAAAGTCTTTTTTCTCTGAACAGAGTCCCATGCATTCTGCCAGCATCCATAGAAAGCTGGCCTGCAAGCAGAGTGAAACCTCAGGTTCTTTAGAACTCTTGATAAATGTGATCTCTTTCTTCCACAAGGGAATTGGAAACTCAGAGAAGTTAAGTACCTTATTCAAGGCCCTAGCAAGGAAGCTAGAATATGGACCCATGTGGACAAATTCCAGTCTCTAGTCTTAATAGCAACGATGAGACTGAAGAAGCAAGATGGAGGTAAATCACACAGGACCTTGTAAGCCATGTTACAGAGTTTAAATTTTACCATATGAGTGATAAGTAGTCTATTCATTTGGGTAGGCTAACTACCTTACCAGTTAGGTCTTAATATATATATTGGCTTATACTTAACAGAAAATTATCCCTTGCTCATATAATTGTTTGAAGCAGAAGATTCAGTAGGCAGCTTTCTTACACATGCTGAATCAGGAGCTAAGGCTCCTTCTGTCCTGTAGCTCCATCAATCTAGGTATTTGCTTGCTTCTAGCCAAAAAGGGATGAGAAGAGAGCATAGCAAACCGCATTGACTTCTTAAAATCCATGGCCTGGAGATGACCTACACCATTTTTGTTAACATTTCACTGACAAAAGCTAACCACATGGTCACACCCAGAAACAAAAGAGCCTGTCAAACATAACCCCTGTTTCCTAATGATAAAATCCATCCTATGGAAAGAAGCATAACCTTTGGAGCAGAGGCAGCCCATCAGAGACTTAAACAAGTAGCATAACAGGTCAGATTTACATTCAGATCACTGGCTGCAATATGGACATTTGTTTGGAAAGGATAAGACAGGAGATAGGCAAGAAGCCAGGGATCTCCTGTAGTAGTAATATCAGTAAGGCTAGTGGACACACAAGAGAAAATGGCAAGGAAGGAGGGAGGTGGGTGGAACCAGGAACCATTCAGAAGATGCAATCTATAGGAGGCTCTCTCTGCTCAAGTACAGCCCTCCACCTACCTAACCATGTATTTGCTGGCCTATTTCAACTCTGTCCCTAACTCTGTGTCTGTGTTTATACTCACCTCATAATAATAAATATTAAAGGAGGCAGGAGGGAAGAGATAGAACTAATATTTAAAAAAAGAAAATTCAAATGGAACACTGTTTTGCAGATTCACACACTCTCTCTCAGAAACGCACACACCAGACCCCGGATTCTCCTCTCTCCATCGTCCCCCTGCAGATGGAGCAGCAGAGTGAGGGTGCAACAAATAATGCATTTGTGAATAACCTGTGCTTGTGTAAGGAATACTTCTGTGTGTGTGTGTGTGTGTAAGGTTCTGTGTGCTAGTCTTTATCCTAAAGACTATGTAGATTACGAAGACTGCACAGGGGTTTCCCAGGAAGATAACTCTGAGATGGAGCTTGGTGCATGGAAAAGTTTATTTGGGGAGATTTCACTAAGAGGCATCCCCTATAGAGGCATGAAGGAAGTATAATTAGTCAGATGGAGAAATTGATCTTCAGTGCAACAGAGCTTCAGCCAATCCTACACGGAAGTCTGAAGTTGCAAGATATATTAGGGTTTTTCAGAGGAACGGAACCAACAGGATATTATATATGTAAAGTATTGGCTCATATAATTATGAAGCTGAGAGGTTCCACACTCTGCTGTCTCAAAGCTGGAGACCCAGGAAAGCACGTGGTAAAGCACATGGCCTAAGAACCAGAGAGCCAACGAGCAGATCTGAAGGCCTGAAAACTAACACCAAGGGCAGGAGAAGATGGATGTCTCTGCTCAAGCAGCAGGCAGAGAGAAAATTAAGCCCCTCTCTGCGTGTTTGTTCCATTCAGGCCCTCAACAGATTGGATGATGCCCTCCCACGTCGGGGAGGGCCACCTGTTTTACTCAGTCCCCCAATTCAAATGCTAATCTTTTCCAGAAACACCCACAGGCATACCCAAAAATAATGTTTAAGCAGCAATCTGGGTTTCCCTTGGCCCAATCAAGCTGACACAAAATTAACCATCACAGAATTGTCTTAAATTAGGGCAAGGAGACAGGGCATTTGTACTCTTGCCATCAAATGGTCATACTGGGCATGGGGTATCCTTAGGAAGGGGGCAAAGATCTTGGACAAGGAATCTCTTGTTAGCTGAGGAAAGCCCAAGAGAGGAACTGAGTAAAGAGCTATTAGTGGCCAACATTCCCAGAAGCTGAGGAAATGAATACCTGAGTTCTAGAAAGTGGGGACCAAGACATCACACCTCAGTGTCTATATATATAAATATATGTGTGAGTGCTTGATAAAGCCTTAACAATTGATTTTGGCCTTGCCACCCCCCTACACACACATACACATGCACATTTTGATAATATCAGGGCATTTCTAGAAATAAGACAATATATTATAACACAGGAATTCTATAATTTGCATATTATTGGAATATGCATTTCTAATCTCTCCTTCTGTCTCATCCTAGAGAAAGATAGTCTCCTTGGGGGCACATTCTAACTTGTCCCAAAATTAATAATAGAATCCTCTCTTAGAAGCTCTAGTTCAGTGCATGTAAACAGGCATTGGAGGAAGAATGAACTGGGCTTAAATCCTAATTCTACAACATAGAGCTAAGTAGTGACGTACCAGTCCTTTAACCTCTATCAGCTTCAGGTTCATCTTTTGTAACAGAGGGAAAATTAAAGTCCCTTAGTGTTGCCATGATGATAAAATAAGATAATGTAAGTAAAAGCATTTAGTATGATTTCTAGGATATAGAAAGCTTATGGCAAATGATGCTATGGTTACTCAGGGGTGGATTTAAATATACAATGAGTCAAATCATGCCTGTGAGAAGGGTCTCCAGGAATGGATGTAGTGAGCGTATTCCTGAAAGTTGTATGTAGATCTAGTCCAGTGGAGGTTGTTCTATTTTGTCACCACAAATGAATTCTCAATAACCTACAAGTGGTGAAAACAGGAGAGATTTTGAAATACGAGTATATTTCCTCTGAGTCACACACATCCCAGCTCTAAACCCCAGGTAAGTTTGTGGTAGGAAATGCAGGGATTACTCCTCATGTGGTTAGTAAACATCAATCAACAAAGGCTTTATTCAGGTATCAACGTCTGCTCTAGATTTTGAGTCCTTTTCCCACTCCCCTGTGTTATTTTCTTTTATAAACTAATTCTTTGGCCCCTGGGGTTCAGTGTTTATAAGAAATATTCACTAAATGTCAATGCAGAAAGCTGCCCATGAGGCTGCTTCCTGGGCACACGAGTGGACTGTGTTTCCAGCATCCCCTGCAGTCGGTCTGTGGTGACCATCTGATGACCATAGCCATTGGAATGTCAGTAGAAGTTAGATGTGCCACTTCCATGGAGGGTGACAGGCTGCCCTGGTTTGCTTAGAACAGGGAGGTTTCTGTGGATATGGGGCTTTCTGTTTTAAAACCAGTATAGTTCAGGGAAAATCAGGTCAAGTTGATCACCTTACTTCCTGGCCTAAATCATAAGATCTCTCGCACATCTCTTTCATGTATTTTTTCTCCTTCTAGCTTCTTAGATAAAGAGGTATCATAAACATGGCAAGCTTGGAAGCTGTGTTTTAAAGCTGGAAAAGCCAAATGTCAGCCTGAGTAGTTACTATCTCCCCACTGATGTGAAACATCTATCATCGACCTCACATGAATGAAAAAAAATTCTATTATGTTTGACCCATTACTTGTGGGACCTGTTTTGATAGTATCTTAGCCTCCCCCTACTAACACAGTTACCCTACAAACTGAGTTAGAATTATAGAGATTTTACAAACTACTGTAACATTAAGACAAGGGCACCTAAAATACACATGCTTGCTTTCTGGGAAAGTGTTTGCAAGGAGGATGGAATTTCAAGAGAATGAATGAAAGGAAAGAGGTCAAAGAGGCTGATCCTCATACAAATGCAGCTCATGGCTACCATGCAAAATCACGGATCTTCTCTCAGAGATGAATGTTAGTATTATGAAGCGTATCACACACCCAACAGTGCAGGGTGCTCTAGGGAGCAGAGCAGAGGACTCAGGTCAGAATATGTAGGTTCACACCAGCAGCTGCTGCTATCATTGGGGGGTAAGTGAGTAGCCTCTCTGGACCGTAATCTCTTCATCTGGGATATGGAAATGTACTTTACCTCTGAATGAGTATCTTCCATGAGCCAGTCCTGTGCTAGGCACTCGAGATACAAACAAGATTTGATAAAGTCCCTGAAATAGACAACAGGCTGGAAGTGTCTGAATGAAGGGTGTCACCTGGGATGATGACTAAAAGCAAGAGGAAAGGGAAAGACCCACAAGCGGAGTTGTAAGTCCTCTCTTCACACGGGTAAGTGAGAGCATGGGAGTGACTAACTTTGCCCGGGGCTGGGATCTGGAGGCTGAGGAGCCGGGGATCAGAGTCCCAGATGCAAGGAGTCTTTTGAGCATCCCGTGGTCAGTGTGCCTTCACACATATATTCAGTACCGACTACATGCCAGGCCTTGTGCTTCCTCTGGAGTTCAAGGGTGAGAAGGACACTGGCCTCTAGCTCTTCAAGGTCCAACAAGGGGAAGATAAGTACGTCATATGATAGGAGGTAGATTGGGGCACGGAGGAAGAGCTCTTGGGTAGAAGGACACGGCTCCTGACAGCCTCCCAAGCAGCTGACGCTGAGCTGAGCTGCCACCAAGCCAAGTGTGTGTTGGCTAGGTGGCAGGGATGGGGGTGGGGGGGTGATGGAAATAAGAGGGAACATGCTCACATGACTGGAGGGCTGGTAAGAGTGACCAAAGGGCAAGGCATGGTGCCCTCAGTGAGAATGCAGGAGCCAGGGCAAGATCTTTTGTTTTTTTGGGGGGTATGTTAAGGAGTTTGCATTTTATCCTTAAAGTTATAAACAGCCTTTAAAGGCATTTCAGCAGAGGTCTGGCCCAAAGGAACACCCTGGCAGCAGTGAGAAGCAGGAGTTAAAGAGAGAGCAGGAAGAAGGGGACCATTATGAGGTCTCTATGACATACAGGTGAGAAATGATAAAGGCCTGAACCAAGGCAGTGATGGAGCAGAAGAAGGGATTACACACACGTGAAGGCAGAATTTACAGGGCCCCGGACTGTTTGCATCCAGGGGATGCTAAATAGAACCTCTGAGGTGAGAGGCTCAAGTTATCCAGGGAGGCAGAAGGTAAATAGCAAAGCGCAGACATCAAAGGGCAAAGTTAGATTGAAAAGTGAGTGGAAATGGTCTCTGTCCAAATCTGTGAAGACGTAAAGGAAGATTTGGTAATATTCTTTAGTCAGGGCAACAGAGAGCCCCTGTCTGACCTCAGAGAGAGTGACTGCCTCTCTTGAAATCTGCTGGATGAAAATCCTCGGGGGAAGAAATAACTGCATAGCTCAGCCACTAACTCAGAAATCTGGCAATGTTTAGCTCTAGGGAAAAAAAAGACATAATGGCCCTGATTTGCCTAGATACACAGGCCCCGTTCTCATTAATAACCACATTTTTGTTAGGCTGCGATTTGATTAAGTGACTTGTGATTTGATTAAGTAATTTAAAAGTTAGTTTATTTAATTTGGAGTCCTCTGGACTTCAGAGTCCAATGCATTTGAAACTGTGCTGTTTCTTGTCAAAATTGTACAGCATCTCTGCCTGCTGACAGTTAGAAATTAAAATTAAAAACTGGAAAGAAGGGGAAAGAATTCATTTAACTAAAAAGGAAAGAAAGAAAAGGTTTGCTGTGTTTTAAGAGCTCACTTTCTATGATGCTTGAGCCACCACTTTTTCATTGTCCTAATGCTCAGAAAATTATGAGGAGGTAGCCTGTAGTAGAAATTGGAGAAAGAAATTGAATTAGAGAAGTTAACTTGTCATTTCTGGTTATTCAAAACCCAGAGGATGTATTTCTCTAAGAAGCCTGTTCTGGGGATACCTCTATCCCACGGAAATGAATTTCCTGGAAATTCAGAGAAAGCCTTAAAGATATGAGTCAGATTCGTATTTAGCAGTACAGAGCGCTGAATCTGCTCCCAGCTGCCATGCCATGGGTTCAGTAGGCCACCAGTGGCTGTGGGAAGGCAGTGCTCATATCGAGGCCAGCAAGGCCCTTCCCATAACCAACATGGCAAGTGCCAGCAGCAGAGACCTGGGGATGAGGGTTAGAAAGGGGTGGGAGGTAGAAGGTAGCCCCAGAGAAGAGCATGGGCTCTGCAAGCAGATAGACCTGGGTCTGAGACCTGCTTCTGCCACTTGCTAAGCTTTTAGCTTGTCAATATTACCCCCCCCCTTACTAAACTTCAATGGAACTGCTCTTTATCTAGTCAAAATGGAGCTAATACTTCCTCACTGACAAAAGGTCTGGTCCCTTTTCCCTACAGGCCCCCCCAAATTGATACACATGCTACTCTATTTGATGTTAGAAGCAATTTGGTGTAGTAAGATGTACCATTTTACAGATAGCATTTTATGTAACGAATTCTACCAAAGAAGATTTTTATCTTCCAACAGGTAGGAAGCCTTTGGGAATTCTAATCCTAGTTGATCTACTCTCTACTCTCATATCAAAACCTCACTAAATAAATTGGAAAATCACTGGTGTGACCTGTTTAAAGTGAGGAGATAAAGGAAGGGTTCTAACCCCAGGAGATGCTAAGAGGGTTATATTTTGGAAACTGTATGTTGTATCATAAATATAGTCCTGTGCTTCTCCCCAGCCACATCCATAATGAGGAAGCATAAAAGGCACATTCAAGATGTAAAACGTCAGGAACACTCAGGCAGAAGTATTTACTTAGCAAATTCTAAATAGATGAGCTTTGTTTATCTACATTTATAAAATTTATCCTGGCCCAGATTCAAAGGCTCATTAGGAATCTGCAGTGTGCTCTAAGTTGTAAACTGTGTCGCCTAGGTGCCCCAAAAAAGGACAGATTTAATGATCATAAACAAAACAGCTAAACATCATATACATCACAGACCATGTTCCAACCAAGGTAGAACTAGGTAACTGGGGTTTTTTTTTTTACTTATTCAGGAATTACAAAGATAGGCATGCTCCTAGAGTTTCTACCTAACAGGCAAAAATACTCAGTGTTTAAAATTCAGCTTCCCACTACTCTTTTGATGGACTGTGATCTCAGTGCTCTTTCTCCTTCTGGACCAGCTGCTGATTAGGGTTCTTGGTTGTAAAGTCCACCATAATGAGCTTGAACAGAAACACAGTTTCTTAGAGGATATTAGAATTCCTGGAGAGATGAGAGAATGGGAACCGTAGACTGACATAGTCACAGCCCTGGGTGCAAGGCCCCACTGATGCCTCTAAAAGCTGCTGCCTCTTTCTTGATGGAAAGCAATTCCACACCTTAGCCGCTTTAAACAGAAGGCTCGTGTGAATGGGTTCATTGGCATAGGCTAGGTCACATGCCGCAATCCTAGTTCAAGAAAGACTGGGAAAAACAGGACCCAGATTCCCACATTAGGGAGGCAGGACTCAAGTGGGAATGTCCTCAAATATAAAATGACTACTCCCAAGGCAATGGCCAGCTAGAATATGACATGTGTAATCATAACACTATAAAACATGTCCTCTGCTTCACCTTTCTTGGAAAACATTCAGTCCATAACAAGATCACAGTTCATGAGGATGAAGACAGCAAGGTAGCTGCTAGTTTTGAATTGATTTAAGACTACAGCATGAACTGTAGTTCAATTTAAGACTACAGCATGAACTCCAGGTTCAAATAAATGCATATGTCATTAACAATCATTTTTCTAATAGCCTGCTCAAAATGGGTCAGATCACCAGAGTTGATATGCTTTGTATAGTGCTATTTATTAGGCAGCTTAAACATGAAAACAGCAATTTAGCTTCTTATCCATTAGCCTGAGTAACTTCACCTGGCTACATCCCAAGAGACCTTCTTTATAGCAGTAAAAAAAAAGCTTCTTCCTTTTCCATTTATATTTGTATTTCATGACTATCTACTTTGCTTGTATGTCCTTTTTTCCCCCTAAAAAGCATGTTTTTCAAAATTATGCTCAGAAATGAAGGCAGTCTATAAATCAAGGGAAGAGCTCTTGTATACATTTAAATCCATCAGGTGCCTGGATTAAACTGGCAGTGAATGAAATATAACTGAACCACCCCCGGCATTAAAATGTCCATGAATTAAAATATGGCTACCACAATCCACAAGCTATCATCAGGTTAAATGGGAAAAAACTAGAGGTGAAGTATACCTATTACCATCAGGAATGATGAGCAAATTACGTCTGTTATTTAACATTGTTCTGGATGTTGAGATATACTGGGATTAGGTAAAAATATAGATGGTAGATAAGTAGATGGAGAGATGGATGGGTGGATAAATGGATGATGGACAGATCAATGATAGTTATAAAAGTTGGAAATAATCAACATTGACTGATGATGCGATTATATCTCCAAAAAACCTAAAAGAAATATCAACTTGCAAATAAAAAGGAAACTAACTAAGAGATGAATGGACAAGACTAATAAATCAGTGGTTTTAACCTACACAGGAAAAACTGAGTAGGAGATATCATGGGGTGAAAAAGCCTTCATTTGCAATAGTAATAATAAACATGATAATAGAAATTTTAAAAAAGATAAAAAGGGACTAAAGAGGTTATGTATAAAATCTTTAAGAAGATAATTTAAAAAACATTCCTGGGGAACACAAAGGAAAACTTGGATATGGGAAAATCATGTCATGCTCCTGGCATCTACATATTTAAAGTGATCTCAATGCGAATACTTAAAGGATCCTTTTAACTAGAAACAATATTCTAAGAAAAAATCACAAGCTGGAATATCCTGGGAAATTGCTAAAATGAAGAATAATGAGGGGAAGGCAGGAGAATCAGTGATTAACTCTACTGGGACAAAAAGATAAAGATAACTGCAGATAGTGATAAAAATTAAAATCAGAAATAACATAGTTGTCAAATAAATATGACCTGAATTAAGAGTAACAAGACAAAATAGAGAAATATATAATAAATTCTTTTGCTTACAAAAGAGAAAGCCCCCAAATGAAGCTAGAAAGGATAATGACTGTTGGGGTGCCTGAGTGCTCAGTGGGTTAAGTGGCTACCTCATGATTTCAGCTTGGGTCAGGATCTCACGGTTTGTGAGTTTGAGCCCCATGTCAGAATCCACACTAACAGTATGGGGCCTGCTTGGGGTTCTCTCTCTCAAATAAATAAATAAACTTTAAAAAAAAGGATAATGACTGTATAACAATGAGTGTGCATAGTTTGTGATTATAAGGGCACACTGTGCACAGTCTAATGCTACACGTTTTAAATATCGTGATGAAAAGAGTATTTCATGGAAATTGTAAGCCACCAATAGTGAGTCAGGAGATAGGAAACTTGAACTGGTCAATGACAAGAAAGAGAAAAAAAGCAATCAAGGAATTACTCCTCAAAAGCTCCATGCTATGGTTAGTTTACAGACAACTTTTTCCAGATTTTCACAGAATCACTCATTCCCATGCCATATCTGATACAGGGCAAACAAAACGATGAAAATGTACCCAGCACATAGTACAAAATTAGCATACCCTGAATTCTAAAACCTGGGATTGATCTAGTTTTCTTTGTAAGATGTGATCCTTCACATGTTGTAAGTAGGTGTAGAAATATCTTTAATAAACTACTAGGAAAACAAATTCAAATATATATTTTGAAATATAATCTAAATCTAATCTAAAATCAAGTAGTATTTAACCTGGAGAGGATAAGTGTTTAAGAAATGTATTAATTCATCTTCAACAAGTGAAATAAGGTAAAACAGAGTTGGTCTGATTAATTTATCTTAAGCATCCTAAATTAAGTCTGTAGTAAGACACCAACACACATTCCTGACAAATAAATAAATAAATAAACAACTCCTAATAAGTAGCAATAAAAATATCTTAACAACATAAAAAAGATATAAACAGCCAACATTTTAAATGATGGTGAGGGGTGCCTGGGTGTCTCAGTCGGTTAAACGTCTGACTTTGGCACAGGTCATGATATCCTGGTCTGTGAGTTCGAGCCCCATATCAGACTCTGTTGACAGCTCAGAGCCTGGAGCCTGCTTCAGATTCTGTGTCTCCCTCTCTCTCTGCCTCTCCCCTGCTCACGCTCTGTGTGTGTATCTCTCTCTCTCCAAAATAAATAAACATTAAAAAAATTTTTTTAAATGACTGAAACACTAGAAGCATGATATTAAAAAGTAGAAACAGGACAAGGCTGGACACTCTTTTTATATTTATTTTATCTGTTCAGGAAGCTTTAGTCCACACAAATAAAAGGAAAATGAGAAATAGGAGGTACAGTTATTAGGGGTGCCTGGGTGGCTCAGTAAGTTAAGCCTCTGACTCTTGGTCTGAGCTCAGGTCTTGAACTCAGGGTCACAAGTTCAAGGGCTCCACACTGGGAGGTACAATTATTAGATATAAGGATATGACATCACAATTATTTGTAAATTATGAGTAGTTACTTATTATATCTGAGATCTATAAAAAAACTATGTGAACTAGTTAAAGAGTTCAGTAAAACAGCTAAATTAAAAAAAAACTCTTTCTTTATAGCAGTAAAAATTAAATATTATATATACACACACACACAGAAAAAAGACGCCATTCATAATAACTACACACAAATTACTAGAGATGTACTTTACATGTACAGGTCCTATATGGAGACAAGTATAAAACATTCGCTATAAGACAAATCGATTCCTTATGTGATAATACATAAAAAAATGGGGGGGAAGCTGAATATTTCCTTTTTAAACAAAAATAAAGTAATCATAAGGGAAAAGAGTAATACTGTTTACTATCTAAATTTTTTAACTTTAATATGGTGAAAATGCCATAAAAATGTTAAACATAATAGCAAAAAAGAAAATATTCATAACTCATGTGGCATCTCCCTGATATTTTCAGCATAAAATAGTTTTTACAAAATAAGAGATAACACAGAAAAAAATTGGCAAAGGATAAGAAAAAAGTATAGGTGTACAACAAGTATATGAAAAATGAGTAACCTTACTAAAACATAAGGAATTAAAAATCAATGAAACAAAATGAATGTCACTTTCTTCTGTTAACTTGGCAAATGATTTGTAAATGAATGACAGAGAGACTCTATACCTCTGATGGGTGTGAAAATTTGCAAAAACCTCTCAAAAAAATATTCTGCGATTTGATTTGAATATTGACTAAAATCCATGCCCTTTGACCAAATGGTTTTAATACTAACTTCTTTACTCACGAAATGATTTTGTAAAAAAAAAAAAAAAAAAAATAGACCCAACGATAATAAGGGAGACTACAACACGAGAGAAAAAAAAAATAGGATAATGTGAAGTAGCCTCAATGGTCAATTGCTGGAGCAAAAGTGAGACATGTCCCACGGAATTCACAGACTATCAAATGTAGGAAGTGTTGGAAGGGGGGGGGGGGTGACTGCTGAAGGCCCAGATGTGCTGGCGATTCTCTGTAGTGCCAAGGGACACTGTCTTTTGATAGTCCACATTCTGTGTCTCTGTGGACATAGCAGACAGTTCACAGAGTAAAAATTGTGAAAGTTTCAGCCCGTTACATATTTGTGTGGGTTTGAACAATAGAGGTAACAAAACATGAACTTTGATTAGTTGCTTATTAACAACTGGGAGTTATGGGCAACAAGAAAGAAAGCCCAGTTGCCAGACCAGCATAGCATATGGACAGCAAACAACCCAGATGAGACTTGTTGACTTAGAGTCTAATGAAACTGCAAAAGTAATCTTTATTGGGCAGTTATCCTATAATTTGTCCATGGTCCATCAGAATATCCCAAAACATCTATCTGAACCATTTAGACGCTTGCTGCCATTCCTGGTGACAAGTCAGGATTTTCTAATTAAGTAAAAATAAAGTGTAAGAGAAGAAACTAGCTGAATGCAGAGACCACAGCTTAGACGATGTCTCACTGGGCCAGATAGAGGAACCTTAGATGAAAGTCAACACATTGCAACCGTTGATATTAATTTAAAATTCCTGAAATGCTTGTGACAATGTTTAGCATACCTAAAATTTATAGTACCAAATGTACCAAACACCCATTAAATGGCCTGTGGACACAGACTTACAGCCTGGCTCTTGCTCAGCTTTATATCTTTCTAATTTTTATTCATTATACTGACCCACACTAGCTCTCTTTTAGTTCTTCAAATACATCAAGCTTATTCCTTCCTCAGTATTGATGTATATGCTGATCCCAGCCCCCAGGAATGTCATTCCCTGGAGTCCTTGAATACTTACAAATCCCTCAGGTCTCAGACTAAATGAGACCTTTCTTGACCTCTAAGTTATCTTCAATTAGCCTGAATAATCAGGTCTCAACCTTATGTGTGCATTGTGGTCATCTGGGGTTATTTTAAACTATTGATGCCTGGGCTCCAGCCCAAAGATTCTGATTTAATTTGCCTGGAAGTGTAGCCTTGGCATTTGAGATGTTTTAAAAGCCTTTGAGGTGATCCTAATTTGTATGAAAGATGGAGAACCACTGACCTATATCTCATCACCATGTCTGTTTCCTTTATAGCAGTTTGCAGCTATAATAGTGAAATGCACTTGTTTATTATTTACTGGCTCTTTGCTATAAGATGGGATCGATGTCAATTTCATTCATCACCAAAACTATTTGATGACTGCATAATAGAAAGGAAAAACATTTCATATTCTATATTAAAATATC
The DNA here is from genome assembly GCF_003009895.1 of Hyaena hyaena. Lineage (NCBI taxonomy): Eukaryota > Metazoa > Chordata > Mammalia > Carnivora > Hyaenidae > Hyaena > Hyaena hyaena. The sequence continues at coordinate 1,003,269 of NW_024080910.1, forward strand.
ACAATACCCTAAACCAGTGCTTCTCACACTTCAATGTTGATATGAATCACCAGGAGTCTTGTAGAATTGTGGATTCAGATTCATTATGCCTTGGGAGAAGGTTGAGATTCTATACCACTAATATGCTCCCATACTTTGCATAGCAAGAGCCTAATGGAGTGTTTGCTTAAACTTGCCTGAAGATTAGAATCACCTGGAGCCTCTGAGGAACTAAGGACAGATTACTAGTTCCCAATTCAGACCTGCTGAATCAAAATATCTATGTAGGGAGGATGATAATCTGCATATACAATGAGCATTGTGGTTGAGTATCAAGGAGACTCAGTAAACCAAGGAGTAACTCAGATACTATTTCTTATTGTGTCTCTAGTCAAAGTAATGAAGGAATCACTAAATAAGCTCTTATCAGACTGACCCTCCCTCAAATAACTATACCCCTGGATAAAATAGAACAAATAACTACTTGACGATTCTGGAAAATAACAAAAGCAAATCGATTCTGGAGGGGAGTTGACATTTACTTGAGGGTTACTTTTTCATTTTATGGCATTTAGCCTCAGATCAGTCACACTGAAGTCAGCACTATGCAGGGTAGCTAAAACCCCGCCCAAAAAATCCAGAAGTCATAGAGGATAGAGTTCAGGGGAACCACAGCCACTAGAATGTGAGAGGAGAATATGATAGAAAGTAAAGACCCAGAGGGAAAGAGCCACAAGTTCTATGTACAAATTTTTGTCCACATCTTTCACTAAGCCTCAAATAATGCATGAGTAGTGCGGTCTGCAAGCAAACCAGCCAAGGATAAAAGGACTGAATGAAGACTGGAGTGGCTTCCAAGAGTCTAAATTAGCAGCTAGAACAAAATCGTCAACATCCTTTAGAGGACTTTAATCAAATCCAGAGTCTCAGCAACATAGCATTCACAGTATCCAGGATAGAATCCAAAGTTACCAAAACACAAAAGAACAAAAATTGTATGATTCCATTATATCAGATATCTAGAACTCAGATTCAAACAGACAGGAAATAGAATAGAGATTACTAGGGCCTGCGAGGAAGGGAAGATAAAATTATTATTTAATGATTACAGAGTTTCTGTTGGGAGATGAAAAATTTCTGGAAAGTGATAGTGGTGATTATTACACAACATTGTGAAATACTTATGTCACTGAAATGCCCACTTAAAAATGGTTAAAATGGTAAGTTTTATGTTATGTATATTTTTTCCACAATAAAACAAAACAGAAAATAAACCCAATCTAACAAAAATGAAAAATGCCTTCATCAGGCTTATTGGAAGAGTACAAATAACTACAAACTGAATCACTGAGCTTGAAGATAGGTCCATAGAAACTTCCCAAACTGAAAAATAAAAATTAACAAAAATTTTAAAAAAAAGAATGGCAAAAAAGGGATCAAAATATTCAGGAGTTGTGGGACAATTACAAATGTGTAAGGGAATACCAGAAGGAAAAGAAAGAGAAAAAAGAACAGAAGAAATAGTTAAATTAATAATGGCTAAGAGTTTTCCAAGATTAGTGACAGACACCAGGACATAGATTCAGTCAGCTCAGAGAACATCAAGCAAGAGAATTAAAAAAAAAAATCCCCATCTAGGAATATCATTAAAATAAAAATAAAACTGCAAAATATCCAAAACAAAGAAAATTTTGGAAGAAGCCAGAGAATAAAAACACCTTACTTACAGAGGAATAAGAATAAGAGATATATCATACTTAGCTTGAGAAACCATTCAGCAAGAACAATGTGGAGTGAATATTAAAAATGCTTAAAGAAAAAAACCCAACAGCCTAGAATTCTGTGTCTAGACAGAATTCAAAATGAAGAAATGAAGAAATAAAGACTGTCCCAGACAAGCAAAAATTGAGGGATTTTGTTGCCAGTAGACCTGCCTTGTATGAAATGTAAAAAAAAAAGTAAAAAGTTCTTCAGAGGAATGAAAATGATATAGGTCAGAAGTCACATCTACATAAAGAAAAGGAGCATTAGAAAAGGAATTAAATAAAAATAATATAAAATCTTTTTTTACTCCTTTTTTTTAAGTTTGTTTATTTATTTTGAGAGACAGAGAGAGAGAGAGTACATGGTGGGGGAGAGGAGTTGGTCAGAGAAAGAATCCCAGGCAGGTTTTGCACTACGGGCATGGAAATCCAGCTTACCTAACTGTGAGATCATTTCCACTCCCCAACTGTGAGAGTGGAAACCAGGAGTCTGAAGTCCAACACTTCACTGACTGAGCCACCCAGATGCCCCAAATCTTTTTTTTAATGTTTATTTGTTTTTGAAAGACACTGGGGAGGGGGGAGGGGCAGAGAGAGAGGGAGATAGAGGATGGGAAGCAGGCTCTGTGCTGAAAGAAGTCCACTTTACATATGAAGACACAGATAGATTAAAAGTAAAAGGATGGAGAAAGATGCTAACGCTAATCAAAATAAAGTAGCTATATTAATTTCAGACAAAGCACACTTCAGAGCAAGAAAATGTATGAGGGATAAAGAAAAGCATTATATAATGACAAAGGGGCCAATTCTCAAAGAAAACATACCAATCCTTACTATGAATGTGCCTAATAACAGAGGGTCAAAATAAAAGACACAAACACAGAACTATGAGAATAAAAGAATCCACTGTTACAGTCAGAGACTTCAACAGCCCTCTATTAATAATTGAGGTCCAACAGTCAGAAAATCAGTAAAGATATGGTTGGATCAAACAGCGCCATCAATTAACTGGATCTAAATGACATTTATAGACAACTTCATCCACCAAAAGCACCATAGACATTCTTTTCAAGCACACATGGAACATTCACCAAGATAGACCACACCCTGGACCATAAAACATACTTAACAAATTTAAAAGTATAGAAATCATATAAAGTATGTTCTCAGTTCACAATGGAAGTAAATTAGGAATCAAAACAGAAATATATCAGGAAAACCCCTAAGTATTTGGACATTAAACAACAGAACTCTAAATAACAAACAGGTGAAAGAACTCTCAAAATGAAGTTTTAACAGATTTTTTAACTAAAAAATACAAGTTATCAGTTAGTGGGATGCAGTAAAAGCAGCGCTTACAGGAAAATTTATAGTACTGGATGTGTATATTAGAAGAAAGATCTAAAATCAATCATCTAAGCCTCCACCTTAGGAAACTAGAGAAGGAAGAGCAAAAATAACCTAAAGCAAGCAGAGAGGAAAATAATAAAAATTAGAGCAGAAATCAATGAAATTACAAAGAGGAAAGCAAGGGAAATCAATGAAACCAAAAGCTATTTCTTTGCAAAGATAAAAGAAAAAGGGTGACAAACCTCTAGACAGGCCAACCATCTGAACTACAGAAAATTTGACCTGTTCAAAGTCACAACTAGGAAATGATCTATCAACTTGGGATGTGAGCCCTGGCCTGTGGCCCCAGGGGTCACATCAGTAACCGTTGCACCTTCATTGCACTTCCCACCATAGTGCTGGATCTTCCTTCCACAATGGCCTCCTCCTCCCTTGGCATCACTTCCCTCTTACCTTCTTGGAAAATGGGGAATGGGTGAGCCTGGGTGGCTCAGTTGGTTAAGCATCTGACTTAGGCTCAGGTCAAGATCTTGGGTTGGTGAGTTTAAGCCCCATGTCAGGCTCTGTGCTGACAGCTCAGACTGGTTTAGGCTCTCTTTCTTACTGAGTCTAGAGACAATGTTAAAACCCTTTTTAAAACAGAACTGTATCAACTGAAAGAAGTTGGCATTCAGGTTGAAACCAGTGTCATTCCTCACCAGGTCTCCATTTGCCCAGGAAAGTACTTTCACTCTATAGTCACTCAAAAGCTATCTGTTGGGCACTTTTTCCCCCAAAGTTATTTTGATTAGGTTTTGAAAAAGAAAGAGAAAGAGATAGAGAAATGGAAGGAAAGAAGGAAGGAAGGGAGGGAGGGAGGGCGAGAGGAAAGATGGGATGGATGTCTTTAGTCTTTAGTCTTTCAGAAGCAAGTACTTTTCCACTTGCCTTCCCAGGGGGACCACAGCCTCAGCCCTCTCTTGTGGAGTTGTATCCTGAAGACCTGCCTTCAGATCTTTCAAGGAAATAAGAGAAAGAGGAGATGGACCTCAGAAGCCTTGCTCTGTCTAGACAGGGAGTATGATGCAGTCACTCATTTTTACACTGATACTAAACTCCACAGTGTCACATCTATATTCAACAGCTAGTAAATCTCTCTACCATTCATTGAACCTGCTCTAAGTTTCTGGAGAAGAAAAACTAGCCATTGGAACAATTAGAGATGTCTGAGCCCACAAAGTCAGTTACGGTTTGATTCACAAGCTAGATTCCACCTTGCCTTTAGTGAATAAGGACTACATCACCAATAGTAATGAAACTGTGACAGTTTTTCTTCCTTATCCCAAACCTTACAACACAGAAAAAGAGAGAAGGCTCTGTCTTAAGGACAAATAGAAGTGAAAAAAAGTGTACCTATAGGTATTTATATACCATTTTATAAAGTATTTTATAAAGTACACTTATAAAAATAAGTAGTAAGTTAATAAAATAAAAGTAAATTAATAAAATAAAATAAAAATAAGTAAATGGAATGAAACAATTGGTTGGACACTGTTTTTCCTAGCATAGGATGTGCACAAAATGTAGTGACTTGTAAAAAGAATATCAAAGGGAAAGTGTTGAGCGAGCCAGCTCTCTGCAAAGATTGAGATTTGAGACAAGGTTGAGAGTGGCTCCTGGAGGGAGCTGTTGAGACTGACAGATTGAGAGGGTTAAGGAAACGATGTCTAGGAAAGCTTCTGGCAGCTTTTTCTAAAATTCACTGAGTATTTCACAGGATTCTGGCTACTCCCTTACAAAGATTGTATTGCAGATGGTGTACCACTTAATTAGAAACTATTCTATCAATGGTTTCAAAATTCTCTGCCTTATCCTCTAATTAACACACAGAAAAACCATTGATGAAAACTCAGACTCCCTGATCAAACCTATAATGGTCTTTCCATGAATTGGAACACATCAATCAGAAGAGAGAAATCAGAAAAGTGCTGTCCAGGGAAGCCCAGGTGGCTCAGTCAGTTAAACTTCCAACTCTTGATTTCAGCTCAGGTCATGATCTCATGGTTTGTGAGTTTGAGCCCTGTGATGGGCTCCACACTGATGCCCAGAGCCTAGTTGGGATTCTCTCTCTCCCTCTCTCTCTATCCCTCCCCTGCTCACACACACTCACTCTCTCTCTAAACAAATAAATATTTTAAAATATTAGAAAAGTGTTGTCCAGGAAATCCCTGGAGATTTTGTCCCAGCCTTTGAACACCCAATGTAAAGTATCATATCATGCCCTGAGGCCAACTGATGTTTCCCAAAGATGTGAGATCTGGTCATATGTGTGGATATATATACACATATATACATATGCATACATACATATATATATACATACATATATATATATATATATATATATCCACACATATATATTGCTGGATAATATTTTTAAAGAGGCTTCTTTCAAGAAGTCAAAAGAAGTCTGGTCATTTCCTGATGGAGTAAATAGATGGTGACCAGATAGAAGAATTTCCAATGGTCTCATTTGCAACATCCTTGCAGACCTAACATTCTTCCTCAGATCAGAATGTGCCAAAAAATGACTTCAGATCTCTGAGGGGTATCTTGCCCCCAGAAAGTTCACCATTCAGGCAAGAACCTCTTCAAGAATCAGTTATAAATTTTGCTGTATCATCTTGGTCAAGATACAAAAACTATGAATCCAAATGTCAATACCTTTTAAGTATACCCTTTGATGGTATATAACAACATCATTTTTGAACAATTATTAAGTATATGGCATTCTACTAAAAATTCTATAGGTAATAATCACAATCCATACAATATCCTTATGTGAGGTACTAATTATCCTTACTTTGTAGATGTGCAAACTGAGATCAAGGGAATTTATTTTCCCAAACTGGTCTATGATGGAATAAATGGCAAAGATTAATTTGGACCCAAAGTAGTCTGTTTTCAAAGCCTCTGCTTTCCCTTCTCTCTCTACCTTCTTCCTTCTCTCTCTCCCTCTCATTCTTCCACCCCTCACCTCACTGTCTCTCTATCCCTCTCTTTTCCTCCCTTTCTCTCCCTCTCCCTTCCTCTCTCTCTCTCTTTCTCTTTCTTCATTAAAAAAAATCTTCATTGAGGTGAACTTATATACCCAAAATGGCACACATTTAATGTATACAATTGGAGGGACTTGAACATAAGCACACACTTATAAAACCATCACCACAATCAAAGTAATAAACATATCCTCACCTGTAAGAGTTTCCTCCTATCTTCCCTTTTGTGTATGTGAGTGGTAAGAACATTTAATTTGAGATAGACTCTCAACAAAGTTTTCAGCGGACAATATTGCAGTGTCATCAACTATTGGCACTGTATGGACAGCAGATACCTAGAACTTACCTTTGTATAACTGAAACTTTACACACATTGACCTCACGTCTGTGGGGATGGCTACAAAACAAAACAAAACAAAAAAAGTAAAGCAAAGCAAAACAAAAGATAATAAGTGTTGGTGAGGATTTGATAGAAATTGAACCAATTAGGCCAGTTGCTCATGGGATATTAGAGTCGCTCTGCTAGTCACCATCTCCCATGTTCTGTCTCCCATCTTTGCATGACTGGCTCATGATCCTTCAGAGTATCACCTCCTCATGGAGACATTCCTCACACCCTGACTAAATGTGCCCTCCTTCATTCCAGCCACTCTCCACCACATCACCCTATCTTATGGTTTTTGTTTTTTACTTTTTGTTTCTGATTTTGGGGTTTTTTTTTGGGGGGGGTCAGAATTTTCACTATCTAAAACCAACTGGGCTTGTTTTTCTTTACTTGTTTCTTTACCATCTCCTCCCACTAGAATGTAAGCTCCGTTAGAGCAAGAACCTTGCCTTTTTTGTCCTGCTGGGTACAGTGCCTGGAACAGAGCAGGTGCTAATAGATATATCTATAGAACGCAGGGATGAATTAATCCTGGAATCATAAGGTGCCCCCCTTGTATCTAAAGCATGACTTTTGATGTTCTCAAAGAAACACTGACTCTTGCAGCAGCCAATTCTAAGCAACTTTTCAGAGCAGTCTCCCTCCCTTAAATTCACATTTCCTTTTTCTCTAAGTAGATCTGAAATACACTAGTATAAGATCTGAAGGGGTCATATCTTAAGTGCACCATTGAAGCAGTTTTGGCAACCCATATGAAGGCACAAGATGTTTCCATCACCCCAGAGAGTTCCTCTGTTCCCCTTCCCAGTCACCCCTGCTCCAAACAAGTGTTGATATGATTTTATCACCATCAGTTTGTTTTGCCTAGAATTTCATATAAATGGAGTCATTCTTGAGGTGCCCGTGTGGCTCAGTCAGTTGAGTGTTCAACTCTTGATTTAGGCTCAGGTCATGATCTCACGGTTGTGAGGTTGAGCCCTGTGTCAGGCTGTGCACTGAGTATGGATCTTGCTTAGGATTCTCTCTTTCTCCCTCTCTCTCTCTCTCTGTCCCTCTGCCTTTCCCCCCTACTCATGTGCTCACTCTCGAAAGAAAGAAAGAAAGAAAGAAAGAAAGAAAGAAAGAAAGAAAGAGAGAGAGAGAGAAAGAGAGGAAGGAAGGAAGGAAGGAAGGAAGGAAGGAAGGAAGGAAGGAAAGAAGGAAGAAAAGAATAAAAGAAGTCATCCTTTTATGTGTCCAATTCTTACTCAACATATTCTGGGGATTCCTCCATGTTACAAGTACCAGTAGTTCATCTCTTTTTGTTTCTGAGCAGTATTCCATGGTATGGATTTGTCACTATTTGCTTACCCATTCTCCTACTGAAAGACATCTAGGCTCTTTTTAGGTTTGGCTATAACAAGTAAAGGTTCTAGAAATATTCTTATACAAGGCTTCTAGTGGACATATGTGTTTATTCTTGGGTATATACCTTGGAGTGGAATGTGGGGGTCACAGGATAGATGTGTGTTTAACTTTTTAAGAAACTGCCAAATGGCTTTTCCAGATGGTTTTACCTTTTAAACTCCATCTTTAATCTCCTCAAATAGCCCTGTGAAACTATTAGGCTATCAAATACCTGGGGGCCATCCATAGGTATACACATCAATAAGTAGTTATAGTATAAAGTGCAATAAGCCAGAGAGATCAGAAGTAAGCACCAATCTCCTAGTTGTTCCTATCCAAGCCCTACTCCTTTATCCCTCTGGCATTTGGAGAAAAAGGGCCTGACAGTCCACATTGCCAAGGCAGAGGGAAGTCACTGTGCTCTGCCCTTAGTCAACTAATGCTTTAATCTTTTCCACCATGTGCTTTCTTGACGACTAAAAACTAGAAGCCAATATTCCAAGCAAGATGGACTGGATTCTGTTTTGTATTGAGTTTCTTGGCCCATGCTCTTGAGCAGATAAAGAATGACACATGCCTGAGGCTATTTTAGGCTCTCAGAGAGCTGTAGAAGGCTGTCCCTCAGAGAAAATGCAGCAACCAATCATGTATCGTGTATATATCTGAGCTTTCAGAAGGAAGGTCTAATCTGAAGATAGATTTTCTCACCACTATAGCCACTCTTTTAGACATGCTGCTGATGGCAATGGCATCTGGGGGTACTTATTTCCCATTAAGATGAATAGTTTTACTTGGTCAAGACCCAGAGAAGTATGGCTAATGCTCATAGACCTCTCCAGTTAACAATGTTTACTCAAGTAATATTTTATCATTGTTTAAAATCAACCTACTAAGGCCTTTGGATGGCTTCAAGAATTCTTGAAAGTATCCATGTTTCTACTGAGTGATGGAAGGGTACAAGAACTTTGGTCTTCAATGACTAAGGCACAAGTCAACCCAGAGGGGACAGCCAAGGGAGTGAGTATCAGGATTATGAGCATCTCAGTCCCCCTCAGATCCACTGAATCCAATTCCATTCTGGTCCTTTTGTGCCTCTCTCAATCCCCAGCAGTGCTAAAGCACCCCTGAAGTCATTCTGGAGAAAAGGCTCCGTTTCCCAAGAGCCAGAGAAATCCTCAGGAACAGAGAAATAAGGTAGTGACTATCTAAATCCTGATGCAGAAACCACCCACCAAGATGATCAAAAATTAGTCCAGTTTCTTATAGTATTCTCCAGTTTGGATCTAGGCTTCTCAGCCTTCTCAGAGCTGAAGAAGACCTCAAGACTTCCTGAGTCTGGATCCACGTTTTCAGGGCTAGTAGTATATGTCCAAAACAATCCAAAGAAATGGTCATGTTTGTTGAGAATAAATTTTTTTCTGCACAGTTGTGGTTAAATCTCCAGTCAGTGAGAATTTGTGGTGGAAGCCGTCTGGAATCCTCTGACTGACTAGGTCTCTGGCACAAGGAGCCAAAGGTATTGATTCAATAGCTCTGGCCAAGAGTCACCGTGGTCTTTGATGTCAGACATAAGGAAATGATTGTCTATCCTATTATTCAGACCAAGGCCCAGGTACTCAATTAGGCTATTAAGCTGTCTTTACTTCCACCCTGGACTTTTGTAACAAAGTTCACCCTAAAAACTGGATAGACTCTGCTTTATAAAGTTACGTTTAGAAAAGACTCTGAAAAACAGGATAAATGTTATATTTTCTTGATAAGTCATTTACTCCATCCTCTGCTCTCCTAAACTTAATGGGTCAGAAAAAAAAACCCAGGTGCTGTTCTGGTTTGATATAAGTAGTTATCACATGCTATTTAGAGAGCGTGTAGATGGATTCCTTGGCTCTTATTGAATCCTGGAATTCTGTTTCCAACAGGCTTTCAGCAGCCGTGGCTCTGAGTCATCTGCCCGGTGACCAGAAGTTGGGATCCAACATCATGTGCTGCCCAGATAATGAGGTCAAATGTGCCAGACCTGCCGGGAGCCTGATAACTGGCTTATTAACATCCCTAAATGATAGCACTTTTGATTAAACTTCACATCTCTGCCTGTTCCCCCTCTCATCCCTTCTAAAATTAGAGCTGGTATTTTGATAGCCATGCCCTTGCTTGAACTTTAGGATGGTTCAAGGATAGTGGAAAATCATGATGTCCCTAGACTATTACTTGCAAGGACAGGGGTTTTCTGGGTCACAAAGCCTTAGGCTTTAACTCAAGCCATGCTGGTCTTCTCTTCTCTTTGCAGTACACTTACATATTTTTCTAAAAAGCCAACAAGGTATAAAAGAAAACATAAGATTTATATTTAGGGATCTGTGTTCTAATAGGAAGCTTCTGCTCCTAAACTAGATATATAAACAAACAGAAGTCAGTTATATCACCATGCTTCAGTTTTTCATCTATAAAAAGGAAAGGATGCTACTTCCTAGAAAAAGTAAAAGGATCAAATAGGATAATAGATCAAAATTTCTTTGTAAATAATAAAAGCAGTATATGAACATTGTAATTATTATTCATATTCCTACATTTTCTATTTTGTGTACAATACTGCTTTGTTTAACAACTGTAACTCCCGAAGTCACTTTGTCCCATTTTAATTTCAGTGTTCAACATGAAATATTACAGAAGAATTTAGGCATATCCTCTAATGTTACCACAGACCTAAGAAATGAAGATGTTCCAGGATGACAGCTCTAAATCTCCATGAAAGTGAGGAGAAGGCCAAAGGCTGGGCTGAAGACAATCAGAGGAGAAGTGGACGGTAGATGTCAGTGACCTAGAAAGTGTCTTCAATCACACGGGAGAAAGAGAAAGAGAAAGGTCTTCCTGCCATGGAAGAGAGTGTTTAAGGCATGTTGGGGAATTAGCTTAAGGTGAATGTGCAAAGCAAAACCGGAAGTGGGGAGGACCTTCTAAAGCATACTACAACAGTTGAGGAGGAAGGTAGCTGATATTTGGACATGGAATGAGCACAGGCTGAGGAAGAAGATAAGAAGGGTAGGATAGAAAGTAAAAGGATGAACTAAACAAAGAATCTTCAGACTGAAAAATAAAATGAGGATGAGGCAGAAACTCTGGGCTCAGGACTTCAATGTGAGGATCAGGACGAGGCTGCATAGCAGGTGTAGTGGGCATGAAGGAGTGAGGGCTGGGTGGAGATTAAGATGTGGGAACTTGAGCTTTGAGAGGAGAAGAACTCTGGTTGGTGAGAGTGCGTGCATGGGTTTGGAGGACAGAAATAAGGGAGTGGAGATGACAATCTCTGAAGTGGAGGAAGTCAAAGGCTTGTAGGACCAGAGTCTCTGCTGAGACCCTGTATCGTGGCTGGAGTCTTCCAGGATGAAGGTGGGACTTACGGTTATGATGAACATGGAACCACAGTTTTCCATAAATTTGGATGAGTGACCAATCGTTTAGAAGACAAGAGTGACAAGGAAGGGAAGTCAATGGGACAGCCCCCAAACAGGGGCCCTTATATAAAAGAATAAGAATACTATTTGGGGGATGCCTGGGTGGCTGAGTCAGTTGACCATCTGACTCTTGATTTCGGCTCAGGTCATGATCTTATGATTCATGAGTTTGAACCCTGCATTAGGCTCTGTACTGATAGCATGGAACCTGCTTGGGATTCTGTCTCTATCTCTCTCTGCCCCTCCACCACTTGCTCTCCATCTCTCTCACTCTCTCAAAAAAAATGTTATTTGGAATGCCCACTCTCCTTTCACTTGTGATCTCTTCTTCCTCATCCCATCTTCAGACTCAATCCGAAAGATGGTAAATATGAACACAGATAGCAGCCTCCCCATGACCCTGAAAGCACTACAGGCTAATGACACTTCCTTTCTTCACATAGTCAGAGGTGAGGATGGAAAGAGAAAGTAGGAGGAGCTGCTCTGTGAAGAAGTGGAGGGTGCAGAGGACTCTAACTGCAGTTTGTATGGGCGCAGGAAGACCCATGGGATGGACTGGTTAGGAGGACAGCCATGGAAGGATGAAATCAGAGGCAGAACATGAAAACCGGGTGACAGAGGGGCTTGCATTTAGGGCTGTATCAGTCACAAGAATGAGAAGCCGAGGAATAAACTGACCCCAAGGCTCTGAATGGAACTCTAGGCAGGCTCAGAAATAGGCTTTCTTATATGTTCATCAAGGGACAATGAGTTTGGAGGCACCATCACCTCTTTTGCCCACTTGAGTAGGACATAGCTTCTGATTACCCACAAGGCAGTGAGCTTCAGCCAGCAAGTGCACCTGCCAAGATATTTTCTGAAGTATAGTGGCCTGAGGTCAGCTCTCAGTTATCAAAGGCCTGACTGAACATGATTCTGACTATGCTGTGACATCTAGGTCTTAGATGATAGAATAGCATAGATTGATGCTCGTATTGCCCTTTTTCTGTATCCTTGCTTTCTTCCCCACTTCCTTCCACATCTGCAATGTTACTGACGACCACTTAAATGCCAACAATAGGAGAATAGTTAAACAAATTATAGTATGTTTGTGCTTTGGAATACCAAGAGGCAATTTTTAAAATAGGGCCAACTTGTAAATGTGCATCTAGAAATATCTCTAAGATAATTACTGGGTTAAAAAAAAAAAAAGGAATCGGCAAGATAAAGACTAGAGTAAGATCACATTTTTGGAAGGAAAGCAAAAGAAAGGAAGAAAGGAAGGAAGGAAAATTCATACTTATGTTTAGTGTGTATGTTTGAGTACGTATGGTTAGGTCTTGTGAATAGAGAAGAATTTCTCCAAGATACTGAACTGATGACTCTGATTACCCCAGGTGTGAGCCTAGGGGTAATTAGAAGAAGGAGAAGAATAGATTTTATTACTTACACATACATTTCTGTAATTCTTTATACTTTTAACAGCTATTATTATATATTACATTAGTAATTAAAGATAATCCTATAAGCGATTCTATCTAGTTCTGGTCTTTACAAGCTCTAGTGCACACTCAAGTTTTATTCACTTTGGGTTTGGGCATAACATAAGCAAGTAGTGAATGTTTACTCAGTGAAAGCACAATGTTTGGGGAAACATGGGAGCTGGGATGATGGAAGCAATTTGCAAAATCATTGAGCAGAAACTGGAGAATGTTGTCAATGAGTTGGAAAATTGTTCTGAACAATTCGCGATGAAGGCTGGTGGCTGGGCTGAAGCTGAGAAAGTTGAACTGCCTTGCTTTTGTATGCCATTTGCTATCTTCTCTTTATAAGTGAGAGGTGGCACTATTAAAGTCTAAAATTTTATAAGCAGGCAATTTTCCCCACTCTTAAATGATGAATTTAAATGTCACACACAAATAATTGCAGATTATAAGGAGCTGTACCCAAAACCTACACTATAAATATTTTGAAAAGTGAATTAAATTTAATCTTAAAATACTGAAAGATGAAGTTTTTTAAAAACAATTTTCATAGCTGATTTCTTTTCATAATTTTCCACCCAAAGGCTGGGTGAGCACCCTTTCCACCCCATCACTTAAAACCCTGTTAGAGTTCACACCAATGACTTCATCTTTTATTAGCTTCCTATCTAAATATACCTCTGAACAAATTATTGCAGACAACCTCAGTGTTAAAACAGCTTTGTGAACAAACGCAATCTCAAACAAGTGTGAATGAGCTGCACTTGAAAATTCAGTCCCTGTCGTTACTTTCCAAAGTCAAGGACACTTCACTAAGCTCCCTGACCCTGATCTCAGGAGACAAAAGGGCACAGATTGGCAGCAGACAAGGTTTGTCCTCAGGGCCACGCTCTTGCACACTTTCCTCTGTCCATTTGGCCAGGAAGTTGGGTCTATTTCTGTTGGGGGGCCCCACCTGCAAGGCCTGAAATCTCCCAGCACCTCTGCAGGTTTCTTCTGTGAAATGAGTACATTGAAAAAAACAGATCAAATGAAGGGTTATTCAGGAAAGGGATGAAGGGTTATTCAGGAAGGGCAAGTCCATGTATGTTCTGAGAAAGGGAAAGGGTGTACGTTCATGAAAAGGTCATGGACATTTCAAATTGCAGGGGATTATGAAAATCTTTGAATTCAATTTCCTTCTTTCAAAGCTGAAGAAATCAGCTCCCTGTGACTGGCCAGAACTGAATGCTATTTTGTAGCCACTTTATTGCTAGTCAGAAAAAAAAAAAAAAAAAAAACCTTCTGTACCCAGATATTTCTGGAACATTTTGGTGATACTGAAAGTATGATTATATCAAAAATATAGTAATTTCATAGTATATACCTTATTAGGAAATGATAATTTAAGTGGCAATTTCTTTTTTTCTTTTTTTCTTTTTTTATTTATTTCTAGGAGAGAGAGAGAGACAGCGTGAGCAGGGGAGGGTCAGAGAGAGAGGGAGACACAGACTCTGAAAAAGGCTCCAGGCTCTGAGCTGGCAGTCAGCACAGAGCCCGACGCGAGGCTCGAACCCACGAACCGCGAGATCATGACCTAAGCGAAAGTCGGACGCTCAACCAACTAAGCCACCCAGGCGCCCCTTAAGTGGCAATTTCTTGACATCTGTGGTTTTTTAATTTTAATTTTAATTTAATTTATTTATTTACTTGGGTTGGGGAGGGCAGAGAGAGAGGAGAGAGAACATTCCCAAGCAGGTTCCACATTTGGTGCAGAGCCGCACTCGGGGCTCCATCTCACAAACCATGAGATCACGACCTGAGCCGAAATCAAGAGTCGGACGCTTAACGGACTGAGCCACCCAGCTGTCCTGTCCTCTGGTTTTTCACACTAAGATATAAACATTAATTTATTTATTCAGCAAATATTTAGTACCTGTTATGTGCCAGGCACTATTCAGATGCTGGGGGTGCGGGGTGCGGGTGGGAAACTGGGAACAAATGGCTGTTGGAGAGTTTTGCACAGAGAAGTGAATTGATCTGACTTACAATTTTAAAGGACCAGTCAAGTTGCCCTGTTGAAAACAGACCATGAGGCCGAGGTGAGAGGACTGCAAGGGTAGAAGCAGGAAAACAGTTAGGAGGCTTTGCAATAAAGATGAACAAACACCGTGGCTTGCACCAAGGTGCCGCTGGAATGAATGACACTTTGAAGGACGAGGCAACAGGATTCGCTAGGGCACCGTATGTGAATGTAAGAGAAAGGATGAGTCAGGTAACGCCTCCAGAATATTTGGCTTCTTCAAATATAGCAAGTGAAAGATTCCAATTGCCACTAGGACACTGAAGTAGGAAAAAGCAAAGATAAGGATTGCGGGACAAATTTTGGAATTCTGTTTGGGGAATATTGTTTGAAAACTCTAAAAGACCTTCAAGAATGATATTAGCACAATCAGATCTAGGAACGTGGAGTTTAGAGAAAATTCTAGGTTGGATGTTTTCTAACTTCAATTTTGAAGTGAAGATCTTTTTTTTTACAAATAGTTTATTGTCAAATTAGTTTCCACATAACACCCAGTGCTCATCCCCACAAGTGCCCTCCTCCATGCCCATACCCCCTTCCCCTCCACATCCATCAGTCCTCAGTTTTTGTCAGCATTCAAGAGTCTCTCATGGTTTGCCTCTCTCCCTTTCCCCCACCATTTACCCCCTTCTTCTCCCGGTTGGTCCTCTGTTAAGTTCCTCCTAATCCTCCTATACGTGCAAACATATGATATTGGTCCTTCTCTGCCTGACTTATTTCGCTCAGCATAACACCCTCAAGGTCCATCCATGTTGCTACACATGGCCAGATTTCATTGTTTCTCATTGCCATGTAGTATTCCATGGTATAGATAAACCACATCTTCTTGATCCATTCATCTGTTGATGGACACTTAGGCTCTTTCCATGTTTTAGCTATTGTGGAGAGTGCTGCTATGAACATTGGGGTACATGTGCTCCTATGCCTCAGCATTTCTGTATCCCTTGGGTAAATTCCTAGCAGTGCTATTGCTGGGTCATAAGGGAGTTCTATTGTTAGTTTCCTGAGGAACCTCCACACTGTTTTCCAGAGGGGCTGCACCAGTTTACATTCCCACCAACAGTGTAGGAGGGTGCCCGTTTCTCCACATCCTCGCCAGCATCTAGAGTTCTCTGATTTGTTCATTTTAGCCATTGAAGTGAAGATCTTAATTATAGTTAGTCATCACCCATAAAGGCTATAATAAAGCATTTCTTTATTATAGAGTGTTAGGAACCATTATATTTTATTGTTTCAGCCAGTACTGATTTATTAGGTACCAGGCAGTATTATAGGTTCTGGGGGATATAAAGATATATAGGGGCGCCTGGGTGGCTTAGTCGGTTAAGCGTCTGACTTTCGCTTAGGTCATGATCTCGCCGTTTGTCGGTTCGAGCCCCGTGTCGGGCTCTGTGCTGACTGCCAGCTCAGAGCCTGGAGCCTGTTTCAGAGTCTGTGACTCCCTCTCTCTCTGACCCTCCCCTGCTCACGCTGTCTCTCTCTCTCCTAGAAATAAATAAAAAATTTAAAAAAAAAAGAAAACCTTGTAGTAGGTGCCTAGATCTGGAGAAGGGGACAGAAAATCAGCAGCAACAAAATCTCCAACGCTATAAATGCTGCAAGAATTTGTTCAAGGTGCTAACAGCAACACAGAAGCAGAAATAATTAACGATGCCCAGGAAATCCAGAGATAGTGTTTTAGCAGAGCCTGAAGGGTTGAGAAAGAGTTTTCCATACAGACAAGGGTGGGTTGGGCGTTCCAGGCAAAGAAAACATGCACATGTGCATGGGGGCAGGGACCCACATCCTGGGACCCACAGAATGCCCTGTGGCTGAAGGCCAGGCTGTGGAGGGGAAGGTGGCTGTTAATAGCTGGGATGAATAGAAAATCGTGGGTGTGGTGTGCGGAAGGTGTGATGTGCTGGTTGCAGGCTACTTCATAAAGGAAGAGGGGACGGACATGGGCGGGATGAGTAAAAGCACACAGGCCTGGGCTGCGCTGTGGTTAATCTCCTGTAGGCAGAGATGGCCCTGGTGTCAGGGAGGCAGGGACAAGTGCCAGGAGCTGGCACAGGCTTGAAAGGGGGCCCCTCAGTGGGTTCTTTCCAGTTCCTGAGCCCCGCGCCAGGTGGTGCGGGGGCTGGGCAGCGGAAGAGCAGGCCCGCCCTGGCTGCCTCTGCCTGAGAGGCCGGAGAGCCGCTAGCTAGCTTGAACTCAAGGAGGCGTGCAGTGAACTTTTCCTGCGCTTCTCCTTCCCGGGAGACTTCAACAGCGAATGATCCTTCAACTTCAGGAAATTCGTCCGTTTGGTAGAAATGCACCAATAGGTCACAAGCCTGTGCAAAGAGTGCTGGTGCAATCATCTCTCAGATCCCATCCCACAAAAGGCTAACTAGTCCTCTGTCACTTAAGGCCAGCCTGGAAACAGGGGATTTCTGGCCAGTCTCAGCCTTTGAGAGTCACAAAAGGAAAGCTTTTACTTAAGATATTTCAGAAACATGGAGCATCTGCAAATGTTTTATCAAATTTGAACAAAGTGTTAAGATTTAAACAAACACAATGTAAAGGATCATCTGTTAAGACTATGTACATTTTGACGTGTGTGTGTGTGTGTGTGTGTGTGTGTGTGTTGGCACTGAGGCATTTGTCCTACACCATAGGGAGTAAGTGTGTGGTGTGGCTTACATAATATACAATAAGACATCTAAGTAGATTGTGCACAAGGGAGCATGGCAGGCCCTAAAAGGGGCACAGAGGATGATGACAATGTTGTGTTGATTTTCTTTTTTTTTTTAATTTTTTTTTTTTTAATTTCTAGGAGAGAGAGACAGCGTGAGCAGGGGAGGGTCAGAGAGAGAGGGAGACACAGACTCTGAAACAGGCTCCAGGCTCTGAGCTGGCAGTCAGCACAGAGCCCGACGCGGGGCTCGAACCCACGAACCGCGAGATCATGACCCAAGCGAAAGTCGGACGCTTAACCGACTAAGCCACCCAGGCGCCCCATTGTTGTGTTGATTTTCAAGAGGGAGAAAAGACTTTTCCAGGGTGGCTTTCTTCTACTGGCTTTTAGGGTAGGGAAGGTGATCAATGTAGCTTGTCATCATTCTGTCCTATTGATTCGTTCCCACTTCCTGTCTTTCAGAAAACAGCTAAGCAACTGTATCCTCTTGTAGAGGTTTCCAGAAATAACCAGCTAGAACTCTAAGTCATTTCATTATTCTAGGGGGAGGGTGTAAAGAAACTAGTCTACATGTACAAAGGCTCCATATATATTAATGTGTATGTATGCATATATATACACACATGCACACACATGTACTTATATATTCTGGGGATGTGCATGTGTTTTTTAAAATACCTTACATATGATGTTTCCTGTGCCTTATGATCCAGTCAAATGTCCTGACTCCACAATTATGGGAAGTCCAATGGCCTTGCCAAGGGTGATCTGAATTTCTGAGGGCATTAGGTCAATATGGTTACGTCCTTATTTAATCTCTTGCTTTGTCTAGACTGTTTTATTTATTGAGTCACTGCCCTGAATGTGGGGAACCTGGTCCACACCATGTGAAACTAGCTATTGATTTCTTCTAGTTTCAGAGAGTTGCCAACCAAACCACTCACTCAGGTCTTTGGATGTGAAGGCAACTTTACTAAAGGTTTGGGGAAAATGATGGCAGGTTTATGCCAGACCAACTCATACAAGCTTTAAAGCTAAATGATCTTTCCCTGTCTTCTTGAAAGTCCCTGGTCCTCTCCATTCTCTTACTCATCCTTCTTGTCTCTTTTCTTTTTCATTTCCATCCTCTTCCCAGGAGCTTAAAAAACTCAGAATTAAAATTAATTAATGTGATGGAGAATTTTGAGAATTCTCCATAATGATATACAGAATAATTCACTATCTCCATCCTTTCCCTCGAAACTCAGCTTCAAACTACATTGTTTACCCAAGACTCTGAGGAGGTTCCGATGCCCAGGTATGGCCTGACTCTCCTTCAGCTGTGACCCAAAGCCACAGGCAATGACTAAGAGACTAGCAGTAGCTATCTGCCTCCTAAGATTACAGTTGGTTGCAATGTTCTTCTTTGTGCTTTTTCATAGTTTTCAAATTTTATAGCATTCTTTTTATGTAGGTAAAAATAATCAAATGTGTTAAAAATGTTTTGGGAAAAAAAAATGTTTTGGGAACTGATGACTCTGGCTCAGTCGGTTAAGTGTCTGACTTCAGCTCAGGTCATGATCTAATGGTTTGTGAGTTCGAGCCCTGTGTCAGGCTCTGTGCTGACAGCTCAGAGTCTGGAGGCTGCTTTGGATTCTCTATCTCTAATTCCTTCTGCCCCTCCCCCACTCATGCACGCACATGCTCTCTCTTTCTCAAAAATAAAAAATATTAAAAAATAAAATATAAAATAAAAAATAAAATATAAAAATGTTTGGGAAAATAAATCTAGGCTTTTGTGGAAAATAGTTTCTTGGAAGATATTTGTAAAGGGATTTGACAGAAGCTGAAACTGATGCTAAGTGTGTGGGCTCAGAAAACTTTTCCTGTAAAAGACCACAGAGTAAAGTATTTTACTTTGTGGACCACATGGTCTCTGTCATAACTCCTGGACTCTGACAGTGTTAACAGAAAGTGGCCATAGATAATACACACCAAACAATGAGCATAGCTGTGTTCTAATAAAACTTTATTTACAAAACCAGGTGGCAAACAATTTTGGCCCATGGGTTACAGATTGCAAGCCCCTGCGAAGGGGATTTATTTCCTGGTGATCAAGTTATATATGTGTTTGGTGGGAGCATGCGTAACACTCTTAAAAAGAGGAAAGCTGAGATGATGTGTTTCTTTGTTTTTTTTTTAAAATGTGTTTCTTTTTAAAATATCTTTCAGGAAGTTTCGAAAGAAAAGTTTGGCTCCTTCAAAAAGCCACAGAAACTTAAAAAGACTTGGAATACTTGAAAGTGTTAGATTCAATGAAAAAGAAAGTTAGAGTCAAGAAAAGATAAATCTTGTAGAGAAAAAGACCTCTCTGGTTAGGGTAGAGGCAGCACAGGGCAAAGACTGCTGGGGCCATGGTCTCAGGAACCCGAGGCACATGTCCAGCCTTGCACAAACTATTTGATGACCAAATCAGTTAACCTCTCAGGAGCTCATGTCCTTTCTTGTAAATGATGGTGTTCTACCCGATGAGTCATGAGTCTAGGACACCATGAGAGATTATCTCAGAATCTTATGGGGAGCTAGGGATGGACACTGCAACATATTTTCCTTTGTTGTCCATTAATATTTAATAAATCTATCGAGTACTTCTTGTGGGCCAGGTCGTTGCCCCTACATCATCTTATTCCCACCTCAATAACCATCACAGTTTTCTCCCTGGACTCATCCAGTTGAGCCTAAAGGTTGGGTGTCATTTTTAAAAACTTTTAATATAGATGGCAGCCTCTCAGAAGTTAAATGACTTACTTGGTTATTCAAATAATAACAGAACACGTAGGACTGAGAGTCAAACTCATGGCCCACCTTTTCAGGCTACAGCATTCACCCCATTTAATCACAGCTGCATACCTTCCTTTTTTCAGGAAAGGAAAAATTGGACATCAAAAGGCAAATGGGTTCTTTCTTTTGAGAGCACAGAGAGGAGATGTCTGTAGGAAGTTTTCAAAGCACATGCCATAGGTATAATACACCACTGGGGGAAATTTTTGATGGCAAGAGTGGGTTTAAATGTGAATTAAAGGAACTTTTCTACATAGTCTTAAAAAATAGAAACTAGGGGGCGCCTGGGTGGCTCAGTTGGTTATGCTTCTGACTCTTGATTTCAGCTCAGGTCATAAACTTGCAGTTTATTAGTTCAACCCCACACCAGGCTCTGTGCTGATGCGGAGGTTGCAGAGCCTGCTTGGGATTCTCTGTCTCCCTCCGCCTCTGCCTCTCCCCATTTGCTGTCTCTCAAAAATAAATGAAACACCTAAAAAATAGAAACTAAGAATGGGAGAGGACTGGTTATTGAAAAGAATGTGAAGGAGGGTGCAGAAATCAATGCCAATCTGTTACCTGAGTGACTATAAAAGGAGCGAAAGAGAGAGACCTGCATCCGGGGTGTGTGGGGCAGGGGTTGTTTCCCACATCTCGGAAGGCTTCCCTCCACCTGTGGCTGTGCTTTATAAGGAAGGGGCCAGTACACCTGGGACAAGCTGTGGTTTTCTGAAAGAGGATCGAATTCTGCATTCTTCTACTGCCTCTGACCTCTTGTTACTGCCCTAATGAAGACCAATAGGTTATTTCAGATCTCACAGAGGCAGGGCAGGGGGAAGGAAGGGTGACGCCTGGCTCATGGAAGGAAGTCGATATCATCTTTGAAGATGACTTCAGTTATAGCAGAGGCCAGTGATAACCTTTTGCTTTTGATTACTGACCTTTTGAGTAAAGGAACTGGTTGTAGCTTAGCCCTGGCTTTTTGTTAAGAAACACATTCTAGCTTTTCTTCCACATTTGTGTGTGTGTGTGTGTGTGTGTGTGTCTGTGTGTCTGTGTGTAGGCGCGTGTGTGTCACAAAATGCCCTTTTACTGTCACTAATGGAAGCAAG
This sequence comes from Hyaena hyaena, assembly GCF_003009895.1. NCBI lineage: Eukaryota > Metazoa > Chordata > Mammalia > Carnivora > Hyaenidae > Hyaena > Hyaena hyaena. Next base: position 1,024,714 of record NW_024080910.1, read on the forward strand.
AGAGACCATTAGAGAAAATTGCACTTTCGCTTTGAGTAAGACAGTTCTGGTGGAAAGAGAGAACTCAGGTGCTTTCTGCTGCTGATGTGTTTTTCGGAGTATCTGGCCAAGGACCTACATAGTCAGAAGAAAAGTGAATCAAGGCAAGATGAACAAAGCAAGCCCATGGGGGTAGAAGATAGGTGAAATTAGGAAAGAGAACAATCACCCCAGCCAACAGAGCCATAAGCCTTGCCCCATATTTTCAACTTCAGACATTCTGCTGATGGTCATGGGTGAGGTCAGCAGTTCAGTCAGTCCAGCCTCTCTCTGCTACCTTATTGTTCCCCCACAATCTTTTTCCTTGAGCAAAAGATGATTTGCCTTGACAGTTTAGTCAGTTTTACTGCCTGAAATCATCACTGTATCAACATAAAAGATCATGTCTGCTTTTAGGAGGCATTTTAGTGGATCTTGCCTGCCTGTCAATTTAGGATGAGATTTCAAGCCTGAGCACAAGTCTCTATTTTAATATTGTGTGTTTTAAGAACTTCAAGTCATGAGTATACTTCATCAAGCCTTTCATGATAGAAATCAAGCCAGCAAGAACATCTCTGATCTGACTGGGGCAGTCAGGGGACACATTTGTATCAGTCACATTAAAGGTACTTAACCAGGGGTGCCTGGGTGGCTCAGCCGGTTAAGTGCCTGACTCTTGATTTTGGCTCAGGTCATGATGTCATGGTTTGTGGGTTCAAGCCCCACATTGGGCTCCATGCTGACAGTGTGGAGCCTGTTTGGATTTCTCTCTCTCTCTGCCCCTCCCCGACTTGTGTACTCTCTCTCCTTCAAAATAAATTAATAAACTTTAAAAAGAAGGTGTTTATCCAAAGTGTTTAAAATTTGGAGAGAATGAACAGGTCGCCAAACATTTTTAGGTGGGCATATCCTGACTGTGGAGAAGTGGGTAAGTCCTGGTTAGAAGTTGTGTTTGGAAAACTGAAAAGGGAAAAGTGATCTCACCAATAGAAAGGGGCCTGCTAAGTGTCGATGTTCCAAGTGGTACTGAGGAAGGCACAGGACAAGGAAAGACATTTAATGCCTTCTTGGAAGCTTTCCAACCATTTGCTGCCTTTTCAATCCGCTATCACCTTCTCTTCTCACGCATCTTCCTAAAGCTCCCATTTTCTACATATACACCCGGGGCCATGTGCTCACTCTCCTTTACTTGCTTTCTTTTTCTTCAAGGTGCACCTGTAATATAAAGTCAGCTTAGACCCTGTGACACCCAAATACCTCCATGTCATCAGATCTCCCTGAGTCTGGTGGACATCAAGGATAAATCGGAGAGAGGACTAAACCAAAATTCTCTGAGAAGAATTTCTTCCATGGCTCCCTGCCCTTAAAAGAAGTGGCAGAAGAAAATAGTGATACCAAACGCCATATCATATAGCACATTTTAGGAGAAAGGTAGCTTCTAGTTTTAGTGATTGTTTTGTGCTTACAAAACACAACTGCTTATATGCAAGTCCTGAAGAAAAGATGTTGTGGTTGCCCTTAAGCTGTGGTCGGATATTTATAGGCTTATTCTGAAGTATACTGAAATTCTGGTTACTCCAAAGGGAAAGAATTAGAAGAAAAAGAATAAATATTTTGACTCAATGTAAAAAAAAAGCCAGCCTTTACTACCTTGAAAAGTACTAAACCTCCCAGCACTGGAAATGTTTAAGCAAAATGGCAAATGAGTTGTATAAATTAGCTAAGCAGAAGCAACACGCACACACACCCAAAAGATTCAGTGACTTGAAGAACACAGATTTTTTGTTTCTGTTTTTGTTTCTTCATGTAATAATTCAAGGCAGTATTGAGGGACCCAGGCTGATGAGTATTCTAGCATTCCAAGGTTGTCCTAGATGTCAGCATCCCAGCGTCCAGGAAAGGGAAAGAGCATGAAGAACCACACAGGGGAAGTGGCCCACTCCCCACCACTCTGGTAGCATTGGCCATGACCAACTGCACGGAGGGCTGGGACATATGTCCTATCTATACCCAGCTAGTCACAGGCTCCCCTGGCACTTCGAACACAGTGAGCGAATGAGAGGAGGAGTGGATTTGGGTGGGCAGCTGGAAAGCTCTGCTGTAGCAAACAGAAGCACTGCACTTAGAGTCAGACCAACAGAGTTTGAGTCGTGGTGCATCAATTCAATGGTGGGGGTACCTGGAGGTGAATCATTTAACCTCTCTGAAGTTGTGTTTCTTCATCTGGAAAATGGAAGAAGGAACTGTAGCAACAGCTATCTTACCTATGTGAAGATTTTTAAAAAATCAATACATTGGGGTTATTAGGCCAACTCTGTGGTGGTGGTTGTTGCTGTTTTAGCCGGAATCGTAAGTGTAGGTTTACACAAACAGTAAGCTGTCAACAACACCCTCTATGTCTGTGAACTAATGACAAATCCAGTAGATTTAAAATGCAGCATGAGGATTTTAGATTGGAAAACAGAAGGACTTGCACATGGACATCAGAAATTAGAGGTGAAGAGAGGATAGGAATGAGCTATTGAAGAGGACCGTAGAGTTTCCTTGTCTAGATTACCTTAAAGGAAGATGAGACTCTTTGGGTGCATGAGAGGCTCAGTCAGTTAAGTGTCTGACTCTGGCTCAGGTCTTATCTCACAGTTGGTGAGTTCGAGCACCACATTGGGCTCTCTGCTCTCAGGAAGGGTCTGCTTTGAATCCTCTCTCTCTGTCTCTCTCTCTCTCTTTCTCTCTCTCTCACACACAAATAAAACATTTTTAAAAATGTGACTCTTGTTTCCTTGGGAGTGGGTTTGAAAAAAACTTCAGGACTGAAAAGAGGACTGTACTAGATGATCATTTCTCCAAATCTCTTCTAGACCTATTTTTCTTTTTCTGGCATTAGCCTGTTCAGGCATCATCAAATATAAGGCACAGGTGAACATTTTTAACAGAAACACTTAAATTTGTCTATCTTTCCTGATTTCACTATAGTATAGAGGAAAGGAAAGAAGTATTATAGGCTGGAAAGCTGGAGACACTTGTACACCATGCAAAACATTCATCAGTAGAGCTAAGGACCGTGCTTGGAGAGAACTGAAGGCTCCGTGGGCCTTGCTGTTTTTAGCATGGCTTAAAAAACATAGAACTCAGTAAATAATTGGTTTGCAAGCAAAGATGGAAGGACACAGAAAAAGTATGGAAATGTATGGTTTCACATTCATTTATCTGTTCATTCATTACTCAATTATGTGCCTGGCACATGGAATAAACACACAGAAAGCTTATTTTCCAGTTGGTGAGGTATACAATGAACAACAATTATAATAAATAAATTGTATATGCTAGAAAGCCACAAGTGCTTCAGAAAAGAAAATAGTGGAGGATAGAAAGGTTTGGTGGTGATGAAGAGACTGTGATTTTGAATACGATGGTCCAGGTACCCCTCACTGAAAAGGTACCATTTGAGCAAAAGCATGGAGGTGAACGACCTGGGTATATATAGATGTCTAGAGAAGGTATGTTTGGGTAGAGGCATCAGCAGGTCCAGGGCCTCAGACGGGGACATGCTTGTGTCCCATTCATCAGGCTACTGCAGGGAGGGCCACCAGATGTGACGCTCTCAGCTACCTCCTGATGGTCATCCTCTTTCCTTGGGGAAGGATGAGAATGAGAATCAAATGGAAGAGAAGAACCAGCAGTTTTTTCTTGGACAAATAAAGAAATTTCAATCAGGATTATCAAGCTATACAAAAGGAATATCTTTAATTTTAGAATAGAATAATTCTTCAGCATGTCCTTAAATTCCCATTCTAGAATCATATTGTAGAACAAGAATTAGGTCATCCTCATGTTCATGTTTTTCCTTGCTTTGCCAGTGTATTTCTCTGAGAGGCAGCATAATGTTAAAAAAGCAGCCTAGGTTTGAGGGGTCAGTCTTTAATCAGTTCTGATCTTGTCTGCTCCACTAACTAGCTGTGTAAGTTACTTAACAGCTTTAAGCCTCGATTTCCTGGCTATAAGAGAGGAGCAGTCATCCTGGATGAATGAAATAGCATACAGAAGTCCACCCTATAGAAAGCAAATGCACCAGTGAACGTCAGTTTCTCCTTGAAGCAGGAGACTCAGTGATGATGTGGGATGGCTACCTTCTGCTGTCCTTGAAAAGGGGCTCTTCTCATAGAAACACTGATGCTTAGATATGAAATGCAGTTGGCCAAAGCTGAAAGAGGAAACTTTGCTTTCCATTCCAACACATTTGGCTTCATTTGGGGGCTCCTTCTGAAAGCTTGGTGATCTCAAGCACCAGACCTTTGACGAAGAACAGTCTGTGAGAATTTGGTACAATGATGAGAAGAATCATCTCATGAAGAAAAAAAAAATCCCTATTCTTGTGATGTCTTCAGCCTTAACTCAAAGTCCTGTGGTTGCCAGTAGATCAAATGAAGCCTGGGATAAAAAATAAAATCTCTATGGAGATTTGTTTATGGAAGCCAACTTGCTAGAAAGCTACCTTTCTCAATGATTTTACAGTCTGGTATTTATACTGATGATATTTCAGTTATATACTGTCAATTACAAATTTTTCTAACACCATAGTAATGGCTCAAAGCTCTTCCTAATTATGCAAGATGCTGTGAAAAATCATAAGGGGATTTCAAATACCTTGATTAAAATGACATTCACAGAATTGACATTTAAATGACTAATTTAGCTCTTCTTCCATTCTCTAAGTTCATCTATATTTTGTGTTGTATGTGAAAAGATATTTGGAGAATTTCAGAAGCAAACCATCACCATCAGCAGCAGTCTATAAAATTAAATCTTCACTGTTCACAGAAAAAATCCTGTTGCCTATAGACAACTTTATTTTTAAATGATATGAACATATTATTGGATTGGAGTATACTACTTCATAACATTCTTTGATTTTCTTCAACATTCCCTCACAGTAATTTATACCCTTGTAAAATGTAGTACAGCAGAGGGAAATGTATGTTGGAGTTTAAAAGCTCTTGGTTTTGTGACTCAGTCAGTTAAGCATCCGACTTCGGCTCAGGTCATGATCTCGCGGTCAATGGGTTCGAGCCCCGTATCGGGCTCTGTGCTGACAGCTCAGAGCCTGGAGTCTGTTTCAGATTCTGTGTCTCCCTCTCTCTATGCCCCTCCCCAGCTTGTGCTCTGTCTTTATCTGTCTCAAAAATAAATAAATGTTAAAAAATTTTTAAAAAGAAACAGATTCTGTCTCTTTCTCTCTCAAAAATAAATAAACTTTAAAAAAAGTGTTCTTGATTTTATTCTCAGATCAACTAATTGTTTGATCTTGGGCAAAAGAGCCTGAACTTTCTCAACTGTAATACAGAGATAACTCCTAGGATTGTTCCATAGATTTAACATGAAATTTTTTTGGAAAACATTTAGTATTGGGATTATATGTTACCCAGAGTGAAGTGATTGACACAATAAGTTAGTTAACATCTATCCCTGCACATAGTTACAATTTTTTTCTTGTAATGAGAACTTTTAATATTTACTCTCTTAGCAAATATATGCAACATCGTATTGGGTTTTTTTTTTTTTTTTCAGTTTTTGTTTTAATTCCAGTTACCATTTGTTGTTATATTAGTTTCAGGTGTATAATACAGTGATTCAACACTTCATACATTACCCAGTGCTCATCACAACAAGTGCACTCTTTAATCCCCATCACCTGTTTAATCCATCCACCTACCCTCTAGTAGCTGTAGTTTGTTCTCTGTAGTTAAGAATCTGTTTCTTGATTTGTCTCTTTCTCTTTATGTCCCCTTTGTTCATTTCTTTTGTTTCTTAAGTTCCACATATGAGTGAAATCATGTCTTTTCTATGACTTATTTTGCTTAGCATTATATTCTCTAGCTCCATCCAAGTCGTTGTAAATGTCAAGATTTCATTCTTTTTTATGGCTAAATAATATTCAATTGTGTATGTGGTTGTGTGTATCTATCTACAGATAGATATATCTACAGATAGATACATACATACATCTATAGATAGATACATACACACAATCATTGTATAGATATATATATGTACCTATATCTATAGCTGTCTATCTATATACATATACATTGTGTGTATGTATGTATGTATCTACATATATATGATATGAGTATGATACATGATACATTGTATGATATATGTATGATATATGATAAATATATCACAGATATATAGATACATACATATATACATACACACACACACACACACACACACATATATATATGGACAGTTGAGGTGTTTCCGTATCTTGGCTGTTGTAAATAATGCTGTTATAAACATAAAGGTTCATGTATCCCTTTGAATTAGTGGGTTTCATTTGTTTGTTTGTTTGTTTGTTTGTTTTGGATTCTTTGGGTAAATACCCAGTAGTGTGATTTCTGGATCGTAGGGTAGTTCTATTTTTAACTTTGTGAGGAAACTCCATACTGTTTTCCACAGTGTCTGTACCAGTTTGCATTCCCACCAACAGTGCACAAGGGTTCCCCTTTCACCATACAACACAGTACTGTTAACTACAGTCACTGTGCTTTATATCACATCCCCAGGATTTATTTATTTTATAACTGGAAGTTTGTACCCTTTGGCCACCTTCACTCATTTCCCCCACTCTCTGGCAACCACCTGTCTGTTCTCAGTTTCAATGAACTTGTTTTCTATTTTTAACTCCACCCATAAGTGAGATCAAACAGTATTTGTCTTCCTCTGTCTGGCTTCTTTCACTTAGCATAATGCCCTCAAGGTCCATCTGTGTTGTCACAAGTGGCAGCATGCTCTTGTGTCTCATGCCTGAATAATATTCCATTATATGTACACCATATCTTTATCATTCATCCACTGATGGACACTTGTGCTCTTTCCAGGTCTAGGCTATTGTAAATACCACTGCAGTGGACACAGGGGTGCAGATATATCTTCAAGTTAATGTTTTAATTTCCTTCAGATAAATTCCCAGAAGCAGAACTGCTAGATCATAGATGCTAGTTCTGTAGTTCTTTTTTTAAAAATTTTTGAGGACTCTCCATACTGTTTTCCATAGTAGCTATACCAGTTTGCATTCCCACCAACAGTGCACAAAGATTCCTCTTTCTCCACATCCTCACCAGCACTTGTTATCTCTTGTCCTTTTGATAACTGCCATTCTGACAGGTGTGAGGTGATACCTCATTGTGGTTTAGATCTGAATTTCCCTGATTATTAGTGATGTTGAGCACCTTTTCATGTGCCTATTGGCTATTTGGATATCTTCTTTGGAAAAATGTCTATTTAGGTCCTTTCCCATTTTAAAATTGGATTGTCAGTTTTATTTGCTCTTGAGTTGTATGAGTTCTTTATATATTTTGGAAAGTAACCCCTTATCAGATATGTGGCTTGCAAATATTTTCTCTCATTCTATAGATAGACTTTCCACTTTGTTTTGTTGATTATTTCTCTTGCTATATAGATGCTTGTTAATGTAATCCCACTTGCTGATGACATTAAAGGAAACTCACCAACAAAGAAGGAAATAAAAGAGGCTATTCATAGAGCAGTGTTAAGAGCATTATGAACAGAAATGATTAATCCAATTCTGACTAGTTGTAGTCTAGTACAAAATAAAATTAAGAAAAATAGCTAATAAATCATCCTATTGAAAGGGAGTCTAGTAGCAGATTGATGGAGTTTCCTAACAAGGACAGAAAGCAAGGAACATGGTCAAACTGTCAGCTTTACCTTGTTGGTCTGTGGGGAAACTGTTGCACGGCTTCATATAGCTCTTGGTGGACTTTAAGCAAGCACTCAGAGCACAGGCGGCAAAAGCAAAAGTACCCAGGATGTGCCTCCCACCCCTGCACTGAGCACCCAAGCAGGAGTCTTATTCACAGGAACAGGATGCTTTATCAGGGGCACTCAGGGCAGAGGCTAGACCATTGGACTATTTTGTAGACAGTCTATTCCCATCTCCTGCATATACAAATTCTCTAACTAGGAAGACTTTTTCCATTACCAAAATCCAACCACAATCCTTCTCTGGGCTGATAATGTTCTAAGCACTGTACAGAACTGAAATGTTTCTGAGCTGGGCTAGACCACACAGGGCTGGTCTCAGACCCGTGAAGTTTTAGAGTGATCTCCAGACAGGGCAAGGGTCACATTCACTTCAGTTTACTACAAAACCAGCACTTTTATGTTTAGTGTTCTCTTGTTCTACTTTATGGTTTTACCACAGGTACACATATACCTGAACAAAAAGATTATAATTGCTTATCTTTTTTTAAGAACATTTATTTTGAGAGACAGCGAGTAGGAGAGGGAAAGAGAGAATCTCAGGCAGGTTCTGCACTATCAGCCCACAGCCTGTCTTGGGGCTTGAACTCATGAACCATGAGATCATGACCTGAGCCAAAATCAAGAGCCAGAGGCTCAACTGACTGAGCCATCCAGGCACCCCTATAATTGCTTATCTTTACACTAGGTTTACTTATTTTGTTTGTTGTCTCTCTTCCCCTGCCAGACAGAAATTCTCAGAGGGCAGGGATTTTTATCTTTTTGCTTACTTCTATATTTCTGGTGCCTTGAACAGTGCCTGACACACAGGAGGTTCTTTTGAATCTATTAATAAACTGATATGAGTGGAAATGGTTCCTGATGTCCCTCATTCCTCATGGAGACCCCCCCTGAACATTTGTGTGAACTCCAGCATCTGTGGAGAAAGGACCTCATTAGGTCACAAGAGCCTAGCCCTTTTTGCTGTCAGTAGTCAATGATTCACCCTATTAACTCATGAAAAATTCTTGCTGCATGGTAGGTAGGTATGCACTTCTGTTTCCTATTTATTGCCTGGCTGTAGACAAACCACCAATCCCATGGTGTAGCACACAGCCTTCTCACTACTCACTGTGGTACGCTCCTGAATCTAAGCTCACCCATTCTAAAACACCTACAAATGGCTCCCCTTCTTCCTGTCATTCCTAAAATAGAATCAGATAGTATTCTTGAACAAATGGCCTCCTGACATGCATGGGCTCACTGCCTGATTCCTGTGACCTGGAGGCCCAGGCATCCCTGATAACACTCCTCCCTAGACTGGCCTCAGGCTAATCTGAGCAAGAAAGAAGAAAGAAGGAAACCAGCTCACTGGACTATTGTTCTCATGACCTATGAGAACAGAAGACAAGGTTACAGAACTGAATCCAGGGATCCACCTTGGGTCACCTCCTTGCACTCTCTTACACAGCTTGATGTAGCCCTACTTCCTTCACTCTTTTAGATCTTCTTCCTTGCCCTTGAAGTCACAGGATATGAAGTTCCTCTATCAGATGACAGCTCTGTCCTCTTTCCTCACATGGCCCCACTTCTTTCCTTGCTTTGTCTAGGCTGCACCTAATTGATGCCCAGAGACCATGAAGGCCAGTGCCAAGCTCATCACAGAGTAAAGCCCCTACTTAAAGTTGGCAAGAGGCACACTTTCCTCAACCTTGTAGTGTTTTCAAAAATAACATCTTGCATACTTTGGTGGAATAGCTGAGACATCCCAGAACTGTGAAATAAAAAATAACTTCCATCCAGACACATTCTTCTGAATAAGGATGCTCTGGGATGTTCAAGGATAAATTTTTGGTGTCAGAAACAGTCATCTTTTCGTTTTCATTGTACCCTAATTTCCCACTGATTTCTTACAGCCCAGAATAAAGACCTAATGAACCATGGGGACTTTTTATACATACTGAGCAAGTGTACAGAGATGAGGAGTATTTATAACCCATCAGATTGAAACTGACAAATTCATTTGAACAAGCTAATTGTCCCCTTGTGATCAGAGGGCCAGCTCGTTTCATGGGGTTGCCATTTTACTTCTAAAAGGGCATCTGTATTTCAAAAGGATTTGCTAATTCATGAGCCACCTTTGTTTCCTCCTATCTTGGGTGAAGTCACTATGCTATCTTTGTAACTTCATCATCATTTTCCAAGCAACATACTCAGCAGCTATAAACAGAACATTAGGGAAAGTCAAACCCACACAACTGGTAGGGAAATTGGATTAAACTTTGGTCTATAGTCACGGTCAAAAATATGACCACAGTGAAAATTAAAGAGAAATATTTCCATTGCTTTTAGTGTTATTCTGCTGCTTAATGAACATTTCTTCCAGATAATAGCAACTGACTCCCACAGTAAGATGATGATTTATTAATTTTTCCCCTCAGGAAATTACTGGTTACTGACAAGGAGAAGCTTCCTATTTGCCTACAAGAATCATTTGGTGTAACTTGCAACTCATGTGGATGCAATGGAGAGACGAGAATTCTCTCTAGAACAGAGCTCTCATTCTTGCTTTGGTTTCCCTGCAAACCCTTCGTCCCTACACACATTAGTTATAAACAACTCACTTGACAACATCGGCTCTTCTTTCCCTGACTACTTGCAGTTGTTGTCTGAGTTCTTCCAATCTATCCATTTGGGCCACAATAATTATAGAGCAAGATATCTCAGAGGTAGATCAAACATGAAATGACATCTTTCTGACCTCGTTCTGGCCTTCTCCCTGCAAGTAGAAGAGGATTTGCTTATTAGCAAGTCTTTGAACTTTTGTATTATCTTTCTTTGAATTTTGAACAGTCATTCTGTAGCAAGCTGCTTTGATTTTTATTTAATTGACATACCTATTTGAGTTCTTGGTTTTAACTGGTGATGTGACTTTATTATTTTTTTGTTTCTCTACAACCATATATTATTAATTTAATGCGATGTGGTTTGTGTTTGATCTACTGTGGGAATAAATTTGGTATGGATTTTTTAAAGTTAAACTAAAAGAAGATAAATTATGAACAAATCTTCTTTCCTATTTCGGTGTAGCTAAACCAGTAGTCAAAGAAAATGAGTTGTTAATGAATTCAGAGCATAGCTCCATACTTTGTATTTAAAAATTGAAAAGAAGGGGGCACCTGGCTGACACAGTCAGTTGAGCATGTGACTCAAAGTCTCAGGGTCATGAGTTTAAGCCCCACATTGGGCATGGAGCCTATTTTAAAAAGTTAAATAATTAAAATAAAATAAAAATAGAAAAGAGGTAGAAGCAATTTGTCCTACCAAAAGTAGACTGTGGATAATCAAGTTCTTGGTGGGGGCCTTTTGAGTCCAGACAAATAATACAAGTTACCCAAGGTAAAGAGTGACTGATGAACATAGATTTGAAAGCAGGAAAGCTGGGCATTACAAGATGGATTATTAAAACCATTATTAAAAATGATACAATATAAACTTGCAATTAAATATATCAAAACCAAATATAATAAACACTCATCATTGCCTAATCATTTTACTACAGTTAACTATGCTCTCAACACGTAATTGACATGTGTCATATCTGTGTGGTAGAAATACCATATAGTGTGACACAGCACGTGCTTATGTGAGCTTGGTAGCTTGAAATTGGCCTTGTTGGAGTAATTATACTTTAAACGTTGTCATATGGTACGAATCGGCATTTTATTTCTCTCTGGACCTCCAGGTTTTCAAACATTTACATAGCACAATACTACCTAACAGCTAAAAGTCTTATATTTCAAAATGTAAGTAGATCTGAAGGTCCAATCTGGAGACTTGATTGCTGTAAATACTTTCTATTTTTTTATTTAGCTCCCTTTCCTCCTTCATCCTGTATCATCATTCCTTTCTCTGTGGAATTGTCTCTTTCTTATTCTATGCAGTTGGGCCAAAGGGTGGGGCTCCAAAGACCTCAGCCCTCCCTAGCCTCAGGAGTAGGCTCAGGACTTAGTGAGACCAACCATGGTATTCTAGAGCACTGGCTACAATGACTAGTTCTGGCATAAACATATGAGCTGAGCTGGGACAGAGTTCTCCTTAAAATATAATTGATGGATGCTGGCTGGGATTAGAAGCTGCGAATGTAGGCTTGAGGCCACCGCTGGCTATCTTTCCCATAGGTGATGATACATAGGCAGAAGCAGGGCCCTGGGGACACTATTTGAAATTTGTTTGAAGCCTGATAGATATCCTTTAGACTTTTCAGGTACCTGAGACTTTCTTGTATGACCAATATATATATTTTTTTTATCTTGGAGTAACTCTGATTGGTAAAATGCCATATAATAAATATGACATATTCGTACGGAGAGCACTGTTGGTACTTTGGGGTTACAGTGACAGAGACGCACTGAGGGGTACAACTTGATCCACCTAGTAACCAGATCTTTAAACCAACAGGACATTCTTTAAAAGGGTTCTTATTGTATTTGTCAACAAGAATTTTGTATAAATTTATGAGATTGTATTTAAAAGACTAACTGTTGTATTTGTTTGATACTCTAAGTTCATGAAAGCTAAGGAAAAGGCAACATCTCTCATTACATCCTCGCAAGCCTCATGTGGCATATAGTAAGAAGTTTCTCAGGAAATCTTTGTTGAGAGAAGAGCTCTCTCCCGAAGACTGTGCATTCAGCCATACCATGGCGATGATTTAGCAGTTTTATGCAACACCCTGCCGCTTTCTTTGTGAGAAAAGCATATGGACAACACTGTTTGATATGAGGCAGAGTAAGCAGATTCAATAAAGAAATTCTAGCTCATCAATATGCTGTTTGACCTTAAGAGTTGGAGTTCTTTCTGTATAAACCAGATTTCCCATTTCTAGGTCTCTGGGCTCCAAGGAACCAAGCAAGAGAAACACCCCATCCTGTTTTATAACAAGCAAAGACAAAAAAAAAAAAAGGTTAATCCATTGGCTATTTGCAAAGTAATTTAAAGCTAAAAACTAAGCTTTTGAAGTTTCAGAAATATTTTTCTAATATGTCTCATATATATCCACAGCCACAACTGACAAGAATGATTTGGTCCAAAAACAAGAGTCGTGTCTTCTTTGTGGTTCGAGTCTGTTGGGGGCAGGGACTTGCTTCCCCTTCACGTTTCTGTAAAGATGAAGGAGCAGAACTGGGGGGAATACTTCCGGATCTTCTCTCTGTCCCTTTATTCATTCTTCCTCATTGGAATAAAAACAGATAAACAGATCTGTCTGGCAAGAAAGCGAATAATCTGGCATATATTTACGAAGCTCACCAGGGTGGGGATGAGGCACAGCATTGAAATGCCAGCAATATACCAGTCTGTCTTTCAGCTGGCTCTCTCCATTCTGCTGGTCACTGGGTTATTAATGTCATAATTTGCTCAAAGGATAGTTGGGGAAAATGTGTGCTCTGTGGAAATAGTTCTCCCTACAGGTAAAGAACAAGGCCCAGACGGAAAGAAAGGAGGAAATTCTGACCTTCACCTTCACTGAAGCCTTAGCTCCACCATCTAACATTGTTTACAAGGGGCTGCCAAGAGGCTGACTCTAGTGCGAGGTGCATTTGACTTCCGTTTGCCTGTGTTCATTGGTTCAGGACCCAGAAGTAGTGTCTGTGTGTGATTAGCATTCTAGACACTAAATACCAACATAGGAACTTTTTGGGCAAAGAAACTTCTACCTAGACAGAGGATAGTATTTGGAGGGCAAAGAACCATATGGGGAGCCTAGCATTTTAGAGTGCCTCCTGCAGCTGGTGACCTTGAGGTTTTGGTGACAAAATGGGTTGGTTAGCCCCACAAGCTTTAGTGTTTGAGTATGAATCACGGCTTTGCCTAGTAACTTAAGGCACAAACAGGTTCAGTTTGTTTAGAGAGAAGAGGATTCATTTTGGAATCAGGATAGATTTTTCTAGAATCTAAAACTAGGTCAGAGGGAATGTTCTTGTGTGTAGAGAGATCCACTCTTGTATTTGAGAGAAAAGTCTTTCTGGGATCTCAGACCATAGTGGTGGCTTGATTTCTGTAGGGGCCTCAGAGGTCCCCACTGCATCTTGGTAAGGCTTGTCCTAGGGCCATAAGAGCCTCTGAAGATAGGCATAAACATGAAAAATAAGTTTTAGTAAAATTATTTTTAAATTTCCTTGGTTAACCAGGAATGTAGCTCTAAAACAAATGGCCTTTGTGTGAGCACATGATAATCAAAGCAGTAGTGTTACAGTTGTTGGGGCTGCTGTTTGGGACTTCTGAGTTTCAATGGCAAGACCAGATTCTGTTCTGCCTTTACTTTACTTTGAACTATAGAACCAAGGACGGAGACGAGGCTTTAAGGAAGTAGGCTGAAATGGCTTAACCACAGGCATTTAGAATTACTGCTACCGTCTTGCTTCAATTTGGCCCTGAATTAGTTATAAGCCCTGGACATGACTGTACACTTTCTATGGTCAGGAAAAGTTTATGTTATCGATAAAGAAAGAAGTATGGGCCCTTTATGAGTATATACTGACTTTTGAGTTGAGAGTAGTAAAAAAGCTCAGTGGAGCTATGATATCCTAAAGAGGGATCAAGCCAAAGACGATATTAAGCATCTGGCCAACAGAATGTACAACCCAAATATCGCTAGCTGTATAGGAAACAAGTATCATTTTTTTTCCAATCTGTGCAAGCCTCATACAAACGAAGGCAGGACTCTGAGAAAAGCGAGGTTGGAAGACATCGTATTAGTTGGGGCTTACATGGGCTTTCTTGTGATGTTCTGAATTGAGTTAAAAGAATTTGCACACTCTCAGGACTGCCTGAAGCAACAGGAGAACATTTGAAGAGAGTCTGAATGCTGCAAAGCGAAGGACCATCTGCCATGGAACTTGACCCCATCCAGATGTGCTTATGGTTTGAGGACAGAAAGCACAGGAGCATCTCCTGTCCCTGGATCCAGAAGTGAAGGGGAGAGAAGAAATGCCCTGAATCCAAACAGATGGAATGAAAGAAAATGAATGGGCAGAGCCTGAATCTTGTGTCCAGGGCCCAGTTATTCTCCCACAAGCCAATTTGGCTCAAACTCAACAGGTGTCAAGTTCTAGCCAGACTTCTCCCTTCTTCTCCCACGAGGAGAGGGGAGAAGATGGAGAGGAGCAGGTTCCCATCATAACACTCATTCTACTAAGAAAAGGGGACAAATTTCTTCTTATGTGGAAATGACTCCTAATAAGACTTCATGACAGAAAAGGAGTTGGATTAGCTCAAAAGACAGAGTCTAAGTGTTTCACAGGGGAGAACAATAGTCCAGAGCACAAAGGCAGGACAGGGTGACACACCCCGGCAGGTTGCCACCCTGCCAAGTGACCTGCACTTTACTAGAGCTCCTGTCCCCGGGGGGAGCTAGGTGACAGCACCCAAGTCTCACTTGTAATGCAACGTGTACAATGTAGAGTCATTTTGAAAGGGAAGGTTCAAATGACTCATGGATACATGAAGTTACCACCATAATTTACGGTATATAGGGCCACAGAAATAATTTCAACGCAATCTCTATTCCATAAGCAGAAATTTCCTAAGGGGTCTCCAACCCTTATCAGTTGAAAATTAGATAGCTCTTCCCCAATCACCCCAAACCCCTAAAAATGTGGCTTTTTAATCAAGTTTGCCCTGAAGTCTGTATTATGCAAAAATCTGGCATTTAGGGAACAATGAGTCCCCAGTAATTCCATACAAAGCTTTAGTGCTTCCACAGAACTGTTCACGTGGTACTAAAAATCAACTAAGACTTCAACATTAATTTGCAATTCTTGTTATACTGCCCAGAAAGAAAGAAAAAATTGAAGAAAACACATTTCCTGGTACCAGACCACAAATTCCAGTTCAGTTCAAGAAGCTGAAAGAATAGGACCCCTGCCTTCCGGGTGATGCAAAACCCAGCAGGCGTTCTGCTTTGAAAATGCAGCTAAGAATAAAGCAGGCTGAGCAAATAACAGCCAGGGGCAGGAAAGAAACGAGTCCAACTCTTGCCAAAAATTATTGTATTAAGTACTAAATCCTGCTAAATTGTGGTGGCCACCACAATATAGTCTTTTAGGATCCTTCCCTTTCTAAGCAGAATTCTCTGCTATTTTCTAAGAAGTGGAAGCATTTCTGTTTGCAAGGTGATCCAAAAAAAATTGTTTTTTGACAAAAGCCAGAATTTAAAACTGGCATCAACACCCAGCCAACGTGCAGCCTGGGAGAAGAAAGTTTACACGGGTTATTTTATCTAGAGATGAGCCATTCACATTTTTGATAGATCAATGCCACGTTTGCCTGAGAACAAATTAAGGAAGTCTGGTTGCACAAATATCTCCTATCTTGTGACTTTCCTTCTTTTACTTTTTATTTATTTAAAAATTTTCATTTTTTATTTATATATATTTATTTTTTTTAAATATTTATTTGAGAGATAGAGAGAGCATGTGCATACAAGCAGCGTAGGAGCAGAGAGAGAGGGAGAGAATCCCAAGCAGGCTCCGCACTCATTGTGGGCTTGATCCCACAACCATGAGATCATGACCTGAGTTGAAAATCAAGAATCAGATGGTTAACCGACTGAGCCACTCAGGCACCCCTATTTTTACTTTTTATTGAAGTATAGTTGCTATACAATATTATATTCATTTCAGGTGTATAACATAGTGCTTTGACAATTACATATCTTACAAAATGCTCACCACGATAAGTGTAGTTATTATCTGTCATCATATAAAGCTGTTATAATATTATTGACCATATTCCCTATGCTGTGTCTTGCGACTTTTCACTTGCCTCTGTAAGAGCATGACTGGATGGCATTGGGGATTATTAGGAATAGTCACCAGGGCCTGCTTCCACCAAGAGCAGCCCAGTTAACCGTTTCCATGGTCTTCTCTTTAATAGTGACAAATAGACCCCAGGTCGATGCATCTGGGAAAAGATGTACTTACATGGAGATCCACATGACTGCCCATGTTGAGGCGGAAACTTGCCAAGGAGGATGTAGAAGAGGTTCTTGTTTGAGAAGGCAAAGTTGGGGATGGAAATGGTGGAGTCAGGGGAGGTGAGATGCTGTATTTTTAAAACATTCAGATCAAAATAGGCATGCAGGCTGGGAAGATTCTTCAGGAATACTGAAAATAATGGCACTTATTCTTCATCGTGGAGTGCTTTAAAATGACTAATAAGGGGTGCTGGGGTGGCTCGGTTGGTTGAGTGTCAGACTCTTAATTTCAGCTCAGGGTCGTGGGATTGAGCCCCAATTCAGGCTCCATACTGAGTGTGGAGCCTGCCAAAGATTCTCTCTTTGCCTCTGCCCTCCTTTTGCTCATGCTCTCTCTCTCAAATAAAATAAAATAGGGTTGCCTGGGTGGCTCCTTCAGTTCAGGTTCATGATCTGATGTTTGTGAGTTAGAGCCCTGCATCAGGCTCTGGGATGACAGCATGGAGCATGCTTGGGATTCTCTCTCTCTGCCTCTTTCTCTGTCCCTGCTGCACACATACACTCTCTCTTAAAATAAATAAATAAATAAACTTAAAAAATAAAATGACTAATAAAATAAAAGTTAATTATCTTCCCTTGAACTATCTTCAAAGTCTTCAGTAATGAAACCAGTTGCTTCTTTGTCAAATCCCCAGCTTAAAGGACATTTTATAATGCCATTAGCATAGGAATTCTGAAATCTAAGCCACCAAGTATCAAAAATATGTAAAAGTGACATTCAATTTTGAGATTTAACTTTGAGTGGGTGTTCAGTCTTCCTTAAACATCCTCCAATGATCAGAAAGCCTGATATGCTGATGATACGTCTGTGAAGAAGGTGATAGTCTTATGCAAACACATACCAGTTGGCATTTTATGAGAAAAAATAACTGATTATTATGGGAAGATGAGTTGAGATTTGGCATAGGGATCCAGAAAGAAACATCTACAACTGAAACAAAAGCTGAGAAATAAAATACATTCTGGGAAAAACTTATGGCCTCCGTACCTAGGATTATCCCCTAAAAACCATTACCCTTGTTTGCCATTTCTCCTTTATCACATAGCTCCACATGCCCTAATTCTATATTATATAGCTTATTTAATGCTCTATTCTAATACTTTTCTTCTCAATTCTTCCGTCAGCAGATACCATTGGAAAAAAATAGAAAAAATAAAATAGCTGCAGGTAAACACATGCTACAGTTTGTGTTTCTGCATTCCTAATGCAGGTCACAAAATCAGCCTTTGGGTGACAAACTTCAGTAGTCTTTTTTCCCTGCACATAGTAAGTGCTTGTCTTAACCTGGAGTTCTCAGAAAGCAGAAGTCCTCTTTTCACACAAAACAGAAATGGATAAGGTAAATGGGTCACAATTTTGCATGGCCACTGCATCCTTACCAGGAAGAATCATTTGAAGATTGAAATTTATGAGAATGCTTGCCACAATCAAAGATTTTTACCCCCTGGAGTTTCCCAATTATTTATTATATGCGAACGTCGTGACTTTCCCTCTGGTTGATGATTGCATTAGCCCCGTGCTTCCTGAGATTTGCTGCTCTGTTGTCTCCCTTGCCATCAGGGAGCCGCTACGGATTTAATTTTCTCCTTGAGGACCAGAGCAGGTTCTTTCCAAGTTTGGACATTTAAGATGTTGGACGTTCCCCCTACTTTGGGCTCAGTCCAAATAGAAAAGTAAGTAGGAGATGTCATCCTGGTAGTAGTTTGGAAGTCAGGCTGACAAGTGTCACCTGGCTTTTTTCACTTTGAAAATACATGATCTGGGGCACATGGGTGGCTCAGTCGGTTAAGTGTCCAACCTCAGCTCAGGTCATGATCTCACACTTTGTGGGTTCGAGCCCCGTGTTGGGCTCTGTGCTGACAGCTCAGAGCCTAGAGTCTGCTTTGGATTCTGTGTCTCCCTCTCTCTCTCTGACCCTCCCTTGCTCACACTGTCTCTCTCTCTCTCTCTCAGAAATAAATAAAAACATTTTAAAAATTAAAAAAAAGAAAATGCATGATCTTTCTTCAAATATTCTACAATTGGCACATGCTATTTTCATAAACTTAGAAGCATTTTTTAAAATAAAATAAATGATTTGTTGATGATGACTGAGAAAGTGTGGTTACTCTTTGTATGAAATGAAGTGAGGTGAAATTTTTTAAAAAGTTTGCTTTTTTTAGCTAAAGGGGGAGACAGTAAGTCATCTTTTTATTTCAGAAAATTGAATAAATACCCATTAGCCTAAGAACAAAGCACAAATGGACCTTTTTACTTTCTGTGGGTGAATAAAGGTCCCCTCTCTCCCCCTTGGAGTTCTGGGAAGTGGTATGATAATTTGTATACTTCTGAAGAGAAGGAATGCTCCAGTCTAAACTCCTTTCCTAAAACCCCAAGGTTTTTTCTAATGGATAGAATGGGCCAGAATGGCTTAGACCAAAGCCTGCTGGTCAGAGAAGATACCACACACCCCAGAGGGGAATTTACCTGCAGTACCAGGGACAATGGCCTTTGGTTTCATCTCAACATCAGGCACATAGGTGTGTCAGACACTCAAGGCCTAACAGAGCACATGCCTGTGGCTGCAAATACTTCCACACCTGGCCAGCCTGTTGGTGTCCTGCTTAATCCAAAGGCAGAGCTCACCTTTTCTGAACTAATTCAAATTAGTTCCACAATTCCAGACCAATCTGAAGGGAGAAGAGAGCTCAAAAGGAAGATGCTATACTCTTCTAAAATGTAGCCGCTGGTATGGAAAACATAATCATATTTGTACCCTAAGCTAGTGAAATGGATTTAGTCGTAGTTTTCTTTGTATTTACTGCAGGCAAGGTGAGGAGGCAGCATTCCCTCAACCAAGTTCCATGCAGGGAAGGAGCATGGATGTTGATGATGTTGAGTAAAGCTTAGCAAATTTCATCTGTGTGCTGACTGCACTATACATTATAACTGTGAGTTTGAATATCCTGCTACATAGAAAAAATATTCAGGAGACCCAAGGGCAGCACAGTAAGTGCAAATGTGAGGCTGACGCTGAGTGCCATGGACCCTCTGATCTGAGAGGAGGGCGTGCCTATGCAAGCTCTATCAGTGAGGGCAGGCTGTGTAGAAGTTCGCGTGTCCGTTCCTTGGATGTGTTCTAAGGCAGGAGGAGAGCTATAGCTCCTGTTTATATGAAAGCCCTTACTCCAGAGAGAAAGGAAGTTCTTCTACGACTTCTAGGAAGATTATATTTGCCCTAAGAGCCTTCCTAGCCCAGGTGCTGACAGGACACCACAAGCCTTCATTCCTTTGAAACACACTCGCCAGAGTACCATTTAAAGCTTTGGAATAAAAATCCATTAAATAGTACCTAAACCAGAATGAGAGGGAGGGATAGCAGAGACCTATTTCTGCAGGTTCCTTTAGGGATACCCTCTCTAAACATTTAGACCTGTATGAAGAAAGAATCCAGAGGAAACACCAAATACTAATTAATATATTAATAATAGAAAGTATTGCCTCACCACAGTACTGAGAGTTCTCACATACTCATTGCCTAAATATCAGTTATACAAGCTGAAAAAAAGTGGATCATAAGCTACAAAACTATACAGTCAAGAATAGACACATGGATCAATGGAATAGAACAGAAAACCCAGAAATAAACCCACACAATTATATGATCACTAATCTTTGACAAAGAAGGAATGACTATTCAATAGAAGAAAAGACCATCTCTTCAACAAATAGTGTTGGGAAAACTGGACAGTCAAATGCAAAAGAATAAAACCGTACATATACCATATACAAAAGTAAACTCAAAGGGTATTAAAGACCTATATGTGAGACTTGAATCCATAAAAATCCTAGAAGAGAGCACGGGCAGCAGTTTCTCAGACACTGGTCATAGCAGTATTTTTCCAGACATGTCTCATGAGGCAGAGGCAATGAAAGCCAAAATAAATGATTGGGACTACGTCAAAATAAAAAGTTTCTACACAGTGAAGGAAACAGTCAACAAAACTAAAAGCAGGGGCGCCTGGGTGGCTCAGTTGGTTAAGCGTCTGACTTCTGCTCAGATCATGATCTCACGGTTCATGGGTCGGGCCTCGCGTCAGGCTCTGTGCCAACAGCACGAACCCTGGAGCCTGTTTCAGATTCTGTGTCTTCCTCTCTCTCCGCTCCTCCTCTGCTCGTGCTCTGTCTCACTCTCTTTCAAAAAGAAACAAACAATAAAACTAAAAGCAATCTACTGAATGGGGGAAGATATTCGCAAATGACATATCCAATAAAGGGTTAGTATCCAAAATATATAAAAAGCTGATATAACTCAATACCCCAAAACCAAATAATCCAATTATAAAACGGGCAGAAGAATGGCTAAAATCAAAAGCACTAGAAACAACAAGTGTTGGTGAGGATGTGGAGAAAAAGGAACCCTTGTGCACTCTTGGTGGGAATGCAAACTGGTGCAGCCACTTGGAAAACAGGATGGGGGTTCCTTAAAAAATTAAAAATAGAACTACTCTACGACTCAGTAATCACACTACTGAGTATTTACTAAAAAATACAAAACCACAAATTCAAAGGGATACATGCACCTCTATGTTTATTGCAGGATTATTTATAATAGTCAAGATATGGAAGCAGCCCATTAATAGATAAATAGATAAAAAAAAAGATGTGGTGCATGTATATACATGTGTGTATATTATTGCATGTGTATATATATTTATATATACGCACATCTTTTTGTATATATATGTATGTATATGTGTATATATATTATGTGTGTGTGTATATATATATACAATGGAATATTATTGCATGTGTGTATATATATACGCACATCGTTTTGTATATGTATGTATATATATACGCACATCGTTTTGTATATGTATATATGTATATACACAATGGAATATTATTCAGCCATAAAAAGAATGGTATCTTGCCATTTGCAACAACACAGATAGAACCTGAGAGGATAATGCTAAGCTAAATAAGTCAGTCAGAGAAAGACAAATACCATATGATTTCACTCATAATGGAACTTAAGAAACAAAACAAATGAGCAAAGGAAAGAAAAAGAGAGAGAGGCAAACCAAGAAACAGACTCTTAATGATAGAGAACAAGCTGATGATCAACAGAGGAGAGGTGGGTGGGGAGATGGGGGCACAGAGGGATGGGGACTAAAGAGTAAATATATCATGATGAAAAAAAAGATAAAAACTATACAGTCAATAATAAGGAGAGAGAAATACAGGAATTGTGCGTCAAGAAGCAGGTGGAGGATAAGGAGAAGAGAGAGAGCCAAATGAAGATATGTTTCTTAAAAAACACACTTTAATATAACATATTTCCAGCTGCATTTTACAAACTTATCCCTGTTTCAGTCCTTTGTTGTTTTACCTAAGGTAGACCAGCATTGAAACAAACATCCCATTGTTAAGACTGGGTTCAGGAAGAATTCATGAAAGCTGCCTATACCCAGAGCCTCAAAGATCTTTGAAGTGATACAAACATCCTATAATAAAAAGAAAAATAGAAGCACAGAAAAATTTGTAAAGAAATTTGGAATAAACAAAAATGGTTACTGAGTACCTTCAATAGAAAACTATGCATTGTAGGCATCGTTTAGAGTATATTCTAGGTTATCTGACTTAAGCCTGTTACTGCCTTAGAGCCATTTTACAACTCTTAAAAGCTATAGATAACTAATAACAAGGCAAAAATAATTGTCTATTGACAATTCTTGTCTACTAATATGCAATACATTCTGACTAGGAAAGGGTCAACTGACTTCCCTTCTCCATAATGGAAAAACATTTTATAAACATATTTCAATACTTCTGATTCATAAATATGTTTGTTCTTTGGATTCTCTTTTGAATCCATTGTAATAGCTTTTCTGGTTCCCTCATTTAATTAATGAGTTACATAAAATCTTTGCTGCATGTTCATTTTATATTTGTATGACTTATGCTACCTTTTTTGAAAATTATTCTTTAACAGAATTATGAAACAAATTCTCCACCATTTTCAGACTGAAAAGAAGCCTTCAATTCTTACTGAAAATTGAATCGCCATTTGATTAAACTTAAGTGAATTTACATATTTCCATTACATATTTCTGGAATAGTAACCTTGCATGAAAGCATTAATTCCTGGACAGACTGACACTTTAAGGCTATTAAGTGCATTGTTTTCCCATAGGGTCCTCATTTTTTATGACTTCTGCCTGGAAAGTTTTCTTACCAACTCTGCTCCAGGGCTAAGAAAAAACTGGGATATAGCCATAGAAAATGTGAATTCATTTGGCTTCCTTTGTAAATTACCACTCAAAGCTATGAGTGACAGCAATGGAATTCTAAAAATAATTGTTTGATGACAATGCAGTAGCTACTACCTTTGAATAATAACTTCACAACTTGCATGTCAGAGAGTAAGTTAAAAAGTAGCAGGAGAGGGAATGTACCCTCCAGTCCAATACTTTATACATGAGAGGGAGACCAAAATTCTGGCTGCAGGTATTCTCCTCACTCCCACACACTCGGGCCCCAGCAAAATTAAGAATACATTGGAGAATATGATTCTGGAATATTTTAGCTGTCAATTTCTCCCAACCCTTTATGGCTACCTCAACAGTCAATACTCTCTAACACAGTCTCTGCTGTCAATAGAAGATTTTGAATAACTCTTTCAAACTAGAGTATTAATAACTTTCAACATGCTTTCTTTCCTAGGAGGAGCTTTATTTTAAAAGAGAATCACAGTCCACACACATATAGTCAACTGATATCTGACAAATAGCAAAGGCACTTCAATGGAGAAAGAGTCGTTTCAACAAATGGTGCTAGAGCTGTGGGACGTCCACATGCAAAAAATGAATCTGGATACAGACCTTAAAACTTTCACAAAAATTAACCCCAAATGGATCACACACCTAAATGTAAAACAAGAAACTATAAAATTCCTAGAAGACAACACAAAAAAATCTACGTGACTTTGGTTTGATAACTCCATCAAAAACATAGTCCATCAAAGAAAAATTGAAAAGTCAGACTTCATTATAATTAAAAACTTCTGTTTTGAGAAAGACACTGTCAAGAGAATGAAAAGATAAGTCAAAGACTGGGAGAAAATGTTTGCCAAACATATATCTGATAAAAGACTTGTATCTAAAATATATGAAGAACTTTTAAAATTCAACAATAATAAACCAAACAATCCAATTTAAAACTAGGCAGAGATCTGAATAGATAACCCATCAGAGAAGATATACAGATGGCAAATAAGCATAAGATGCTCAACATCATATTTCAGTAGGGAAATGCAAATTAAAATAATGAGATGCCACTTCATACCTCATACCTATTAGACTGATTAAAATCGAAAACAATGATAATACCAATATTGACAAAACCGTAGAGCAGTAAGTAGGAATGCAAAATGGGAAGTCACTTTGGAAAACAGGCTGGCGGTGTTTTAAAGAGCTAAACATGGTCGTACCATATGACCCTGCAATTACACTCCTAGGTATATATCCCAAGGAGTTGAAAACTTTTGTCCACACAAAAAAACCTGCACACAAATGTTTATAGAAGCTTTATTTATAATTGTCAAACCCTGAAAACAACCAATTGTCCCTCAATAAATGAATGGATAAAATGCGATATATCCATAGAACGGAACAGTCAATGCTAAGAGGAAATAAGCTATCAAGCTGTGAAAAGATACAGAGGAACCATACATGCATATTGCTAAGAAACCAATCTGAAAAGCTTACATACAGTATGATTCCAATATTTTGGAAAAGTCAATACAATAAAAACAGTAAAAAAAAAAAAATCAGTGGCTGCCAGGAGTTTGCAGAGAGGGAAGAATATGTAGAGCACAGAGGATTTTTAGTGCAGCCAAACTATTTTATAAACTACTACAATGGTAGATACGTGACACCATGTATTTGTCAAAACCCATAAAGCTGTTCAAAGATGAGCCCTAATGTAAACTGTGGACTTTAGTTAATAATAATGTATCAACGTTAGTTAATCAAGATAAGAAATGTAGCATACTAATGCAAGATGTTAATAATAGGGGAGACTGTGTATAGGTGGAGGGAGACTAGGTATGTTTTCTGTGTAATTTTCCTATAAACCTGTAAGTGCTCTAAAAACATAACCTATTAAAATAAAATTGATGAATAAAATGTCTAACACAAAAGTGTGAATCACTGGTTGTGAAATATTAGGCGATATTTTGTTATAAGAAATTCCCCCAGTAGCTCTTCAATCACATCAAATAAAAGTGAGCATTCTTCCTATCAGTAATTTGGCCTTCCTGAAAACTATGGAGGGATTTTGCCTCATTCTTTCTTCTCCAGCACCGTTCTTTTTGTCTACTCCTGCTCTAGACTCACTGATGGTCAAATACGAGCACTGAGTCTTAAATCATACATATTTCACTGCTTTCCTTGCTGCCCGCAAATAAAAGGTACTATCGCTTTCATTCTGAACCCAAAAGCCAGATAAAGACAGTTTCTGTCCCAGCTGGAGCATTCACCAATCATGGTGTCTTCTTCATAGTCAGCATTTCATTACATCACTCTTCATTCTCCACTACAATATTTATTCTAGGCACCTTTTCCAGCTCTGCCCCAGGGAGTACCTGACATTTCTAGTTATTGTTTTTCATACTGTCTGCCCCTTGCCAGCATGACTTAACTACTGAGAGCAACTATTCAAGATACAAACAGAATTTAGTGATCTTTCATCACAGATTTGAATACTGCACAAAGGTAACATTTATGGAAAGGACTGATAATTTATGGAAAGGTAACATTAGGGAACTGGATATTTAGTCTAGCTCTGAAAGTTTTAAAATTCTTGCCTTTTCAAATAGATTATTCATGTATCATCCTCTGGATTCTTCATTAACTAACCTATGTGTACTTTTGATGATTCTTTCATAAAATTACCCAGAGACCTAAGATGAACAGAATTTTTAAAAAGGGGTCTAAATGTTTAAAATATTAGGATTTTTATGTGCACCTGGGTGGCTCAGTCGGTTAAGCATCCAACTTCCACTCAGGTCATGATCTTGCGGTTTGTGAGTTCCAGCCCACATCGGGCTCTGTGCTGACAGCTCAGAGCCTGGATCCTGCTTTGGGTTCTGTGTCTCCCTCTCTCTCTGCCCCTCTCCTGCTCAGGCTCTGTCTCTCTCAAAAATAAACATTAAAAAAATAATAATAAATAAAATATTAGGATTTTTAAGGTACTGATTACATGTTTTACCTTGTTATTTAAAATAGGAATCAGTAGGTTCAAATTATTCAACTGTTACCAACCATTTAAAAGTTTTAAGAAATCTGATGACACCATATCTGATGAGAGCCCTTATTTAATGATTATCATCTAATCACTTTAATGCTACAAATAACTTTATTAATTTTAGCAATGACTTTAATAATTCAAATACCTGTAGAAAAAATAAATTACTGACAGTACTCCCCAATAAAAAATTTTATCTCTGCTTCTATAGCCAAAATGTTTAAAAAGAGAAATTATCTGAAGCAAATATTCTAGAACCCAACTCTTATTTCCAGTGAGAAACATTATGAGTATTGTGCACGAGATACCTGCCACTGTGAGGCACACAAGAATAAGAAAGATGTGGTAAGACATAATTCCATCTGAGTTGAATTTGGAAAGTAGAAATGGAGAGAAGTTCATTCTAAAGGGAAAAGAGGTATTAAGTTTGTTTAAAATAATTATTTGGAAATAATCTGTTTAAAAAAATTATTTTAGAGAGAGAGGGAGAAGGGCAGAGAGAGAGAGACAGAGAATCTTAAGCAGACTCCATGCTCAGTGCAAAGCCCAACATGAGGCTTGATCTCACAATTGTGGGATCTTGAGCAGGGCCAAAATAAAGAGTCCGATACTTAACCAAATGAGCCACCCAGGGGCACGCAATTTGGTATTTTTTGAGCAGAGCTGAGTGTCTGTTTTGACCAATGTTATGTACACCAGATCAGCAAGAAGGAAAAGCCTGAAAAATAGGATAAGGAAAAACAAAATAAAAAGGACATGGAATGTCAGGTTAAGAATTCCTTTAATAGATAATTGGAGCGCCTGGGTGGCTTAGTCGGTTAAGCGTCCGACTTTCGCTTAGGTCATGATCTCGCGGTTCGTGGGTTCAAGCCCCGCGTCGGGCTCTGTGCTGACTGCCAGCTCAGAGCCTGGAGCCTGTTTCAGTCTGTGACTCCCTCTCTCTCTGACCCTCCCCTGCTCACGCTGTCTCTCTCTCTCTCTCCTAGAAATAAATAAAAATATTTATAAAAAAAAAAAAAAGAATTCCTTTAATAGATAATAATAATAGAAGGTTTTTGAGAACTTAATCAGGGCTGCCATTTTGAAAATTATCCAGAAGCAAAAATGAAGGATTGATTAGAAAGGGGAAGAAACTTAGCAAAGTAAATATATTATGAAATAGTACAGAAAGGGATTCACCTTGTGTGGTGATAGCAGTTCTTATTAGTATAAGGATCAACTCTTGACTAACTGCAGCATATGTCACTATAGCAAACAACTAGAAGAGATCAAAGGTAACAAAGGACAATATTCCTGGAAAACAAACAAAACTTTAACCAACAAAAGGGGGTGGTGAGATACTTACTGTCAGCCTGAATTTGTTTAAAACTGGCTGTACAGATGTCTTACAAGAAACAAAGATTTCTGCTTCCTGGCAAACCAAGAAATTCAGATCAACCCTCCCACAGTGAACAATTAGGAAATGCTGAAAAAACAAACAACTACTTGAAGACATCAGAGAGCTAATGATAACACACACAAAAAAAATATTGTAGCAGGGTGCCTGGATGGCTCAGTCAGTTAAGTGTCTAACTTCAGCTCAGGTCATGATCTCACCATTTATGAGTTTGAGCCCCATGTCAGGCTCTGTGCTGACAGCTCAGAGCCTGGAGCCTGCTTTGGATTCTGTGTCTCCCTCTCTCTCTGCCCCTTTCCATCACACACACACACACAGACACTCTCTCTCTCTCTTTCAAAAATAAACATTAAAAAAAATTTTTTTTAAATTGTAGGCCCATGAGGCAGTAGAAAAAGAAGCTAAGAGAGGTTACCCTTGCTTTTGGGGCTATTTTTCCTTCAGGACTACCTGCCATTTCTGGAAGAGATTGCTAAGAGGCAGAGAAGCAAGATAGAGCTTTCCTTACACTTAGGGACCTAGGACAGGGTTCAGTGAAATTTCTTATAGCAAGCCATATAATAAGTAATTGTGGCTTTGGGGGCCATTTGTCTCTAAAAACTACTCAATGTTGCCTTTATTGCATAGAAGTTGCCTTAGGCAATATGTTAATGACTGGGCATAAGTGTCTTCCAATAAAAATTTATTTACAAAAGCAGGTCGTAGGCTAAATTTGGCCTATGGGTCATAACTCACTAATTCCTGGTCTAGAGGTAAAAATTGGAAACCATAACCCTCTTAGGCTTCAAGGCCCTGGGAAAGTGCCCTTGGCTTTGGGTTGGGATTCTGCAAGTTGAGTCGGACAGAGAGTGGCTCTCCCAGGGGCTCAAACTCTTGCTTTAAATCATCTGAATCCTTGAGTTGATTAAGGTGACTAGTGCCCCTAGAGACCTAGAAGAAAATTTAAATCCTGTCCGAAGAAATACTATTAAGAGCCTCAAATTTTGTCTATATATTTTTTTAAATGTTTAATTTTGAAAGAGTAAGAGTACAAGCAGGAGAAAGGCAGAGAGAGAGGGAGACAGGATCTGAAGCAGACTATGCCCTGTCAGTGCAGGGCCCGATGTGGGGCTCAAACTCACAAACTGTGAGATCATGTCCTGAGCTGAAGTTAGACTCTTAACTGAGTCACCCAGGTGCCCCTGTAAAATATGTAAAATATTCAGCTCTCAATAAATATTATCAGGCATATTAAGAAATAAGACGTTATAAAATTAAGACAAGCAATAGATGATAGATGGGCTTTAAAATATTTATACTTAATGTGCTCAAAAAAATAAATGACATAATAGAGAATGCTAACAGAAAATTGAAAATTCTAAGGAAGGACCAAATGGAAATTCTAGTACTGAGAAATACAATACCAGATATTGAGAACTCAATGGATGGATTTTGTAGATAAAATAGATAAAAGCAGAAATAGTGAATTGAAAGATACATCAGAACATTCAAGAAGAGAAATAAAATAGTAAAGAAAATAAGAGACAGGGGGACAAAAAAGAAGATACATATAATTGAGAGTCATAAATTGAGAGGAGAGAGAAAGCAAGGCAGAAATAATATGTAAAGGAATAACAGCTGAGAACTTCCCAAATGTAATGAAATATATCAACTTACAGATTCAAAAAGCCCTATCAGGGGCGCCCGGGTGGCTTGGTCGGTTGAGCGTCCGACTTTCGCTTGGGTCATGATCTCGCGGTTCGTGGGTTCGAGCCCCGCGTCGGGCTCTGTGCTGACTGCCAGCTCGGAGCCTGGAGCCTGTTTCAGAGTCTGTATCTCCCTCTCTCTCTGACCCTCCCCTGCTCACGCTGTGTGTGTCTCTCTCTCTCTGCTAGAAATAAATAAAACATTTAAATAAAAAAAAAAGCCCTATCAAACCTAAACAGGGAAAATATAAGTAAATCCACTCCTAGGTGCATTATAGCAAAACTATTACTACTACTACTACTACAAAAAAAATATAGGATTATACACCATGACCAAGTAGGATTTGTTTCTGAAAGGTAAGGACAGTTCAGTATACAAAAATCAATGTAACACAATCCTGAAAAGTTTACAAATTAGGGTAAATATGACCTTTAAATGTTTCATATTCTCCATTTTCTCAGTCTTCTCATTTTGAAACTCTAATTGAATGATTTCTTCTTGACTATACTCCAGTTTACAAATTCTCTCTTTGTCTGTCTCTAACATGCTATTTAATTGTTCCATTTTATTTTTAATTATATTTTTCCTTTCTAAAAATTCTTTTTGACTTTTCCCAAAGTTCCTTACTTTTTTTACTGTAAAGTTTTTTTACTTAATTATACATATAAAAAAGTACACAAATTCTAAGGGTACATGTTGATGAATTTTCACAAAGTGAACACATCTGTGTAAACGTCACCCAGATCAAGAAATGGAATACCTCCAGAAACCCAGAATTTCCCTTGTGTCTCTCTTTTTTTGAAATATTTTTATTTTGAGAGAGAGAAAGAGAGAGAGAGAGAAAGGGAAAGAGAGAGAGAATGCATGAAGCAGAGGCAGAGGAAAAGGAGAGAGAAAATCTTAAGCAGGCTCCACCCCCAGCACATAGCCCAACTTGGGGCTTGATTTCACGACTGTGAGATCATCACCTGAGCCAAAATCAAGACTTAGCCAACTGAGCCACCCAGGTGCCCTACTTTCTGCCTCTTTTACTCACTATTTCATAGATGAGTTTTGCATGGTTAAACTTTGTATAAACTTAATCACATAGCATTTTCTATTTCTGTGATAATTATATTATCTGAAACATTTAGGGCCTCTGCTACTTGTTGGTTCTGAATTTATGTTTTCATCATTTATAATTTTCAATTTTGAGCTTACATTCAGAGAGACAAATCCATGAGAATTCTGTGGGGACTGATTCAAAATGCTTCCCTAAGGGAAGATTTGTTTTGTCCAGGATTCCAGGGAGCTATTAATTCAGAACTCTTTAAGTCAACTTCTGGCCTTAGCATTACTTGATTTATATATGTAGAAAAAGTTCAAACCTCAATCTATGTGAATGTAGGATTCGGCTGCAAATTTTCTGGGAGACATATTTTTATCCACTTACCTGGAACTAAATCTTTGAAAACAAGTATATTTTAACCTCCTTTTGCTGGAGGTCAGATTTTCCTCCATCTCTTCTTTCATTTGAATATGTGATCTTAGGGGGATTTTGGCCTTATATAAAGATTTTAGTTCTATCTCTCTACCTAACATGGACTAAAGTTTGTCACCTGTCCTCCATTTGACTGCTAAAATTGAGGGTGATTATTTAGGACAACCACTTAATCTAAGTTAGCATGCCAATAATGGTACATCATGAAACTCCAAATGTGATGAAAATATACATAATTCATGTAGTATCTTTAACAAAAATGTTTGGCCTCAATTTAGTCATCAAAAAGAATCTGAAAAATTCAGACTGTGGCACAGTTAAGCATTAGACTCTCGATTTTGGCTCAGGTCATGATCTCATGGTTTGTGGGATCCAGCCTTGTGTTGGGCTCTATGTTGACCATGTGGAACCTGCTTGGGGCTCTCTCTGTCCTTCTTTCTCTGCCCCTCCCTGCATCCCTCCCTCTCTCTCAAAATAAACTTAAAAAAAATAAAAATTCAGAAATTTTCTTTTTTTAATATATATTTTTATTTATTTCTAGGAGAGAGAGAGAGACAGTGTGAGCAGGTGAGGGTCAGAGAGAGAGGGAGTCACAGACTGAAACAGGCTCCAGGCTCTGAGCTGGCAGTCAGCACAGAGCCCGACGCGGGGCTCGAACCACGAACCGCGAGATCATGACCTAAGCGAAAGTCGGACGCTTAACCGAATAAGCCACCCAGGCGCCCCGAAATTCAGAAATTTTCTGAAAAGACAGTGTTGTGTTTGTTTGGGTTTTTTTTTTTTTTTTTTTTGAGAGGTTGAAACAGGAGACTTACATGTATTTTCTTGAGTTAAGCAAATACCTGAATCATGAATGACATAGCTTCTTAAAGAGACTTTGGAAGCTCTAATTTAATTTTTGTAAAACTCAAGTATCTGACATCTATTATGTAGTAATTTGGGTCTCAGTTTAAAAAAGCAAGGAAATAGAAATCGAAGTACCCAAGACAAATGTGAAATGTGAAAGAATGGAAAAATAGAATCTTAAAGATTTGACTAATGATTTGTTTAGGAAATGATGTGGAAGGTATAATAGTAATAGCCCTCATAAAGATGTCTACACCATATTCTCTGGAACCTATGAAATTACAT
Organism: Hyaena hyaena; assembly: GCF_003009895.1. Classification (NCBI taxonomy): domain Eukaryota; kingdom Metazoa; phylum Chordata; class Mammalia; order Carnivora; family Hyaenidae; genus Hyaena; species Hyaena hyaena. Next base: position 1,056,518 of record NW_024080910.1, read on the forward strand.
ATTAAATTACATGGCAAATAGGAATTAAAGATGCAAATAGAATGAAGATTGTTAATCAACTGATTCTAAAATAGGGAGATTATCCCGGATTATTTGGGAAGGCCAAATCTAATCGTAGGGTTTCTTAAACCAATTAGATGGCAGTGTGAGATGGGTGTGGCTGACGTTGCTGGCTTTGAAGAGAGAAGGATGGGGCCATAAGCCAAAGAATGTAAACCTCTAGAAGCCAAAAACAAACAAACAAAAAAGAGGCCAAAGAAACAGATTCTCCCAGAGTCTCCAGGAAGGAATACAGCCCTGTCAACACCTCAATTTTAGCTCAGTGAGAACCATTTTGGATGTATGACCTCCAGAATTGTAAGAAGATAGTGTTGCAATACACCAGTAAGTTTGTGGAAATTTGTCACAGAAGGAATAGGAAACTAATATGGATAGGTATGTAGGGAAGAAATCACCAAAAATGATTGTTGGAATGAAGGTGTAACTTACAGAAATGGAGACGCTCAACCAGGAAGCAGCTTTGGGAAGGGGCTGCTTAATTTTGAGCACTAAACTATAATAGAAGTCCAGTGAATGGTTTAGAGTCAGGCTTTGGAAGTAAAGAGGCCTGGCTCTTATAATGGCTCTGCCTTTTACAAGCTGTTCCAACTTCATCAAGATATTAAGCTTTCCTATGCCTCCACCTTTTTCCTAAGTGGGGATAATAATAGCACCTACATTATAGACTATTACAAAGAGAAGTAAGTGGATGATTTATACAAGGTCCTTGTTGTAGTTGGCTGGCATGTGCTCAAATGTTGGTCATTGAGAATTATGATGATGGTGATCACACAGAAGGTACTTCCTGTGCATTGCTTTTTAGTTATCACGGGCCATTAAACAAGCTTAACCACTTGCTTTATGACTAAATGATCAGTGTAGGAATAAAAATGTAAATCAAATTACCTTACCTTGCTTTCTTGTTTAGAAGGGAAGCCAGCTGTATGTACTATTTCTGTTTAAATTATTATTCTCTACTTTTCACGTATGTACTCTCAAACTTTAAGTTCGATGCAACTGCATCCATTTTCTAGGTTGATATTTTGTTCCTTTTAAAGCCACCCCTTAGATTTGCCCTTATAAAACCTACATAGCTGGCCAAAAGCCTGATGAGATTGCTATGCTCCAGGAATGCTGGGGCTGGGAAATAACTGTGTCTTAATCCTGTGGCCTGGACCCACAGAAGGGTAGAAAGAATATAGTCACAGTTGACAATGCTGTAATTGACAAGAGATCCAAGAGACAGAACAGAACTTGGCTAAATAGGATTTATTATCACTTCATCCCCCTTCCATTTAAAGCTCCATACTCAGCTAGAACGACCTATGCTTTAAAGATCATGTTTTCTCCTTGGAGACGAAGTTCTTCCTTCCTGGGGCTAATGACAGGTATTTATACATCTCTGTTAGTGTATCCTATTTGCTCACAAAACACCAAGTTTATTAAGTCCAAGTGCCTACTCTAGAGGAGCTCAAGTCTGGTGGGAAACCAGCACCCATACAAGACACAATAGCAAAAACCAAAAAAACTGTCTTTGTTTTAGGAGGGATGAGACCAAGTACTTCCCAGGAAATGGGGACATTCATGGAACATAGGTGGCAGTATGACAAAGAAAGTGAAAAGTGGGGCACCTGGGTGGCTCAGTCGGTTGGGTGTTTGACTTCGGCTCAGGTCATGATCTCACAGATTGTGGGTTTGAGCCCTGCGTCAGGATCTGTGCTGACAGCTCAGAGCCTGGAGCCTGTTTCAGATTCTGTGTCTCCCTCTCTCTCTGACCGTCCCCTGCTCACTCTCTCTCTCTCAGAAATAAAAACATTAAAATTTTTTTTTAAAAAAAGTGTAAAGTGCGTCTAGTAAATAGAAAGTCTGTTTTCCATCTCTAACTCTCTACTGTCTTGTTGTGCATTAAACTCTACTCTGCTTTCCAAAAAGCATATATAAAGGGCTCCTGGGTGGCTCAGTTGGTTAAGTGTCTGACTTCAGCTCAGGTCATGATCTCACACTTTGTGGGTTCGAAACCTACATCAGGCTCTGTGCTGACAGCTTGGAGCCTGGAGCCTGCTTTGTATTCTGTGTTTCCCTCTTTCTCTGCCTTTCCCCTGCTCATGCTCTGCTCATGTTCTCTCTCTCAAAAATAAAACCTTAAAAGAAATTAAAACAAACAAACAAACAAACCATATAGAAGATAAGCTACAATCAATTAGAACACAGGATTGTAAAAGAACACTGTTATAAACTCTGAGAACCCTTCCTAATAGACCTCTGGACTATATCTAGTTTTGGGCTATTATGAATAAAATTGCTATGAACATTCATCTACAAGTTGCTTTTTAGGTGTATGTTTATATTTATCTCAAACACCTAGAGTAGAATTTCTGGATTACAAGGTAGATGTGGGTTTAGTTTAAACCTTTTCTTACGAGGGAATCAGCAGTGATCATGAAGCTAGACAGTCCAAGTAAATACAGATTGGCTAAAAAATATTTTTCTTCTTGTGATCACATTAAATTTTTCTCAGGACAGCAGTGTTATTTAAATAATTTGGAAATCTTCTATCCTAAGTTCAAATCTCAAACTGGAGCTCCTTCAAATCAAGGAGAATATCTTAACTGACAAGGTGTTAAGAGTGCTATCAGTTTTTTAAGTGTTTGCTCTCCTGGAGCCACGCTCCGCCATTTTATGCCATGACTAATAATGTATCCCACCTCTTTTAAATGGAGTCCCCTGTGTTCCCACACAGAATGGTTCTGTTTGGTTGGGGAAATTGGCATAAAAAGAAGCTCAAACTATTGGGAAAATCACTGGGATATACACGATCAAAAGCTCTTTGTTGACTCCCCTCATCAAAACACTTTTTTTAAAACCAGATCAAAAATCATTGTTATCTTTCATTCTGAGGAGAAATCTCTTCACAAATCACTTTAAGCATATTCTAGGACTTGAACCACTCTGCTTGTATTCCTGAAACATTTGCTTGCAACCTCAATGGTCTGTGATACATGATTTCCAAAGTGGTCCTTCTCCTGCTAAGTGAAGTAGATGCCCCGTCAAAGACTGGCAGCAATACCAAGTTAGCTGGACTGAAAACAGATACTGCTAATCCAAATATCAACCAGCTTCTGAGAGACACTGAGGCTGCTGTCCATATGCGTTAGAACAAGGACCAACAAGGACCGAGGGTGTCATCCACAGGGCATCTCTGGGCCTGGGCTAGCAAACCATCAAACTGAGATGTCAAGACCCCTGCAGAGGTACCTTTTAATGAGGTTGTATTTGTGTATATTTCAGTAAGGTTTCAACCTCTGATCAAAGGGGGAGGGAAAAAAAGATTTAACTTGACAGTCCAACCTTTCAGCAACAGGGAAAACTGAAATGAATTGTGTCTGTTGGAAAAGTAGAAGGAAGACTGTTGATTTAAATGGAGATTTTAAAATTCAAAAGGAGGACACAGCACTATTAGCTAAAATAAATCCAGGCATGCTTTGGTACTTATGGCACCTGTCATCAGAAAATCTCAGTACCCTTCATGGCAAGGCCCTGAGAAAAAACTTTTCCTCAGTTAACTAAAAAGGAATTGTAAGAGAGACTGAAAGCAGAAAAATTCAGGCTCTAGTCAAAGATTCTCTTGTGTATTTATAGGAAGATTTTACCTGAAAGTGAAGTCAGCATACTCTTATCATTGAGAATTCAGTAGAGTCTCCAGTTTCCAATACATTCTTATATTAACATTAGGCACTTGGAAGACATTCATCTTTTTATAAAAAATTTATTTCTCTGTAAATACAAATTCCAACATCACAAACAATAGTCCAGTGGAAAAATACTTAGCCATTAACATTGAAAACTTTTTTTTAATTTAATAAATAGAACTTTGGCATTCAAAATTCTAGCTGTAAACCCTATTAAAAAACAAAAACAAAAAAACCCCTTTACAAAAAAAGAGGCAAGAATGATAGATCAGAAGGCATAAGCCAACCAGTGGCTTCACATTCTTTTTACAATAACTGTATTCCAATTAGGTCATGACCATTGTATTTACACATGAGGTATTCTGGGTGGTTCAAAAACTGAACCTAGTTTACAAAAACCACCAGTCATAGTGACTGATTATACACTCTGCTGTGCTTTTAATGTAACCACCTAGCACCTTACTACTTCTTGTCATCACATCAATGTGACGCCAGATATTATGTTTCTGTATTTAAATATTTATACAAATATGTACACACATATACACACAAATAACTACATTCTGAAGGAGTTTCCTGCTCACTACACTGGGAAAGGGCTGGGCTCCAAAGACATATCCAATACCCTCCTCTCAAGTTTCCTAAAGTATTTACCTAGTAATGAAAAACTGCTCCTTGCTTAAGAAAAAAAAAATCCTTAATCAGGTCTATTTACAGAAGAACAAGGTGCAATAATCATCAACATTCTTATAACTCATGTAAAATAGAAATGAATGCTTACTGCAGGCAAAAAGGCACAAAAGGTTCTCTCTGTATGCAGCTGCAAGTGTTGTTAAAGAATTATTGGCTTGCAACTATGTTAATATACTCAATACTTTTAAATAAGAAAATCCTAAAAATCCAAAAGCTTTCTCCCTTCATGATTAAATGTATAATATTATCATACAGTAAGATACCACCATGGATCTTGGGGTAAGTTAGAAATTATACTCTTTATATCAAATAGGAAACCATATTACTTGTTTTCTGAACACCGAAATTTGTCCAAAATGGAAACAAAATGAATCAACTTTGGCTCTGAGAGCTATAGCTACTGGCAGTTTCAAATGATATAGTCTGAGCATGGTTATGAGAACTGCTTCTTAATATAATTACATATCTACAATGATAGAAATTTACATAAGAGAATGCCAATAATCCAAACTAAAGGTGTGCTTGGAGCTGAACTATGCTATGTAAAAATATAGTCCAAGTTCTCAGCTGCTAAGTTATTCAATGAACTATTACTGATATTGAAAGAACATTTTTCCAATACAGTAGTTCCTCTAAGAGATTTCTATTAATGTCTTGAACTATGACAAAATTAATTTATAAGCTCATTGGTGAGTCAGAAATGTACAATACCCATTTTAGCAACACTTTACAGCCCTTGAGATTGTCTCTAACAAGCTACTGAAAGAAGTCTAATTCAGTTTAATAAACTGTCATGACCAAAATAAATTTCACTAAAAAATAATATTGTTAATAGTAAATACTGAACCCCATTTCAAACATAAAAAGGGGCCACATTTAAAAAAAAATCAGGCATGACTTACCCAGTCAACACTTAAGCTTTAAAATTAGAGGCTACTGAAAATTTACTAAGTTTAACTAAAGTCATCCTTTTCGGACATCAAATGAAAAGACAACTACTGTGCCTTTGATTCAGTTAATTTTATCTGCATAGGTAATTGGGTCTTTTATTGAGACTCTGTTACTTTATCCTTGCTTTAGTGTGACTGCGGCAGAATAAACTCAAGTTCAAAACCCAGAAGATCAATAATAAATGTTAACACTGCATAAGACATTTCCTAAGAAGATAAGCATTTAATTCACACAAAAGCATAATTAAAATTTTTTCACATATAAGGAAATTCTCAAATAGATTTAACTTCAAAATTTAGGTTAATTTTCATCTGAGATATATATCAGTATAATAACTTCTAAGAACACCCCAGTTTGAACCAGGATAAGACACTACAGTGTTTCTATCTGCCCATCTTACTTGACTTAACAGTAAAATCTTTGCTTTCAATGAGATATCACTATTACTGCATTCTAACACAAGAGGTTATCTTGGGAGAGGGCAATTTTCTGAAAAACAAAATCAAAATTAAATGCTGACAAATTAAGACTACCACTAGACTAGTTTCACTCCCTCCTCCCCTAAAATTCCATCCAAGGCTTTCTACTTATTACCTAGGTCCTTTCACAAACTCCAGACTCCAAGAGATGGCATTTTGTAATTCAGGGTTATACCTGAACTATCATACCTTATTTCCCTTTTTTATTTGTGGAGGAGTATACATGTTGGAGACTGAAATACATCAGTATTAGTCAGTTTTCTACTATGTTAAAATATTTTTATCTCAAGACAAGTAAATTAAGTCAAATTCAGTAATTTTTAGAAAACTTGTTTATAAAATCAAATTATTTTATCCTAAGCCAGAAAACAAAAATGGATCTACAGTTTATTAAAACAAATGGCCAAAAGTTTGTTTAAAACAACAATAACCATAAAACCTGAAACATACTAAAAAACCTCAACGACATTAAGTAAGAACCTAGTGACCCAGATCAGTGATTATTTATGTGCATTAGTACTATCACCTACGGGTGCCTTTATTTCCAAAACCGTGGAGGTTGGGGGATAAGGGTAAGGATTTCTATTCAGAGAGAATGTAAAAATGTATGCTGCACATCTCTTATCTCTTTCAGATATTATTATCTACTTTACTGTAAAGGCCCATTTTTACAGATATTTTTACAAGGCAGAATTCTTTGCATCAGATTTTTGGTATAAATTTACCACTCCCTGATTGTCTTCAAACCACCAATATTAAAAAAACAAATGAACACATTAGAATGCCACGTTCTTACCAGTGACTTTTCCTTATTAAGGTAGGGACCTTGGGATGCAGAATCACTATAATGCACTGATTTCTTAGTGCCCATATCCTAAGAAGTAAGAGCAAGGAAAACTCAGGCACTGAACGGAAGGAAAGTCTGATGTCCTTACAATGTATTATAACTGACTGTTGCAACATAACCTTAAAATAACTTACTGAGCACTGCATGTAAACCAAATTCTGAACTGAATGTCTTCCTAGGTAGTTTCCTTAAAGTTCTTATCCCACATATGTTTTCACTGCTGAACATATTTAAGAAAAGTCTTCTCTAGGAGCAGTATTTAAGTCTGGCAATAACAAAAACAAAACAAAACAAAACAACCCAGACATATGATCTGTTCTTGCCCAAAACAGTATTATCCTGCTTGATTCAAACCCCTTATTCCTTCTACTCTTATTTAGTCTTGACCTATATGAGACCTGGTTGCATCAAGAAAACAAACCAGTTTGTAAAGGACAATGACTCCTATGAGTGTATTCAAGAGAATGCAATAAATGCTCTGAAGGTAGTAAAATATATAGTCCTTCCAAAATATCAACTAAAACAGGACTATACTCATTTGGAGGTTTAAATAACTGTGTGTGTCTCCTTAACAATCAGTTGCATTTCCTAGCAATATCCTGTATTCCTGAAGAAGAACTAACCTGGTCAAGTTTGTAATCTATGAAAAACCCTGTTTTTAATGTACTTTACCTAATAAATGGAATTGAAACATCACTTGGTTTAGATTTTATGTTAGTGATAATTCAGGTATAAAGAATACAGGCTGGCTTTTTCTTAAAGTAGTTTTAACTTTAAAACATATACAAAACTCTTAAATGTAAACGTTTAAGAATTGGATAAATAAACTATTGTTCCAGAGTGACTTTTCAGTTAATCCTTCTTTTACAACGGCCTTAGAAGGTTTGTATTAATTCTTTATGGCTTTGTTTACATTGATAAATATAAGTGAAAAATTGTAAATAGTAAGGGACATGTTAAAATTAGTTTAGATGATGTTAAAATGCCTTGTGATATATAAATTAACAATGCTAATGAAAAAGATCATCGCATTGAGATTTCATACCTCTAATGCCATCCACATTCACTCTGGAAAAATAGCTGACTTATCTACAGTACTAAAATCAACCGAATCCCACAACCTCATCATCTCAGCACAGTGGTTGTTCAAAATACAAACGGTTTTGCCAGCTGTACTACTGCCACACTTGCCTGCTGTCAGAACTCTTGTTCAGCCAGCCCTTGAAAACCCCAAAGTACAACACAAACTTCTACATGAAAGAAAAGAAATACAAGAAGAAACAGTGTGTGCCTTTCTCAGAAGCTTTGCTTTGACCTTAGAAAGCCTTATAATTTTGTGAATAAACACACATGCGCGCGCACACACACACACACACACACACACAACTACAGACAAAAAGAAATCCTACCCCATTATCTGAAGGGCATTCTTCACAGCTTGGTCCTACAATCAGTAGTTTGAGAATACAAATTTTTTTTCTTAAACACTTTATCACATTTTTCAAATAGTAATTCACTTTTTTTTGGCCTGATTAGATAAGCCCCTTTGAAACATCATCAAATCCCTTTTCTCCCCCCAGTAAAACAAATTTACAGAAAAAAAAATCCTATGTGTAAGTGATATGTCACTTGAGACTTTCCATTATGGCTTCTAAAAAGACATATGAAGAACTGTAACACAGCAGCATTTAACAATGGGTCATTATTGCTGTGGGACCAATAGTTGATCATTGGGTAATGCAGTTGTCTCCCATGTCCTGAGCATAGCGGTCTGATATTGTAGTCCTTAATTCATCAATGTCTCTCCGTAACTGGCATACATCTGATAATTTTTTAGTGAGTGTTTCTGGGCTGTAGTCATTCTCAGTCTCTTCAGCTGAACAGTTCATTGCTGTGGAAAGAAAATAGAGAATGTCTCACACTCTTCTGAATAAAAAATTTTAGGATTTTTAAACTTAATTATAATTAGAAATATAATGCTATATGCTGAACACCTGACCGGCTCATGTTTAAATGATGTGTCATCCACTATTAAATAGATCTTACTACTTAGTCCTTTAAAAATTTTGCTAATTAAATTGCATTAAACCCATACAGTATTACAACTGTTCAACATGTTTAAAGGATGACAATATTCCCAAAGTAGGAAAAAATATGCTCTAATAGCTCTCGTCAAGCTCAACTATAGCATTCATTTCTTCTGACTTGACAAAAATCTGAAAATCACTTATGTTTTGAGGGGTTATAGCTTAAATTTTTGTAGACTGCAAAGTGGGTTTATTGGCATGGAAACATAAATTTCCAAAATATATGCTAAGTATAATATATATATACATTGAGTTGAAACCCTACAACCCCACACAATTGACTTGAACTGATGGCTAGTTGCCCAATGGCTGAGTAACTGAAGGTGAGGTCCTGAGTCAGCTAGCTTTTAATTATTTTCATCAGTTCCTCGCTACAGTGGCAGAAGGGAGAGGATAACCAGCGTAACTGGAAAAGATACAGGTTCACTGGATGAGCCAAGGAAGCAGAATGAACAAAGGCATGTATAAAAGCAGAAAACCAAAGAATCTAAGAAACTTCAAAAAAAAAGTCAGTAACCAGCTCTAAAATGGCAGAGTACAAATTATGAGAGGAAAGTACCAAGAAATAAAGGCTAGAAGCAGCAGGAGGGAGTTGCCCATCTCTATTTTAGGGGTTGTAAGCATTAGGAAATCAGAATCACCATTAGGTTAGATTAACTCTGGCAGCAATGTGAAAAAATGGATTCGTGGGGGAAAGTGGGCTAGACGGTTGACAAAGAAACCAGTGCAGATAAAAGACTCTGAAAGCTTCACTGAAGGCAGTAGTGCAATGGAGATGTAATGGTAGAAATGAATGCTAGGAAGGGACTGGCAGAAATGATGGAGCTCAACCATCATGAGTTGGGTTGGGATAGGGATTGGGCACAGGACACACACAGCTAAAGGAAAGAGTAGGATGCAAGATAAAATTCTAGGACAGGTGGATGGTGGTGGTACTCACTGAGAGGAGGAGCAGGTTTAGGGAGGGAAGAAAGATAGGTCTGTTTTAGATGTAGTGAGTCTATGATGCCTATGCTTCCATAGGTTGGTTCTAATGTAAGGTTAGTATAGTCAGGAGCCCAGTAGGAACATTCTAGGCAGGGTAAGAGATAAATGTCCATATGGGTCAAAGGTAAGGTGCAAACAGAAAACTAAAGAACATGGATAAGATTACTCAGAGAAAAATATACAAAAAGAGAAACAAAAGCATCCAAATTGTTGAGGAAGAAGTAAAATGCTCATTATTTGCAGATGACACTTTTTGCAGAAAGTCCTGAAGACTACCAAAGAATTGATAAATGAATTCAATAAAGTCACAGGATACAAAATAACAGAAATATAGAGAAATATGTTGAAGGCTATATACCAATAATGAGACAGCAGAAAGAGAAATTAAGAAAACAATCTCATTTACAATTGCACCAAAAAGAATAAAGTGTCTAGGAATATACTTAATCCAGGAGGTGAAAACTGTACACCACAAACTATAAAACATGGATGAAAGATATTAAAGACGACCCCAACAAATGGAAAGATGACTTCCAACTCATAAATTGGAAGAACTAAATGTCCAAACTACTGAAAGCAATCTACAGATTTAACGTAATCCCTGTCAAAATGCCGGCATTTTTCACAGAATTAGAACAATCCTAAAATTTGTATGGAACTACAAAAGATCCCAAATAGCCAAAGCAATCTTAAGAAAGAACAACAAAGATTGAGGTATCACAATCCTAGATTTCAAGGTGTATTACTACAAAGCTAATCAAAGTAATCAAAACAGTATGAATGGTACTGGCACAAAAACAGACACATAGATCAACAGAACAGAGAGCCCAGATATAAATCTATGCTTATGTGGTCAATTAATCTTTGACAATAGAAACAAAAATATATAATGGGGAAGAAGAACAGTCTTTTCAACAAATGTCAGGAAAACTGAACAGCTACATGCAAAAGAATGAAACTGGACTGCTTTTTTAGACCACACACAAAAATAAATTCAAAATGGATTAAAGACCTAAATGTGAGACCCGAAACCATAAAACTCCTGAAAGAAAACACAGGCAATAATTTCTTTGACATTGGCCACAGAAACATTTTTCTAAATATGTATTCTCAGGCAAGGGAAGCAAAAGCAAAATCAAACTATTGGGACTACACCAAAATAAAAAGCTTTTGCACAGCAAAACAAAAACCACCAATAAAACAAAAGACAATCTACTGGATGGGAGAAGACACTTGCAAATGATATATTTGATTAAGGGTTAATATCAAAATATATAAAGAACCTATACAACTCAGTACCAAAAACCCCACAATCAAAACAAAAAAATCAACAACAGAAGATTTATGGGAGACACCAATATTTAAGTGGCAGAGAATTCCACAGAAGAAGGGACTCAGCAGTCATAAAGGGAGAAGCAGAACCCAGAGAGGAAAGTCATGGAATCCGTGGTAGCAGCGCATTTACAAAAAAGAAGGGTGGAATGAACGGCGTCAACGGACAGTGGATGGAGTGAGGAGATAAGGATTCAAAATAATCCATTGGTTTTGACAAATGAACTGGCTGGTCAGATTTTCACAGGACCAAACTATTAGGTAAGGAGAAGAGGGTTAAACTTTAAACACTGGGAGGGATATACGCTGGGAGGTGAATGTGGCAAACTTCTTGAGTCTCCCTTTCACTCACATTTGGAAAGCTCTCTTAATATGGTAACTGGAAAAGCTGACCAATGCCGTACAGGAGAATACAAATGTAGAGGTTACAAAATAACTGGAGGGACGACCAGCTCTAATACGGTGAAGAAAATGAGTCTTTTGTGTGTGAGCTTTTGGTTCTTGCTCGAGAGATCACTGCTAACTTAGCTACCCCATGTTCACCTGGCAAACTCTCCTCCTCTAAGATTCAAGCCAAACACCAGCTACCCACAGAGTCTTCCCAGCTAGACTTGATCAGTTTTCCCTTTGGGCCCGCACTGTCCTCTGTCCATATCTCAAGTATAGCTCCTATCACAATGCTCTCGTAGTTTATGTGTGGGCAAGGGCGGCATCCAATTGCATTATCAGCATCCTAGTACCTGGACTATATGAGGCATATAAAAATTGCTTATTGGGTGAGTGAATATACTTAAACTTTCAAGTGATTTTTACATACCCACACTCATGTATGTATATACACATGTATGAAGTGGAAGGAAAAACTCTGCTGACATCTCTGAGCAAAGTTACTGCTTCATTTAAAAAGGGATATACTTTGATCAAAAGTATTACTTGGTTTGCCAAAATAAGTATCATGATGCCAGGTGGTGGAATCTTTTTGATGAAACTACAAATAAAACCAGTTCCGTCTAGTCATATATTAACCATATTATTAGATAATTGTTCAGTACAACACAGTAGGTGTGTAAAACTTAAGGCCCTACTCCATTCATATGCCCTTATGTCCATTTCTTCTGTATTAAAAAGAGACCAACATATGTCAATATCTTAATGATTTAGAGCCACAAGCAGAGATGAGTGCTTCTGCAAAAGCAGCACAGACGGACTCCAGGATATTGCTGGGGCTGCTCTCTCACAACTATGTGTGGAGGAAGATGGAACTGAGGGACAATGGGTGGTGACACACTGAAAGGGACAAAGCCAGAATGTATGCATGACAAGGGCTATGAAACATGGGCCATGAAAACTAGCTCTGATGACAGCACTGGTACTTGTATTAAGTCACTGCCATAGAACATACACTGCAAAGGAAAGCAAATGAGTATCTTCTCTCAAACAGTTTACAGCACATGGATGGCTGGGTCATTAACTTAGAGAATGACCACATGAAAGCAAACCGAATCATTACTTTTAGAAGAGTAACCAGGCACCCCTAACTGCCACTCCAGTCACATAGTAACAGATTCCGCAGAGCTCATCCACACAGGCAGATTTGCAGACAGTATGCCAAGTGGCAGTACAAATCAACTATGGCCCTGCTCACTTCTATAACCATAATGAAGTAATAACAGGTATTCACACACTTACAGATTTATTCAGAGATTTATAAATCTAAGTAGGAAAGGACATAAAAACAAATAGAGAAAAGGAAGTCAGAAATTCCTGATTTATGAAGACAGGTCTCTAACTGCTAAGCAATACAGTAAGGACAAGGCATCAGCCACTTACATCTGATTCCCAGTAATAATGAAAGATTAGGCTCCTTGCCCTGAGCACGCTGATTCAGAATACTACACAATGCCTTCAAGTCAAACAAACAATAGGACATTTCCTTGAACAGCTGATCAATCACACTCAAATCAGATAGTGGCCATTTAGTGAGTACTGTCTGCTGCCTGCATTGGTCTCCTTCCTGGCCCTGATCCAATAAAGAGCACGTCTCTTCTGTTTGTCTTTGGTTCTGCAATGCATAAAGAAAACAAAAATCAGGTTGTTAGAACAGAGGCCTTAAGGTACTCAAAGCCATACAGGTTAACACTTTCCACCATCTATAAACAAAATGGTAGAGTCCTATTACATTCACAATAACCAAGGTTAACTGCATACACACAGTCAGAAAAAAAAAAAAGAATGTAAACAGTGGAAATGATTCAGTGGTTCCTCTGTGCCATCTCATGCCCTGAGAGAGGCAACAAATCCAGATTCAGTTTCTAGGAGCATCTCATACCATATAACGTCGCCTGATAAGCATCTGGGTTGTGTACGTTTTTTTTTTTAATAATGAGATTTATTCCAAGAACAAAAAGAATTATGAAGAAATTTTAAACCTCATTTTATAGTTTTACTATTAGCAGTGATCATGATTTAGTTACTTTGAAACTATTGCATAGTTTTTATTGAAAGAAAAAGTTTTTATGTTTTGTTAATGTTGACAAGTAGCAAAAGTTTCAGCAAAAGAGAAAAAGAAATACAAGTATAAAATCATAAACGGAAACAAACCCCTAATAAGCTTGAACTGTGAAATCTTGAATTGAATATATCAATATGAACTCATAAATTATCATGCTCAGAAAAAGCTACCTTCACCTTATCCCCAAAACTATCACCATCTATCTATTCATCCTGAAAACTGCTAATTAGAAGTTATACAAAACTTTCCAATTGGAACTCTATTTCAAAAGAACCAAATAGCCTGCACTGATGAGGAAAAGATTTTTTAAAAGATGAATGCCAGCTAATCAATATACAAATAATTAGGAAAAAATATGATTTTAATCATGTAATGATCCAGACAATTATCATCAGTGAATACAAAAACTATCAAGGAAAAGGGTGCTAATAAATTGCATATTCACAGTTACCTAAGTAGCACTCCACACTACCTGCTGTTTGCAGAGGCTATAATGTAACAAAGGAAAGAATCAGTCTGTTACCATTTTAACCCACTGAGCTCAGTATTTCTGTCACGTACAGTGGGATAACAAAACATATATAATTTGATGATATGAAGAATCAAATGTTTGACTTGACTTAACTGACATCTTTAGCTCTTACTTCTAGCTTCTAAGGGTAGACAAGAAGATAAATGACACCATGAGGAAGCAATCACACAAATCTAGAAGGTATGACAATCTATAACTCTTAAGACAACAGGCCCAGGTTTGTCAGCAAGCCACTAACATGGACAAAGTGAGAAACTTTAGATTTATAAGATAAAATGAAACACAAGTCATGGCCTTTTTGACTGAATGCTGGTTTCAACTATCATTATAAAAAGCATTTGAATTTCCCAAAGAAATGGGGAAATTTTAGTATAAAGTAGGTATCATCCAATATGGAGGAACATTATTCTTATTGGGTGTGACAATGGTAGTATGTTTATACAGGAAATGTCCCTAATTTTTGAAGATGCATTCTTGGGTATTTAGAGGCAAATTGTCACGATTAGAGTTAAAAACCTACAGTAAGTATTTTCTGTATAACATGTCCTTAAATGCGAGCCATGTATACCAGCTTATAATTAAATGAAGAAAGTATAATCTGTTCCAATGATGAAGTGTTAATATTGCACCTTCCTTAAGGATTTTCAAGGACAATTTTGTTTATATTCAATTTATGGTCTATATAACATTTTACTGTTGTAGTTAAGTATGTGAAGTTGTATTCTAAGACATAAGAAAAAAAAAGTTTATCTTTTTGGTTATAATTTTGTAAGAAACCTAATGGATTTAATTAATCTAGTCTTCAACTAAAAACATTCCATGAATATGTACAAAATAAGCACATGCTTTAAGTACTGAATCATTCTTTGATAGCAATTTGAATTTTTTTTTACTCACATCAAGCAATGTTTTTGTTAATCTCTGTAGGTTTCTTTCTTTCTTTTCCAACTCTTCCATCATCTTTTGAGTAGTCAATTTTTCTTTAGAAAGTTTCCCTTGCATAGACTAGAATAAAGAGAATTAGAAAGCAGAGAATGTTGTTAATGCTAAAAGCAAAATGCAGTCAGGTAGGTACCCAGGAATACAGGCTCTGAATACTTTGGATCTGTCCTTCCCCAACCCTTGGAAGGTGAAGTCTTTATTTTAAAACAACCCATACTGCGTCTAGAGTGGATGACAGCAAAGGAAAAAACAAATATCATCTTTGCTAAGAAAGTTGATAGTTGGGGTAAAACATGGTAAACCTAAAGCAGCTGCTTTATGGTTGATGCATCAATTTTTGTTGATGTATTCAGAGTGTATTAGCAAATCTATACCTCTCATGCCCACACCCCATTTTTCTTGTGGTTAATAAAACACAAGATAATAAGATCATAAGTCCATCCCCACTTTCTGTCATTTGAAACATAGCTAAACACACTTCTCTCAGTGTATGGTATTCCAAGCAGTGAATATGATGAATTCAAGCCAAAAGTCTATGATGTGACTTTGATAAATAAATCTCTTTCCTAAATTTATTATAAAATTACAAAATATTCATTGTAAGAAAATTCTGAGTGCACCAAGAGTATATAGGATATTTTAATAGTACCTAGGTCACTTCAGCTTATAAGTCAGATTTTTAGCTACACAACAAAACAAAACAAAAACTTGCCATAAACTCTGTAGTTTCCAGTGATGTCTAGGTGTTTTAATTAACACTTTTTCCTTTTGTGAAATCACAAGATCAATAAACATGTGACTTGAAGAGATTCTTTTTTTTCCTCCCCCTTAAAACTACATTTATTTAGTCTCAATTCAGAAACTACTTCAGCATGCTGACTGCTTAAATAGTATACAATGCACTATGAAGGTCCTTCCCCCACCCCCATATTATCTATGGCTAGAATAAAAGAAGATTGCTGTTACCATGGGTTGAGATAAGACTCTGTAAATAAATAAATATAAAGCAGTTTTCTTAGTAACAGATATTCAACACTGTAGCTTTCTACCTGAATTTGTTTGATAAACTCTAAAAAAATCTATTTATATTTAATAACTCACAAGCTGGTTACAAATGAATTAAGGTCTGGGGTGCCTGGGTGGCTCATTTGGTTACGCATCCGACTTCGGCTCAGGTCATGATCTTGCAGTTCATGGGTTTGAGTACCATGTTGGGCTCTATGCTGACAGCTTGGAGCCTGGAGCCTGCTTCAGATTCTGTGTCTCCCTCTATCTCTGTCCCCACCCCACACTGTGTACTGTCTCTCTCTCAAAAATAAACTTAAAAAAGAAAAGTGAATTAAGCTCTATAACAAGTGTATTTCCTTCCAGGGAAAACTTTATATCCTACAAAATTTAATCTCACAGAAAGTCACATGGTTTCTGAAATTCCTTTGTAACTGCATGTGAATGAATCAAAAAACCATTTGAATGATACATCTTTATCTGGCTGAAGATCTATGCTTACAGGCATAACGAGATTATGTAATTGGAATCCAGAATTCATCCTAAATTTTCTTAAGATTTGTGACTGCTTATCTTATTAGAATTGTGGAGGAAAGGCAACACAGATTAAGCTACTCTAGATCTAGCATTTTAACAATGAAAACTGACCCTGAGAGGTATTTTCACAATACTGTAATATCATTCTTTGCAAAATTCCAGTGTTTTCTATTTTTACCAATTTGGCCATATTGAATGTGACTAATAATTAGCTAGCAAATCTGATTAATATGTTCCTATATAAGACTAAATTTAAATCAGTGAAGAAACAGGCAATTTTCTACAAAAGAATAAATAAGAAATGTTTGGGACTAGTACTATGTGTCAGAAGAAAAAAATCTGGATTTGGGAAATATATTAAGCTTAAGACATTAGTTCGTTGGGTTCAGGGTACTTATGAAATAGTCCTTTAATAGGGGAAAGAATTAACAGATAAGTTTATCCTATAAGGACCGTATGTTGTACAATCTCTAGACTAATATGAGGGTATGAGTGCCATAGCTGTCTGACACAACATTCCATCCAGCAGATTATTTCTCTATCCAAAATTGTATGAAAAAGCATATGTTTAAACTTTTAGAAAAAAAGAGTAAGGAAAATTTCTATATGCTTAGAATGGGATTACTAACATTAAACACTTTAATTTTCAAAGTCCACAATATCTCTATACATTTCCAGGTAATAATTGTCTCTAAAAAATTCCAAGTTACTAACCTATAGATATTTATCACATTCTTTCTTTTTAAAAAGATTTTTTAATGTTTATTCATTTTTGAGAGAAAGAGAGCAAGTGAACATGAGTGGGGGAGGGGCGGAGAGAGAGGGAGATAGAATCTGAGGCAGCTCCAGGCTCTGAGCTGTCAGCCCAGAGCCTGACGTGGGACTAGAACTCAGACTGTGATATCATGACCTGAATTGCTTAACCAACTGAGACACCCAGGAACCCCTATCACAATCATTCTTAAAGTTGAAAAATGGCTTTAAAAACATTTGTTGTTTTGATCTAAATATCTAGAAATGCTGTCTTTTGTCCCATATACAAAATAGCTCAAATGAAGAAAAGATAGCTGTGACTTCACCAATATATATCATATATTCCACAAACCCAATTTAAGAGAAAGTATTTTGATTAAAAAGTCATGTTAGCAGTTTTACTATATAAACATACACAACTCTATCCCCCCCAAAAAGCACCTGCATGCATGCACACACACACAAACACTATACAGGAGTTTCACAAATAACACTTTTTCATGCAATCATTCATGTAGCAAAAATTATAACCAAGCACAGTTTGTGCACTGGATAATGATGAATCAGTAAAAAAACCAAAAAACAAAACAGGTCTTTTCATATAACTTTTACTAGGAGGTAAAAGATAAAGTTAAGCATAACATGCAGGTTACACAATATTGTATATTAGAATTTGACTAGTGCTTTGGAGAACAAATTCAGCATGGTAATGGAAAGGAGGCTGAGATCTCAAATGGAGCAGAGTACAGAGTCATGGAAAAAAGGTGATACTTGAGCAATGGCTTGAAGGAGGTGAAAGATTGTATCTCATAGACATCCACAGTTGTTTCAGTCAGTGCAAAGGTTCTGAGGCAGATGGTGTCTTCTGTGAGAAAAAGCAAGAGAGCCAAGGTGGCAGAAAGTAGTAAAAGATGAAGTCAGAAAAGGCAGGCAGTATAGGGAACATATTGTGTAAGGCCACTGAGCCAGTGAAAAACCTTTGATTTTTATTTTGGGAAAAATGAGGAACCAACCACTGAAAGATTCCAAGAAGAGACATGACATGATCTGGTTTTTGTTTAACAGGTCACCTGAGCTGATGAAAAAAGACTGTAGGCAACCAAGAACGGAAGCAGGCAGAAATAATCCACAAAAAAAGTAACGATGAGTTGGACCAGGGTGGCAACACAATAGAGGTCAGGAGAAGAAGTCAGATGCTAGATATATTCTGAAGGTGATAAGATTTGTTTACAAATATGATGCAGAAGAGAAGTCAAGGAGAAGCCTAAGGTTTCTGGACTGAGCAAATGGAAGGACAGATTTGCCATTATAGAGAAGGGTCTGACCATGGAAGGTAGAGCAGGTTTTACCAATTTCTGTTTGGGGAGGGTAAGATATTCAATTTGGATATATTAGGTCTGATATGTCAAGTAGTATGGTTGAGTAGGCAATTGGAAATATAAGTTGTAAGGTCAGGGAAGAATTATGAGCTGAAAGAAGTTAGGGATTAGTGAGCACACTCATTACATGCATAACCATGGGACTGGGCAAGATCACTAAGACAAGTACAGGTACAGAATTCTAGGGTAAAAAAAGACCCCTTTTTTTGAAATACAGTACAATTTTTTGAAAGCATTTTACATGTCTTCAAAATAAACTTTAATTTAAATACCACAAATGCAATTAAACGTGTCCCCATAAATTATAAGACAGAAAAATTTCTAATAAGGTACCTTGTCCAATTTTTATACACTAGCCTGCCTATATCTTTATTACAACAGGATTTATGCTACAGATGTTAAATTTATTGTGTCTAGTTAAATAAATCAAATACGAAAGTAACAACAAAAACTTTAAAAAGAAAGTTCTTCTAAAATTTTTTCGTTTAAAATTTTTGTGTATGTATTTCAATAACCTAGAAACAAAGCATAAGTCAATCACTTTAAATTACTGAGAACAGATAAAAAGTTTCATACTGTTATGATTCTATTAATATAATACCACTATTCTTGCAATAGTATATGCAACTATACATGAAAGGTAAGATCATAGTGCTCCTAGCATTAGAAATAGCAATAAGAAGCATGCATACTTAACAGAAGGGTAATAATGGCATCTACAAAGCATTAACAAGGGGAATGCATTCTTTGAATGGAATTGAGTGCATTTTTTAATCAAATCTTTTATTTTTAAATAGTTTTTTTTTTTGTTTTAATGTTTATTTATTTTGAGAGTGAGTGCGAGTATGCGCAAGCAAGTTGGGGAGAGGCAGAGAATCCCAAGCAAGCTCTACGTTGTCAGCGCAGAGCCGGATGCAGAGCCCAATCTCACAAACCATGAGATCATGACCTGAGCCTAAATCAAGAGTCGGACACTTAACTGACTGAGCCACCCAGAGTCCTTGTCAACATCTTTTAAAAGAAAGTTCATTTCCTACATGAGGTCACTCCTTAAAGACTGGGAGAAGTGGCTGCATAGAAACAAACACACAGAGTCAAAAAGAACCAGAGGAATATATTCCAAATTAAAGAATACGAAAACCTCAGAGAAAGGCCTAATGCAACAAAGACAAATAAGTTCAAAATAGCAGTCATAAAGAGTCTCACCAAGGTCAGCAAAACAATGCATGAGCAAACTGAGAATTTCAACAAATAGAAAATATAAGAAAGTACCAAGTAGAAGTCATAGAGCTGAAGAGTAGAATAACTGAACTAAAAATATAACAGGTTCTACAGTAGACTAAATGAAGCAGAAGAAAGGATCAGTGAACTCAGGGCAGATTTCATTCAATCAGAGCAGCAACAAGTAAAAGAATGAAGATAGCTTAAGGACTGAGAGGACAATCCCAAGCAAATCAATATTTGCATTACAGGGTCCCAGAAAGAAGAGAGAGAGAAAGGGACACAAAACTTATGAGAAAAAATAATGGCTGAAAACTTCCCTAACCTGGGAAAGGAAAGAGACAAGAGCTAGGAAACCAAGAGACTTCCAAATACAATAAACCCAATAAGACCCAAAGAGGCACATTATGATTAAATTCAAAACTTAAAGACAAGGAGAGAGAGAATCCTAAAAGCAGCAAGAGGAAAACAACTTGCTACATACAAGGGAACCCCTACAAAATTCTCAGCAGATTTGGAGCAGAAACTGTATAGGCCAGAAGAGTGTGGCAAAATCTGTTCAAAGAGCTTAAAGTACTGTCAACAAAAAAGAGTTAACCCCACAAAGTCATCCTTCAGAAATGAGGGAGAGATAAAGAATTTCCCCGGGGGCACCTGGGTGGCTGTCGGTTAAGCATCTGACTTCAGGTCAGGACACGATCTCATGGCTCATGGGTTTGAGCCCTGCATCTGTGCTGGCAGCAGAGAGCCCACTTCAGATCCTCTGTCCCCACTTCTCTCCTCTCTCTCTACCCCTCCCCAGCTCTCACACACTCTCTTCCTCTCAAAAATAAACCTTAAAAAAAAAAAGTTTTCCAGACAAGCAAAAGCTGAAAGAGTTTATCACCACTAGACTAGTTTTACAAGAAATGTTCAAGGGACTTCTTTAGGCTGAAATGAAAGGGTGCTAATTAGTAACAGGAAAACATGTGAAAGTATAAATCTCACTACTGGTAAAAGTAGTAGAAACAACTAACTGTGATAGTTTGTTAATGGATACATAAGATAAAAAGAAATAGTGGCATCAAAAATATAAAAGGAAGGGAGGACTGCATCAAACTAAAAAGCTGCTGCATAGCAACATGCAGATACACCAAAAACAATGAAAAGACAACGTAACACATCAGAGAAAATAACTGCAAATCATATCCGTTAAGTGGTTAATATCCAAAATATATAAAGAACTCACAGAACCTAATTAGCAAACAAAAATTTAAAAAATCTGATAAAAAATGAAATAAAATGGGGGTACCTGGGTAGCTCAGTTAGTCAAGTCTCTGACTCTTGATTTCAGCTTAGGCCATTATCACATGGTTTGTGAGTTTGGGCTCTGCATCCGGCTCTGCGCCGACAGCATGGAGTCTGGCTGGGATTCTCTTTCCCTCTCTTTCTGCCCCTCCCTTGCCGTTCCTCCTCTCCCTCTCTCTCAATTTTTTTAACTTAAAAAATGGGCGGTAACAAACTGAGGGTTTTTGGGGGTGGGGGAGAGGGGTAGGGGGGTGATGGGCATGGAGGAGGGCACTTTTTGGAATGAGTACTGGGTGTTATATGGAAACCAACTTGACAACAAACAATGAAAGAAAAAAAATGGGCAGAGATTCTAAATACACATTTTTCAAAGAAAATATACAGATGGTCAACAGATACATGAAAAAATGCTTAACATTACTAATTGTCAGAGAAATACAAATCACAGCCACAATGAGATATCACCTCACATAGTTAGAATGGCCATTATCAAAGACAAGAGATAACAAGTGCTGGTGAGGATGCGGAGAAAAGGGAACGCTGTGCACTGCTGGTGGGAATGTGAACTGGTGCAGCCACAAAGGAAAAAAGCATGGAGGTTCCTCAGAAAACTAAGAATATAATTACTATACGATTCAGCAATTCTACTTCTAAAAAACACTACCTCAGAAAGATCTCTGTACCTCCATGTTCACTGCAGCATTATTTCTAATAGCCAACACATGAAAGCAAACTACTGATAGATCAATGGATTTAGAATATGTGTTATATATAATCTGGTTTATGCAAATGGAATATTAATCAACAATACAAAAAAAGGAACTCTTGTCACTTGCAACAATGTGGATGGACCCTGAGGGCATTATGCTAAGTGAGATAAGTCAGACAGAGAAAGGCAAATACTATGTAATCTCACTCACCTGTGAAATTAAGAAAAAAAATCCTCAGAGATAATAGAGAATAAATTAATGGTTGGGGCAAGGTGGGGGGCGGAATTAGGGGAAGTGGGTAGAGAGGTATAAACTTCCAGTTATAAAATAAGCCCTGGGGATGTACTGTCATGCATGGTATCTACAGTTATATTTGAAAATTGCCAAGAGAGTAGATCTTAAAAGTCTTACCACAAGAAAAATAAACTATGTGGTGATGGACATAAACTAGATTACTGTGATCTTTTCACAATATACAAAATATCAAATCATTAGATAGTACTCCTGAAACTAATATATGTCAATTATGTCTCAATAAAAAATAAGTTAACAGGCAAACAAAGAAGTATAGAGTTAATGGTAACAGTGTAAGATCTTGTAGTAAGACAAAACTAGGTTCTGGGTCCATACCTTATGTGCTATGCAACCATGCGGAAGTTATTCAACCTTCATAGGTTCCAAGATCATCAGAAAGAATCTCCAACCTCGTGAGATATAGTGAAGATTATATAATGCAGTTTGTATACAGGCATTTGGGTGTCTGCCTATTCTCAGATCCCACAAGTCACAAGCGACCATATCTGTAAGAATTCTGCACTTCTTGCATACAGCTCACTGAATCAAGCAGGGTGAACACTTAACTACACCTGAGAACCTGGGATGCAGAGTCTAGGAGTTCGTCTCTGCATGACAGGAAATGAACTACAGAATGTATGGGCTACGGACAGCTATATATTCTGCTGTGTGAGCTAAAGAATAAAGAAAGTCAGTGTGCACAGAGAGAAGAGAATGAGACACACTGCAATGAGCAAAGGAACAAAGCCTCTTCTTTCCTGAAGCCTGGTTTTATTCCTACTCATGGGTTCCACAGTATCTCTGCATTCTGTTTTTGCTTAGGCTAAAGTGTATTGGTTTTGTTGCTTATAACCAAAGCCTAAATAAATGACTTTCACCTGGTACCAAATATTTATGCAACAGCCATTAATTCCTTTCTTCTTACACTAAATATTAAAGAGCCCATTTCTTAAATCATCATGATGTACACTTTAAATATCTTACAACTTTTTCAATTATACTTCAATAAAGCTGGAAAAAATAAAAACACATTCCAACTCAGCACTGTGGGTTTAATTTTCTTGTGGGCACAGCTTCTTGGTCTTTGTTCACTAGTTACCCCCTAGAAGAGTACCTGGCCCATGGCAGAAACGTAGTTAAAGTTACTGAATGAAAACAATGAGGAAATAACTAAAACCTAATTTAGCTTTTAACTAAAAGGCTACATTCATTCAAAAATAGTTAATGAGCATCTTTCATACACAAAGCACTGTGCTAAATGTTGATTTGGAGAAGGAGTATTCAAAGAGCCTAGTGCCCCTATCACAAAACTCTTAAATAAAAATCTATCAGAAAACAAAACCGGGCACTTTACTTAATCTCAAGGAGCTAATAACACTACCATATTGTAGAGTGTAATATACTAAAAATTTCACTTTGGAGACAAGATTTCCAAATTCAACTTCTAGGCAACCGAATACAAGGTGCCTTCCACACAGCTAGTTTTCTGACGTGCTCTAGTTTAAGATCTTTCATTCCAAGAGAAGACCCTTAAAACAAATCTTTCCCCTAAGGCTGACATAAGAAGAGCTCAGACTAACACCTCTCTTGAGCCGTTTCTGTCTGTCTCTTGGGACTTTGAATTTTGAGGCAGCCAGGAGCAACGCCAAGAGCACAAACTCTGAGGTCAGCCAGGAATGAGGACTGAAGCTGAGACTTTAGGCACGTCTTTTAAAATCACATAAAAGATGTGCCTAAGGTCTCAGCTTCAATTCTCTTTCATATGTAAAAAGATGCTCCATCTAACCTTGTAAGCTTACTACTGAGGTTTAGAAATAATAAATTTAATCAGAAGGCACAGTTCCTGGGCCACGTAATATCCTCATCAGCATCATCACTGACGCCTCTGCACTTATCAGGGGCTCCATTTCCCACTTTAGCCTAATTGTGGGGAAATATTAAATCCCTTTTCCTCCTTCCTACATACTAATAAAAAGAATTTTCAGGGGCGCCTGGGTGGCTCAGCCAGTTAAGCATCCAACTTCAGTTCAGGTCATGATCTCATGGTTTGTGGGTTCCAGCCCCATGTAGGGCTTTGTGCTGACAGCTCAGAGCCTGGAGCCTGCTTCAGATTCTGTGTGTCCCTCTCTCTCTGATCCTCCCCTGCTCACACTGTCTCTCTCTCTCTCTCTCAAATAAACATTTTAAAAAATTAAGAATTTTCATTATTTTTACCCTTCTCCTCCCCCATGGCCCTCCATTAGCTTCCTCCTAATCCACCTATACGTGGGAGGAGGGAGGGAGGCAAGCCATGAGAGACTCTTGAATGCTGAGAACAAACTGAGGGCTGATGGGGGTGGGGGAGAAGGGAAGGGGGGGTGATGGGCATGTAGGAGGGCACTTGTGGGGCTGAGCACTGTGTGTTATATGGAAACCAACTTGACAATAAACTATTAAACAAATAACAAAAAAATTAAGAATTTTCAAAATACTGATAAACTCTAAGATAAAAAAATAAGAAATATGCAAACACAATACAAATTACTATATTTTAGGTTTTTGTTTATAATAATCCAAGACCATGTATATAGCTCAAATTCCTTTAACTATTATCTGATTTTACTTTTAAAAAAATCTGCCTGAGAATTCTGACAGTATGAGGAGCCCCTCAGACCCACTCTTCAATGAAAATTATAAAAGAACACCTTTAAAGTTTCTGGAAATGGTCCTAAGAGCACACAACAAATGAATAAACATATATTCAAGAAAACCTACTAAAAGAGCAGCAAAGTCTATAATATTTGAAACAAAATCCACTCCATCTTTAAGCTCTCAGCTCTCTGTGAGATGGAAATTTCACTCCAGACTCAGACAGCCAGTAACACACTGGGCGCTCAGCCCCCAGCTCCTTAATGGACAGCTATCTTCCCAGGAGGGGCTGACATCAGCCCTTCTCCTCCTGCCCTCAGCTACCTGCACCTGAGGCTAAGTTCCAGGCAAGTGCAGCCAAAGGTGGAGACTCCCTTCTTCTGCCCAGGACCCCTCATGGGATGGAGGCTTTACTTTACCTTGGGTACAACATTTTGAGGAGACCAGAGGGGACCTGACTGTCCTTGCCTTCACTTCTAGGGAAGGGGTTCCACACTGGGAGGAGCAAGCTGAGATCCAGAGCTACTGCCCACTCTCCTTTCACTGAATGTTTACTTTCTGGAGTCACTCAGTAGTTTGACATTGTTCCCAAAAGCACTGACCTGGCTCAAAGATTTTGCCTAGGGAGAAGCAAGCCACAGACTAGGGCGCTCTAAATGTCTCCCTAAAGGAACTGAAATCAACTGTAGCCGCCTGTGAAGTGCAGGCCTAAGGGCACTCTCAAAATCAGTGGGGGTTGTGGCAAAAGGAGTTGGGAGGAAACTGTTAGATTCATTGAAGGTACAGGCTACTACTGGCTGGCTAGATTCTTCCAGAGAAAAAGTGAAAGAAACACTTGGGAAAAGCACTCCTGGGAACAAAAAAAAATCTCAAACATTAACCTAAGGAGCTCTTCCTTCAAAGGAACCAGAATACACATGTCTGTGAAACAATTTATACCACATGACATTACTGAAAGCAAAAGAGGAAACAGAGTATCAGCTGGCAATTAATCTTGCTGGTGTGGTCAGGGCAAGAGTCACAAAAGATCACATATTACATTTACATGAGATGTCTAGAACAGGCAAATCTATTAAGACAGGAAGTAGATTCGTGATTGCAATGGAGGGGGGGGGGACCAGGGTTTGAGACAGTGACAGCTAAAGGGTAAGGGGTTTATGAGGTGATAAAAAGGTTCCAGAATTGACTGAGGTCTTGGTTCCATATATCTGAGCATACTAAATATTACTGAATTATACTCAAATGGGTGAATTGCAGGCAATGTGAATTCTATCTCAATAAAGCTGTTATTTAAAAATCAACAAAATATAAAGAAAAAACAACCTGCCCAGGTTCCACTTCTTTTCAGCTCTCGATCTGCTTTTAGGCTTATAAGCAAGAACTACGAAAGCAGCTTAAATGTGCTCAGAATACATCCAGGTCTCTCAGAACTACGTCTGCCCTGGTCTTCCCAGTCACCCCGAGGATGGTGACCACACTTCCTACTGGCACCCAGATGAGGACGCTGCCAGGCCAAGGAAGAACTGTCTCGGGTTTACCTCAGAGATACTGAGTCATCAGGTTCCCACTGGGGTCCAGGGACCTAAATAATTTGAATGTTCATACAGCTTTGGTGACCACTCATAGCACACAACAAGCTCAAGAACATTCTTTCTTGATTCAAATGAGCTCTCTTTCTGCCTCAGAATTCTCCACCTTAGACACAAAGAATTTTTTACAAGTTACAACCACCTATTATATTTTTTAACATTTTAATTAAACAACAACTATAATGTACATATGACAGGCCTGTGCGTACATTAAGGACTGTTCACTTTAAAAATATAAACATGGAAGAGAAAGTTTTATTTATTTTTTTAATTTTTATTGTTTTTGCTGTTCATTACTTTTTATTGAACAATCCCTTGTATGAATATACCACAATTTATCTATTTTCGTGGGATGGACATTTAATTTGTTTCCAGTTTTTGGCTGCTGTGATATTCTTATGCATTTTCCTGAGTCTCACTGCATGTATATAGAGATGTGCTAAAAACTGGAATAAAATCTTTGGAGGCTCTGAAAACATCTTCTCTTGAAGTGTTATAAATAGGACAGACTGTTACAGTTTTGAGATTGATTGGTGGTTCCAACCATGCCTTTAAAAGTGAACAGTCTTAAGGGACCTTAAAGCATCACTGTATCTTTTATGATATTATGTTTGTTGATAGATGTCAACTCAGAAAGTCAATTTAAATGCAAAAATTCTTTCAATGAAGAAACAATTTTAGTATGCTAGGAAAAACAAGTATACCTAACAAACTTTTTTATTCCGTAACTCCTCTGCCAAAAGCTTAAAATAGTTACACAAAATGATAACAGCTCACTGGAAACAGGATTATTTATGCAGGTGAAATGTGCTTTTAAGGAATAAATAGGAGGGAAGGCAATGTCCAATGAAGAACTAATTCACATTCAAACTGAAGTCACATTTATGGAAATGAGGGGAAATGTTCTATTACAAAATATCTTTTTATATTGTATAATGATAGAAGAAAAACTTGTAGAGGAAGAAGCCAGTTTAGCTATATTGATTTCATAAATGTAAACAAAGGCATTATTTCTAAAGGATCAGTGGATCAATGAATAAACAAGTTAACTCATGCCAGTTACCGATATCATCTTGACAGGTGAACAAAACAGTAGATAAATCTATTTTTATAGCACTAAACTCAGTTTCAAAATCAGTATATTTTTACATAAAGTATTACCTTTCTACATTCAACAACAGATAAAAATAGTAGGAGACTGATTTCTCCTCAACATCAGAATCAATAAATCTGCTACTGACCTAAACCAGTTATGTATTTATTTGATTCCAGGTACATGGTGGTAAACCACAGCTGTATTTTAAATATAGAACTCTGTAACAATACCTTATTTTTATCTCCTACAAACTGGACATAAAATGAACTGGCAAGGGATTTCATTTTTCTCTTTTGCCATAAAATTTAAACTGTAAGAATAACCTGCTTATACCCAAGGCAATGCGATACTCCAAAAGTCAGACATGTGAAATTTGAACAAATTTGGTTATCTCAGTAGTTTGCAGGGACATAAAGAAGTAGTAAAACATGAAATTCTAGTAATACTACATTGGTTTTGTCTACTAAACGCTCTAAAATGGAAGAACTCCCTGGCATTGTGGAGGAACAAAGAATATGCAAATTACAACAGCAGTGAAATTTTATGATAAATTTAATACTGTACTGATAGCTTAATGCATAATTCAGGGCAGGGCGCCTGGTTGGCTTAAGGGACCAACTCTTCACTTCAGCTCAGGTCATGATCTCATGGTTCATGGGTTCAAGCCCCACATGAGACTCTGAGCTGACAGCTTAGAGACTAGAGCCTGCTTCAGATTCTTTGTCTCCCTCTCTCTCTGCCACTCTCTCACACTTGTGTTCTCTCAGTCTCAAAAATAAATAAATAAATAAAAATATTTTTAAAATAATAAAAAAGATTCTGTGATTTCCAATGCTAGGGAAATAACTAGTATCCATTTTTTTTGGAATAAGAAATATTTTAAATGTTCACAGAGTACACATCTTTTATACTCATCACAAACCACCAAATAAAAAAACTAGCATTTTTAACTATAAGAGAATAAAAACTAAAAAGTTTTAACAAGGAACACAAGACAAAAAATTTTCTCATCATTTTAAGCATATTTGTCATCCTCTATAATTTTCTATTTAAGTATGTTGATATATATAGCTGCATTGGACAGTCATCAACATTTGCTATCTGTCTTTCTTAGCCCATTATATACTAGAGCTACTGATCTAGATGGCCAGAATGACTTACTCATTGCTTCAAAAGAGAAGACAATAGAATTAATGAGTATATTGTCTGGCCCCCAATATCTGGAAATAAATGCATCTCAGTAATTTGATTTCTATTCATAAATTAGTTTAAAAAAATAAATGTTTACTCAAGCATTTTAAGATCAAAGAATAGAGTGCCATATAATTACATATTTTTCTACACATTCATTTATATATGGTCATGACATTTAAATGTGACTAAAAGACTTGGTTGCTATGTAAGAATAAATTGTTTTAAGATGCCACCACAAATAAGGAAAAGGCATATTTCAATGAATATATCTTGAATATATATAATGTGAGATAGTATGTGATGAATAAACTCTTACAAGTCTTAGCCACCAAAATTTCAGTGTCAAAGGACAATGCTCAGTGTCCTTAATTTGGACTGAGATAACTTTTACTTGATTTCTTGGAAAATGTTACCAAGTGAAATATAAATTCCTTTTATTATGGCCTATAATAAATCAGATAATAATGGCTGAAGGAACCTAAACATTTTATGATTTGAATGGTTTGTAGAACAACTGAAGTTATGTCTATAGGAATACAGATGAAAGAGTATAACTCTGTGAACCAATCCAGCAGGCCCACACACTTGTTGAACTAACTGGCCTAGTGTTTTATTAAAATGATAAATCAACCTAATATACGCAAAAGACAAAGTATACCATCTATAATTCTGACACTTAAACCATTTATCTGTTTATTTTTTTACTTCCATTTTTTAAGAAGTAAAACAATTAGGAGGTATAAAAATAAGAAAATTATTCAGCAAAATATGTCCAACGGCTTTTCATCATACACAGAATAAAATACAAAGACATCTAGCCCTAAGTAATCTAGCCGCAGGCTACTTTTCACCATCACCGCTCATGACTCTTCCTCGTAACCACTGCACTACTCCAGACTAGCAGTCTTTTTGCTGATCCTGGAGCACACCAGACACCTTCAGGCACTAAATGCTCTGGTTGTCTTCATCTAGAACTCTGTACAAATATTACTTCTTCAGGAAAAAATTCATTACTACTGTAATTAATGCAGCACTATCACTGTTCTCTACCCTACTCTTCTAATGGTACATATCACTCCTTCACATTATATTATATGTCCATTTTGTCCATTCACCCCACTAGAATAGCCAGGACTTGCTTTGTTCACTGATGAATCCCCAGTGCCAAGAACAGTGCCTGACACAGATGTAGGCGCTCAGTAAGTATTTGGCAAATCAATAAAAAAAAAAGATGAAAATTCATTTAATCCACAAATTTTGGATTATGTATTATGAATCAGACACTCTAAGCTCTAGATATGTAAATGAGCTACGACAGTCTCTTAAGAAACTAAGCATGAGGTAAAACCACAAATATGTGAAGAACATGTTATACTTTGATAATATAGAAGGAATAATATAAGAAGGAAGAGAAGTGTTGGCCAGTCACAATGGACTGAAAATAGTCCATGATCTTGAATAAGTAGATCACTGATAACCTGATCACACATTAGCCAAATGTGTTCTCAGTAGGAGACTACACCCAATTAAAAGCAGGAAAGGTAAGGAATAGAGAACAATCTTCACAATTTTTTGACTGATTTAACAAATGGCATTTTCATTCCAAAGAAGTGAAAGATTAATATTAAAGAATTTGTAACTTCACTTTAAGTGCTATTGATCTTTTCATATAAATACATATATGCTTTAATATTTTTAGTTTATACAGCCATAGGAGTAAGTTAGTATACAGCTAAATTAAAATATACCCAAAACACTCCTTACCTGAATTTCTAAAATCATTCTTTCAATCTCATCTTGTTGGCTGTCTATAATCTAAAATACAGAAAATATTATCAGTGTTAATTGAAATTTTTTCTACTACTTTCAGAAAGTACCAATAGTTCAAGAAAACAACAACAACAAAAACCACAGGAAATAATGAATTTATTTTTTCTAAATCAGGGTATGATTTTTTTTTTTACAAAATTATTCATACCAAGTATCCTTTAAACAGACATACGATTTGGATCACACATACATATAACTGTACACGTCTTCCTCTAGTTCTTGATAAAACTCTGCAATTTATAAAAATAACTTTGAGACAGATATTGAATACTTTAGGAAGGAAAATATACCCTTTTGTTTTGCTAAAAAGCAATTTAAGTTCTCCTTAGTTTGGTTTTTACTAAAATTTGAATTATTTAAATTTACTTAAATTGTCATTTTGGGGGAGACTGGCTGGCTCAGTCAGTAGAACATGTGACTCTAGATCTCTGAGTTGTGAGGTCAAGCCCCACACTGAGTGTGGAACATACTTAAAAAAACATGGGGAGCCTGAGTGGCTCAGTCATTAAGCATCCAACTCTTGATTTTAATTCAGGGTCATGATCTCAAGGACATGATATTGAGCCTGCCATCAGGCTCTGCACTGGGAATTGAGCTTCCTTAAGATTCTCTTTCCTCTTCTCTACCTCTCCCCTGCTCTCTCACTCTCAAAAAAACTAAATAGGGGTACCTGGGTGGCTCAGTCAGTTAGGCACCTTACTCTTTATTTTGGCTACAGGTCATGATCTCACAGTTTGTAAGTTTGAGCCCTGCATCAGGCTTCACACTGAAGGCATGGAGCCTGCTTAGGATTCTCTCTCTCCCTTTCTCTCTCTGCCCACCTCTACCCCTCCACATTAAACATACGTTTAATGCACACATTAAATGTACGTTTTAAAAAAATAAAAAGACTTTCTTTCTAAATAAAAACATTCAAACTAAAGTTGTTGTTAAGTATCAGCAAAAATATAAAATAGCTATAACTTATATATCCATACACCGATAACCAACAGAACACAGATTTCATATTTATTATCAAAGACATGAACTGACCTTACTAGCATTCTCATTTTGTTCTCTCAGGTTATCATTTTCATTCTGAAGCTGTTTTGCATCTAACATGGGAAGACGAATTCCATCTTCAAGGCATCTTTCTACTTTTTGCTGTAAGCTGTATATTTTGGAAAGATAATTATATAAAGAAAATCCACTCTATGTGCTGATTTTGGTAGATGACTTCAACATAAATGATGGTCCCTTCTTACAGTCTATATTTTTTAATCAAGCAATAATCAAGACCTACAGACTACATGTGAATAAGAATGAGCACCGACATTTCACAGAAGTAAAAAAATACAGCGGAGGCTGATTATCTTTTTCAAAATGGCAGATTTGAGACTGGAAAGCTGCTTAGTGTGTGACGTCCTTAGGCCTTAATGAAGTTCCTTATGATCCTAATCTGAGCTCTGCAACCTAAATCCTGTTCTTTCCTCTCCTGCAAAAGCAGAATTCTTTGATTAAGATGATTTTGTTTGGGAGCCTAAGAATATGGATATACATCTTTTACCTTCATGTGAGCTCAGCCAAAGTTTGTTTGTAAGGATAGTTGTTGCCAACACCAGTAGAATTACATTTCTCCTTCATTAATAAAAGCAGCAATGTGTTTATTATCTGACCTAACAGTTTCTCATGCTATTCATGGGAGAGACTTGCATTGCAGAAGAGGAAACAACAAAAGGAAGCCCCTCTGGTGTATTAAGAATAAAAGATTAAGAGAAAAAAGATGCTAATCTTGAGAACAGAAAGAACAAGTCATGTTTTGGGTAAAAGGAACCACACCATTAAA
Source organism: Hyaena hyaena (assembly GCF_003009895.1). Lineage (NCBI taxonomy): Eukaryota > Metazoa > Chordata > Mammalia > Carnivora > Hyaenidae > Hyaena > Hyaena hyaena. The sequence continues at coordinate 1,088,956 of NW_024080910.1, forward strand.
AATAATGACCAAAATCAAAACAGAAAGACACCTTGGAGTAGTTCCGCTCTAGTTTATAATCAGGCGTTAAGAGTAGCAGAGCACTGAAAAAACAGACTTCTTATAGTTTGGTTTTGGTATTTTCATTATTTTTCTTCTTCTAAGTATTATGGCTTTCCTGTGTTTTCTCTCTCTTTTAAAAATAAAGAGGTGAAAAAAATGCCATACCTAGATTCTGGACAAAGAATTGACAGTCCTACATGGTGCAATAAGGGCTTCCAATATGTTTCAATATGTTAATAAATAATGGCACCAGACAAGTTTTTATGTATTATGAATGCAGTGCACTGCTTTGTAATACATTGTTGCTTGTAATAAAACTATTTGCTTTTTCAGTCTAAAAGTGAAAAATGTATTATTTTTATTTCAGAATGAGTTTTCTCCCTACAAATAAGTGTCAAGACACTGCTTGTATGCAGTTATAATATTCTGAGAAAAATAAATTGCATTACTTCACTATATTTATATATAAAAGCTATAGTTCACTTCTAATGAAAATTTTTTATCAGATTTTTAAATACCAAAAGTTCTCAAATATTCATACATGGAAAACTTGGAGATATTACATAGGCACAGATAAATGTAATGATATAATTCATAGTCACACATTTGAAATTCTTGTGGAAACAAGAACTTTAGTTTAACATATAGCTGAGGAAACGAACACCCCTACCTCCAAAGTCAAGTGACACCATGGATATACAAGTACTTAAGAATTACAGAAGACCTTATTTGGTCCTTTCTATCTACTTGAAATTAAGAGAAAATTTCCGGGATGCTATCATCTCAGAGAGTATCCATAAAAAAATGAAACATGGATTCTGAAATGCACTGCACTAAGTCTTTCTGATCAATGAGACTAGGCTCAATGTTCTCCAAAAACCTAATAAAAGAGAAAATCTAAATAAAAGAGAAGGTATACTATCATATTAAATATGTAAAAGCACACATGGAACAAAACAAATTATTTTCAAGTTTTTCTAATTTTATTCATAAAATGGCATAGCTTGTGTTTGTGATCTACATGCCCTATAAAACCTCTTTTCATTTTATCTAAGATGAAAGAAAAAGAACATATGGTTGAATCAGTGGAGGTCAGGAAGCTGTTTTGAGACTAGAGAACAGACTATAAGATGTGGAGTTATAGAAAGGGAAATTAAACAGCAAGAAAGCAAAAACTAAGGGGAAAATAAATGTAAACTTAAAAGTATATGAACTTTGGGTGGCTCAGGCAGTTAAGTTATGGACTCTTGATTTCAGCTCAGGTCATGATCTCATGATTTATGAGATCAAGTCCTGCATGGACTCTACTGACAGTGTGGAGCCTGCCTGGGATTCTCTCTCCCTCTCTCTTTGCCTCTTCTCCACTCACTCTCTTTCTCAAAATAAATAAACATTAAACAATATACGAATTTTTTGAAGCAGAGATTAGAAACATTGAAGACCATAATCAGATGTTTTCTGCACTGATATCTAAGAAAAAAGTAGACTAGGCATATTTAAGGCTTTGAAAGTAGTAAGGCAATATTAACATGGAACTATCAGATGGATTTTGATTAGAGTTACATATAATTGGTAAAACACAAAGAGTGTATTTCTTAAATTTAGTTTTTGTTGCTTTGTTGTCTTATTCTTTCATATAGTTTTATCTATTTATAGTTGATCATCTATTAAGGTTTAAGTTTTATAAAACAGAGAGTGCATGTAGTTGCATATATAACATAGCTCTATAGGTTTTTCAGGAATCCAGTATTAATTTTTCAGATTAAATATATTAGCTAAATATACTAATAAATGATATTCCTTGTCTTTCTGATTGTATTAATTTAAAAGAGGAGAGTCCCATGAGCCAAGGTATATGAGTAAACTTGGAAGATACATGACAAAATGGCCATACCTGCTGTTCTACAGGAAAATGGGAGTCAATGATTTCACTTTGATATATCTCATTAAGGAGTAAAATCTGAGTATTTGACTGTCTCTCTTTGTTTACTTACTTTTTGGCAAAGCCATCAGACTGTGTTAATACTTTCAGTTTCCAATTGGGCTTTTTGTTTTTTGTTTTTTTTTTTGGGCAGGGAGGGAAGTAGATTTTCACTATTCTCATCTAAAGCCTTTGGCAAGATGTCAAATTTAATGCTGCATTAAAATGTGAAATCACAGCCAAGATAACTTGTTTCAATGACATAATACAGTTCCTAAGAGTTCATCTTTAAGATAACAATATAGTAATAATTATAAATTAATGTATTTAAGTGAAATGCCTTATGAAAAATATGAATAAAATTATTAAATAATAAATACTAATTATATTAAATAATAAATATTAATAATATAAATATTATATTTATATTGTTATTTATAATATGTTATTATATTATTTATAATAATATAAATTTATATTAATATTAATATAAATATTAATAATAATATTAAATAATAAAAAATTATTAAAGGTTTTCTTACCTCTGAACTGTAGTTACCAACTCCTTTTCTTTCTTTTTCTGGCATATTATCTGTGCCTCTTTTTCTTGACACTGTTTTTTGATATCTTCAAGCTTTTTTTCCACATCCAGCAGAGTCTCTTGCAAATTCTTATTTTTTTCTTCTAGAATCTGAAGCTAAGGAGCAAGTCTTAAAGTTTATAACACATAGAATATTAAATGTGTTTCTGCTAGAAACTGTAACTGTGTTGTCAATTAGTAACAAGCTTCTGGTTAAAATAACACTATATTTTACGCAGAACACAAATTTATCATCTTAACCATGTTTAAATATACAATAGTATTAGTACATTCAAACTTTTGTACAACTAATCACCAGAACTCTTTTCATCTTGCAAAACAAGCTCTATACTCATTAACAACTTCCCTTTCAGATCTGCTCTCAATCTCCAGCAACCACTTTGACTTTCTGTTCCTATGAATTTGACTATTTTAGGTACTCATTCTGTATTTATCTTTTTATGTTTGGCTTATTTCACTTAACACAATGTCCTTTGGTTTATCCATGTTTCAGAATTCCATTTTTTTATACATGAATTATACGTGACATTTTATCCATTCATCCATCAGTGATTGGGTTGCTTCCATCTTTTGGCTATTGCAAATAATGTTATTATGAACATATGTATGTACAAATATCTGTTTGTGACTCTGCTTTCAATTCTTTTGGATATATATCTAGAAGGGGAACTGATGGTTAGTGTTTGATGAAACATATCATATGGTTTTCCATAGTGGCTACACCATTTTATATTCCCATCAACAGTGCACAAGGATTCTAATTTCCTTGCATTCTCACCAATACTTGTTATTTTCTTTCTTTTTCTTATATGAGCCAACCTACTGGTGTCAAATGGCACAAACATGTGCTTTTACATCTATATTCCCCTCTGTTCCTGCTGATGCAAACTCCTGTGGTACTTCTTCAGTTCCATCCTGACATTATCCTCTCTTAGTCTTATACAGAGAATCCCTTGTAGGTCTAGAGTCTGTAAAATAATAACCCTCCATGGATTAAACCAATGATTCTCAACTGAGAGTGATTTCTCCCCCAAGGAGATATTTGGAAATCTTTGCAGACATTTTTGGTTTCGGGGAGGGAAGAGAGAAGGAGCAGTACTCTTGGCATCCAGTAGGTAGAAGCCAGAAATGCCATTAAGCATACTTTAATGCACAGGACAAAATCTTAGAACAAAAATTTATCTACCCTTGAATATCAATAGCACTGAAGTTGAGGATTCCATGATTAGAAAAACTGAGAAAGACTGAAGAGTAGATTTAACAGATTGAGAAGACAGGCTTCACCAGTGTTGGTAGAAAGACTCTGGATAAAGTACTTGTAAAAAAGAAAAATGGTCAGAAGAGGTCAGAGGAGTGAATGAAGACCACAGACAAAGGTGGAAGAATTTATGGAAAGGTTAAGAAGAATGAGGAAAACAAATCAAATGCCTGGAAAGATAGTAAAAAATGTCTTGAGCATTGGCTGAGCGAGAGAATACTGGGTAAAGCCAAAGAACATATGGTGCATGCATGTATGTATGGGATGGGGCTGTCTGACTGGTTCAAAAACTACTTCTAGAGTAAAATGTTAAGTAAGAGAGTTAACATACAGTTTTCTTAGGAAGGTAACCATATGTTAATTAACAACAAAAAAGATATGCTCATGCTTAAAGTTTCATATTAAAGTTAATGCTAACAACAGCAATTAAACACATATTTAACATAATTAGTCAAATACAGAACCAAAATTATAAAAATTATGAAATTTCTAAAGAGTCAACCTAAGAAAGTAGTATATTTTCAAGTCATTTAAAGATGAACATTTTATTTCATGTTACCTGAAGACTCTGACTCTGTACATCATCTAGAGTTGGAAGATCAGCCAAATACTTTTCCAAGGTCTCAATTCTTCTTTGCTTTTCTTTGTTTTGTTCGGATTCCTTCTGACATTTCTTTTTCAGACTACTGATGTATCTATCTCTGGTTTTAAGCTAAAGAAAAAAGATTACGGATCTTCAGAGACTTTGCGGCATTAAAAAAAATAATAACAGAACCAGCAGTTCCAGGTTGTAGTTAAGACTACCACCAACTCAGGTAAGAATTCACTTCCTCAATTCTAAGATTCACATTTTTACAAGCTTTCATACCACTGAAGTCAAGAGTTTTGAAACTTTTGTTTGTTTGCTTTTGCATATGATGGTATCCTATAAACTGCAGCCAGCCAGGTAGCAGTAATGACATAGCTTTTATTGCCTGCACATGTGCAGACTTGGTCAAAACTATTCATATCTGTCATTTCAACACTATACATGTTGCAACTATGTGCTGAGTTTAAATGATAATTAAAACACCTTAAAAATGTTACATTATAATCTGGCATTGAAAAAAGTTACTGAGTATCTGCAAAGACAAAGGAACAGAATCTCAGGGTTTAATTTAAAATTTTAAAATTTGAATTTGAAAATCAGTGAAGCAAATATTCATCACTGGAGGGATGGCTTCAATTTCTTATTTCTTAAGCTATATCCAAATGTTTCATGTGAATTAGAAAAGATACCTGAGGTGCCTGGGTGGCTCAGTTGGGTTAGCAACTTTAGCTCAGGTCAGTGTGAAGCCTACTTGGGATTTCCTCTCTCCTCCTCTCTCTCTCTCTCTCTCTCTGCCCCTACCCCACCTTGCATGCATGATCTCTCTATTAAAATAAATAAACTAAAAAAAAAAAAAAAGAAAAGAAAAGAAGGTATCTAAAAGTAATTAAAGCTGTTTTGTTACTGACTTGCAAAGAAATTGCTTATCACGTACTCAAGAAATGCAGTCAAAGCCATAGGAACCTACCAAAATCACCAGAGACTTGGAAAGAGATATGGGCACTAGTGAGACCGATCCATACCTCAAGCCTAGACTACTGTTAAGGCATTTATTATGTCATAATTGAACTTGTAACATATTTTCTTTCTCAAAATTGCCTATAATAAAGGTATGCCGTACCAATGATGTCATTTTAGGATTGACACAATATGTTAATTGAATACATATTATAGTACATGATTCCAGTAAATCTCAATTTGTGAAGGCTGAGACTCAGATTTTTATGTACTAATTTTTTCCCTTTCCACCTGAAATATATGATCTTTAAATTTCATATCATATATTCAAAGTTAATATATCAGATCAATTACAAATAACAAGTGTACACAAATAGTTACCTAAAAAGTAAACTCCAGACTCTTATTCACCTTAAGTTATTAATCTTCCAAAAATTTACAGGGTTCTAAAATATTTTCACACCCTTTTCCCATATTCACCAGGGAAATAAGTGCCAGAAATTAGTAGTATAATGGTTTACGTTCCCAAATTTTATTAAAGCTAACACTTGTGCACAATCTAGTTTCTTTCATATCTTATCTCATTTCCTTTAAGTCCATTAAGTCCACTGTATAACAACTTTTATTAAAACAACTTCAATTGGAAAAACAAATCGCATCTCCTTTCATCTATTCATTCCTTCAATAACATCAGGATCTATTTATTACTTTGGGTGAAGAGCAACATTGGTAAAACAGATTAAGTTCTATTATTCACTGGGGGTTTCTCACGATTAAAGGCAAGTGTGACAATTTGTGATCTTTCAGAACCCACAGATTGTTGAGACTGGTAATGACCTGAAAGACCACAAAATGCAATTCCCCTTTTTCTCCCATTTTCTTTATTGGAGAATAATTACTATACAGTGTTATTTTAGTTTCAGGTGTATAACAATTCAACAAATGTATACATTACTCAATGCTTATAAAATAAGTGTACTCTTTATCTCCTTAATCTATTTTACCCCTCACCCACCCAACACACACTCTGCCTCTCTGGTAACCAGTCTGTATTCTGTATTTAAGAGTCTGATTTTCGTTTCTCTCTTTTTTCTCTTTGTTCATGTGTTTTGTTTCTTAAATACCATGTATGAGTGAAATCATATGGTATCTGTCTTTCTCTGAGTTATTTCACTTATTAGCATTATATTCCCTACATACATCCGTGTTTTTGCAAACAGCAAGATCCCATTATTTTTACAGCTGAGTAATATTTGGTTGTGTATATATGCCACATCTTCTTTATCCATTCATTTAACAACAAACACTTTGTTTGCTTCCATATCTTGGCTATCATAAGTAATGCTGCAATAAACATAGGAGTACATATATCTTTTTGAATTAGTGTTTTCATTTTCTTTGGGTAAATACCTAGTACTGGAATTACTGGATCATATGGTAATTCTATTTTTAATTTTTAAGGGACCTCCATACTGTTTTCCCCAGAGACTGCACCAAATTGCATTCCTACCAACAGTGAATAAGGGTTCCTTTTTCTCTTCATCAACATTTGTTATTTCTTATGTTTTTTATTTTAACTATTCTGACAGGTGTAAGGTGATATTGTGGTTTTGAATTTCTCTGACTAGTGATATTTAGCATGTTTTCATGGGTCTCTTACAAATGATATATCCGATAAGGAATATCCAAAATATATCGTAATACAACCCAACACCAAAAACCAAATAATATGATTAAAAAATAAGCAGAGGACGTAAATAGATATTTTTCCAAAAATGACATACAATTATTCCTTTTTTGAATATGAGGTCCAGAGACCTTTAGTGACTTAAGGACAAATCAGTGAGACACAGGTGGGATTTAAATGTAAATCATCTGACTGAAAAGTCAATGTTCTTTCAGTTCTTTCACACTCCATAAAACCAAACTCCCTCCAAAATTCTCTAACAACCAGTTCTGCCTGGATTCCCCATCAACAAAGCCTATTCTTGCCTTAGCAAATAAGCCTGTAAGTTACAGAAATAAAAATAACCACCCTATTTTTACTAAAGCCTCCGTAATTTATATTTAATTTTTTTCCTTTTCCATCTGTATACCTTTTATTTCTCATTCTTTTTTTCTTTCATAGTTTACTGTCAAGTTGGTTTCCATATAACACACAGTGCTCATCCCAACAAGTGCCCTCCTCCATGCCCATCAGCCCCCATTCCTTCTTCCCCATCCCCATCAGCCCTCAGTTTGTTCTCAGTATTCAAGAGTCTCTCATGGTTTGCCTCCTTCCCTCTTCTCCCCAACTATTTTCCCCCTTCTTCTCCCCCATGGTCCTCTGTTAAGTTTCTCCTAATCCACCTATAAGTGAAAACATATGGTATCTGTCCTTCTTTGCCTGACTTAATTTACTCAGCATAACACCCTCAAGTTCCATCCACGTTGCTACAAATGGCAAGATTTCATTCTTTCTCATTGACATGTAGTATTCCATTGTATAGATAAACCACATCTTCTTGATCCATTCATCAGTTGATGGACACTTAGGCTCTTTCCATGATTTGGTTATTGTTGAAAGTGCTGCTATGAACATTGGGGTACATGTGTTCCTATGCATCAGCACTCCTGTATCCCTTGGGTAAATTCCTAGCAGTGCTATTGCTGGGTCATAGGGGAGTTCTATTGTTAATTCTTTGAGGAACATCCACAATGTTTTCCAGAGGGACTGTACCAGTTTACATTCCCACCAACAGTGTAGGAGGGTGCCTGTTTCTCCACATCCTCGCCAGCATCTAGAGTTCTCTGATTTGCTCATTCTAGCCACTCTGACTGGTGTGAGGTGGTATCTCAGTGTGGTTTTGATCTGCATTTCCATGAGGATGAGGGACGCTGAGCATCATTTCATGTGTCTGTTGGCCATTTGGATGTCCTGTTTGGAGAAGTGTCTGTTCATGTCTGCTGCCCATTTCTTCACTGAATTATTTGTTTCTCGGGTGTGGAGTTTGGTGAGTTCCTTATAGATTTTGGATACTAGCCCTTTATCTGATACGTCATTTGCAACTATCTTTTCCCATTTTGTCAGTTGCCTCTTAGTTTTATTGGTTGTTTCCTTTGCCGTGCAGAAGTTTTTTATCTTGATGAAGTCCCAATAGTTCATTTTTGCTCTTGATTCCCTTGCCTTGGGGGATGTGTCAAGAAAGAAATTGCTGCGGTTGAGGTCAAGGAAGTTGTTTCCTGCCTTCTTCTTTAGGGTTTTGATGGTTTCCTGTCTCACAGTCAGGTCCATCCATTTTGAGTTCATTTTTGTGTATGGTGTAAGAAAGTGATCTAGTTTCATTCTTCTGAATGTTGCTGTCCAGTTCTCCCAGCACCATCTGTTAAAGGGGCTGTCTTTTTTTCCATTGGATCCTCTTTCCCACTTTGTCAAAAATTAGTTGGCCATACATTTGTGGGTCCTATTCTGAGTTCTCTATTCTACTCCATTGGTCTATGTGTCTGTTTTTGTGTCAATACCATACTATCTTGATGGTTACAGCTTTGTAGTAAAGGCTAATGTCTGGGATGGTGATGCTTCTCGTTTTGGTTTTCTTCTTCAATATTACTTAGGCTATTAGGGTCTTTTGTGGTTCCATACAAATTTTAGAATTGTTTGTTCTAGCTTTGAGAAGAATGCTGGTGCAGTTTTTATTGGGATTGCACTAAATGTGTAGATTGCTTTGGGTAGTAATGACATTTTAACGATATTTATTCTTCTGATCCATGACCATGGAATGTTGTTCCATTTCTTTGTGCCTTCTTCAATTTCCTTCATAAGTTTTCTATAGTTTTTATCATATAGATCTCTTGTATCTTTGGTTATGTTTATTCCTAGGTATTTTATGTTTTTTTGTGCAATTCTGAATGGGATCAGTTTCTTGATTTCTCTTCCTGTTGCTTCATTATTGGTGTATAAAAATGCAACCGATTTCTGTACGTTGATTTTGTACTCTGCAACTTTGCTGAATTCATGGATCAGTTCTAGCAGGCCTCTGGTGGAGTTTGTTGGGTTTTCTATGTAGAGTATCATGTCATCCGCAAAAAGTGATAGTTTGACTTCTTTGCCAATTCTGATGCCTTTTATTTCCTTTTGTTGTCTGACGGCTGATGCTAGGACTTCCAGCACTATGTTAAACAACAGTGGTGAGAATGGACATCCCTGTCATGTTCCTGATCTCAGGGGAGAAACTCTGTTTTTCCTCACTGAGGATGATGTTAGCTGAGGGCTTCTCACAAATGGCTTTTATGATGTTTAAGTAAGTTCCTTCTACCCCGACTTTCTCGAGGGTCTTTATTAAGAAGGGATGCTGTATTTTGTCAAATGCTTTTTCTGCATCTATCGACAGGATCATATGGTTTTTATCTTTTCTTTTGTTAATGTGATGTATCACATTAATTGATTTGAAAATAATGAACCAGCCCTGTAACCCAGGAATGAATCCCACTTGATCATGGTATATAAGTCTTTTTATGTGCTGTTGAATTCAATTTGCAAGTATCTTGTTGAGGATTTTTGCATCCGTATTCATCAAGGATATTGGCCTGTAGGTCTCTTTTCTTTTTGCTGGGTTTCTGTCTGGCTTGGGAATCAAAGTAATGCTTGCTTTGTAAAATGAGTCTGGAAGTTTTCCTTGGATTTCTATTTTTTGGAATAGCTTGAGAAGAATGGGTATTAACTGATTTAAATGTCTGGTAGAATTCCCCAGGGCTCTTATTTGTTGGGAGATTTTTGATAACTGATCAATTTCCTCACTATTTATGGGTCTCTCCAGATTTTCTATCTCTTCCCATGTGAATTTTTACCAAAATTTGGTAAAATTTTTACCAAAATTCACATGTGTTTAGCAATTTGTTCATTCCTTCTAAGCTGTCTAGGCTATTGGTATATAATTTTTCATAGTATTCCTTGATAATTGTATTTCTGAGGGGTTGGTTGTAAAAAGTCCATTTTCATTCATGATTTTGTCCATTTGGGTGTTCTCTCTTTTCTTTTTGAGAAGCCTGGCTAGAAGTTTGTCAATTTTGTTAATTTTTTCAAAAAACCAACTCTTGGTTTCATTGATCTGTTCAATCGTTTCTTTGGTCTCTATGTTGTTTATTTCTGCCCTAATTTTTATTTATTTACTTATTTACTTATTTATTTATTTCCTCTTCTCTCCTACTGGGTTTGGGGTGCTCTTGTTACTCTCATCTAGTGCTGTTAGATTTTGTACTTGCGCTTTTTTAATTTCTTGAAATAGTCCTGGAGTGCAATGTACTTTCCTCTTAGGTCTGCCTTTGCCGCATCCCACAGAGTTTGAATTGTTGTGTTTTCATTTTCATTTGTTTGCATATAATTTTTAATTTCTTCTCTAATTGTCTGATTGGCCCATTTAACTTCCATGAGTGTTAAAGTAACTTCCATGCTTTTGGAGGTTTTCCAGACTTCTTCCTGTGGTTGATTTCAAGTTTCATAGCATTGTGATCTGAAAGTGTGCACAGTATGATCTCAATTCTTTCAAATTTATTGGAAGGCTCCTTTATGTCCCAGTATGTGATCTATCTCGGAGAATGTGCCATGTGCACTTGAGAAGAAAGTGAATTCCAGGGCCTTGGGATGTGGAGTTCTAAATATATCTGTTAAATCCATCTGGTCCAAAGTGTCATTCAAGTCCATTGTTTCTTTAGTGACTTTCTATCTAGTTGATCTACCCACTGCTGTAAATGGAGTATTAAAGTCCCCTGCTATTAGCACATTCCTTGTCCATAAGATTGTTTCTGTTTGTGATTGTTTTATGTATTTGGGTGCTCCTGTATTCGGTGTGTAGACATCTGTAATTGTTAGCTCTTCATGATGGATAGACCCTGTAATTATTATATAATGCCCTTCTTTATCCCTTGTTACTGCCTTTACTTTAAAGTCCAGCTTGTCTGATATAAGTATAGCTACTCTAGTTTTCTTTTGACTTCCAGTAGCATGATAGCTATTTCTCCATCCCCTTACGTTCAATCTGAAGGTGTCCTCAGGTCTAAAATGAGTCTCTTGTAGACAGCAAATAATGGATTTTGTTTTTTTATCCATTTTGCTACCCTATGTCTTTTGATTGGAGCATTTAGTCCATTTACAATCAGTGTTATTACTGAAAAATATGAGTTTAGAGTCATTGTGTTCTTTGTAGGATTCATGCTTATGTTTAATTTTTTAAGTGTCTTAAGTGTGACATAATGATGTCCTCAAACAGCAGCCAATGGAATAGGTTAGTCTTGTTATCTTCTATTATACAAAGATATCAAGGTTTTCTTTTTTTCTTTGGCTGGACAATTGTCTTCTTTGCTGTTGTGTCAAGCTTGCTGTCCTTGATCACAAATGTCTGCCAACACTCTCCTACTGGATACTATTTATGCTATTTGCTGACCACAAGCTAATTACATATAATCACTGAGTCTTGGGTTGTTGTTGTTTTTTTTTTTTCCTTAGCACTGTTCACTGCTGAGAAGCTCTTTTGTTTTCTTTTTTTAACTTACAAGTTTGGTGTTGGTTACTAAAATCTGAACTCCAGTAATTACCTCCAGGTAAATGAAGTATCACTAATAAATCTTCCCTATTCTATTTATAAAAGGTTACTTTTCTTCCTTTCAAGGAAATATTATTTAGTGCTGAAATATTCCTAGAGGGCAATAAGGAGGGCTCTGTTTTCAGAAGAGGTTTACAAACAAACATATTTTTCTTTAAGTATAATTGTTAAAACCAAATAGATTACTGAGGAAATGTTTTTCTCTACTTTTTAAAATAAATTATTAATAGAACAAAGCATCAGCTATAAAGTTCAACTGTCTTGAATTTTACTCCTGCTTTTCAACAATTTCTACCTGCATCCAACTGGACAAATTTTTCAACTTCTCTCAAAGCTTCAATTTGCTCACTTTTTAAATGAGATTATAGTATGTGTCACTATGATTTTTGTGAAGATTGGTTAATATTAAATGAGAAAATGCATTTGATGCAACTTAACATGCTGTCTGGCATATACAAGAAAGAGCTTATCAAAAAGCTATTTCTGGGGCACGTGGGCGTCTCAGTTGGTTAGGTGTCTGACTATGGCTCCAGTTATGATCTCATGGCTTACGATTTTGAGCCCTACATCGGGCTCTGTGCTGAAAGCTCAGAGCCTGGAGATTGCTTCAGACCCTGTGTCTCTGTCTCTCTACCCCTTGCCTGATTGTGCTCTCTTTCTCAAAAATAAACTAGAAGAAACTTCTATTTTTGTTACTATCACACTGAACGTTTTTCTGTTGTAATATCAGTCTTAATCAGAATAACAGAGAGAAAATACAGAAGGAAAGAATACAATCGAATCTCACGTGGGCCTCAAGCGCTGTTTAGTTCATGCATTACCCATGAGTCTGTTTACTAGCTTCTATACTCGCTTCAAAAATTCACATCATCTCCATGGCCTCTAATACCAACCCCCTTCTGAATTTCTCTGGTATATATGTTTTTGGGTTTTGTTTGTTTTGTTTTGTTTTGCTACAAGTGTATAGTGATGTTCCGTGTTCCCATCTAACAGAGCTTGCTGAAATTTAAAGCCAGCCCGACTAGCTTCCATCTGATTTGTATTCCACATAAAGCTGTTTAATGAGGACCATAAGCAGGTACAGGACTGGAAGCTTTCAAAGCCTTCTTTTATTAGCACTCTGATTTTACAAATGATGAAGCCCATTAACCTCATTCCTACCCTTGCTAAACTTAGGTATAGTAACGCTTCGTGGGGATCTTAGCATTTTTAAAAGGCTTCGAAGCATCTCAGCACTGGACCATCGGCTCAGGATGCCCCAGTCCATGACTGCCTCAGAAAGGTCATTGAGAGTGCAGAACTCAGGTAGTTTCCTGTAAGTTAAACATCTACTGTATGAAATGTATGACTCAGAAATTTCACTCTTAGGAATTTACCCAGAAAAAATGAAAATATTTATATATAAAATGTCTGTTATAAGAAGGTTTACAGCAGCCTTGTTCATAATTTCCTCCAAATGCAAACAATTCAAATATCCATTAACAACAGAGTAGATACACTATGACCTATCTATATAATACAATGCAACTGAGCAGTAGATAGGAACAAACTACCAATACATGCAACAATATAAATAAATATCAAAGATATTAAGTGAAAGAAAACCAACACAGAAGAATACATACAGTATGACTCCATTTCTATGAAGTCCAACAAGATTCAAAACTAATCTGTAGTGATAACAGTGATTCAGAAACAGGAAGGAAACTGGACTAGAAAGAAGCACAAAGGAACTTCTTGGGTGACTGAAATGTTTGTTTTTGTTAAGTAAACTCTATGCCCAACATGGGGCTCAAACTCACGACCCAGAGATCAAGAGTCACATGTTCTACTGACTGAGCCAGCCAGGCACTCCTAGTCATTGAGATGTTGTGATTTGACTATATATAAATTATGCTTCAATTTTTAAAATATATAGTAATAAATAAAATACATGGAATTGTAACAATAACCAAAAAAAGTAACTGTAGATAGAAGGGAAAGCAGACAGTCAGGAAAAGATTAGATTCAGAGACACCAACTGAAGAGGTTCTTAACAAAAGCTTTTGTCAAGAGATGATAACTTGGACCACTCTGGTAGTGTTAGACTGTATATATATGTAGGATACCAGCTTAATCAAGTTGGTAAGGTTTCCAACATGCATCAGTAACTGAACATACAGTAATGAACACTGAAGAAAATTTTGTTTTATATTGTTTAAGAAGAGAGCACTCAGCAGGCAAAACAAGAATTGCATTTTGGACATGAACAGTTTGAAATATTTTTAAAGGAACAAAAGATGAGACAAATCTATATAAAACATAAAAATATATTTTAAAGATTGTATGCGCTGAGTCATCATAATATTTCCACACAATCTTTCATTTAACAAATCTCAGGTGAGAAAATATTTTAATCCCTCCCACATCTATAGAACCAATAAATATTTCCTTAGCTCCCTCCAGATTATGGTATTGTATGGAGCCCGCCAAAATACAGAAAAGAAACAAGAAACAGGTACTGAAGTTATTTTCAAATTAGCCAACATAAATACATCATATAGATAAGAGAAAGCATGTACATTTTTGTCAGGTTTTGGAAGATCAAAAACTTATCTAACATGTATATATACACACACAAAAATGTTGACTGAGTGCTCTATTAATAACTCTAAACATGCCTGCAGAAATCATGTGTCTGTTTCAAGATCACCTGAATGGAAGATTCAGTTAATAGAATAATAAGCTGGGTATACCAAGAGTCTAAAACCAGTTCTGCAACTAAGTAGCAGCTTAAGGATCTATGCTTCTTCAGTAAGTTAGGGCCAGCAGGTAATCTACCTAATCTCTGACGATGCTATAATGGAAAAAATGAAATGTGAAAACACTCATATGAAGGAATAAGGGTCAAATAAATATAAGAATATATCACGTGCATAAAGATTTTGTTTTTCACTACTTGTTCTGAATTAAGGGTTTCAGCTTAAATAACGTGAAGTCATGTCCTTATGGAAAAAAGACCACCTTTATTTCATTTACCAATCCTTTATACTCAACATGACAAAGAAACAGGGACCCAAAAAAGAAAAGAAAAAGTTAATTTGTGTCACATCCCAGTTTGGGCAATTAACTTAAAAAAATGTTTCACTACTAGATAGCAAGATACAGTATACTGTGGCATTTTTAATCCCTCAAGAAAATCTCTAGATTTTTGTAGATAGCACAGGCTTTCCTAAAAGTTACTACAAAACTAATCAAGAGAAATGTACAACCTGGTATAGTACCTCAAATACAGTAGGTGACAAAGAATTATATGTTAAAGCAGTGTTATTGACCTAATTCAACTTTATTAAAAATATCTACCTTTTCTTCCAGTTTCTTCTTCTCTTCACTAAATTGGCTTATTCTTTGTTTGAGAAACTGGTTGAGCTGTAAAACCTCTTTTTCAGTGGATGCAAGCTTTTGCTCAAGTTCTTCTTGCTGGGAATGGGACACTGGCTGATCACAAAATGGAGTCTGGAGTGAACTGTTCTCATATTGTGGCTATCAGGAAAGAAAAAAAATAGGTTAAAAATTTACTTGTTCTGAAAAATGGAAAGAAATTGGAAACAAGGTATCATACCGAAAGTGTATATAGGCTCCTGTAATAGACAGCCCTTGGCTTGAATCCCACAGCTCTCCTACTTCCTAGGTATGTGCCATGATTAAATCATGTTACTTACTTACCAATGCCAAACCTCAATCTTCCCATCTATAAAGCAGAAATAATAATGTCTACCTTGCAGTGTTTTTTGGTGGTTGTTTTTTTTTTTTGAAGAACAGAGATAAAATATGTAAAGTTCCTAACACATAAAGAAAAACTTAATAAAAGCAAGTTTTTTGGTTAAAAAGTATAGAGACATAAATAATACATTAAATAGAAGTAAAAGGTCTAGGGAAATAAAAACTAAAGACCTAATTCTTCACAGGTTAGCATTTCCACCTAATATTAAACTCAGTTAAGTATTTTTTTGAGAGAGACAAAAATAATGCATGCACACAAGCATGGGCAGGGGGAGGCGGAGGGGGGTGGGCAAAGGAAGGAGGGAGAGAGAATTTCAAGCAGGCTCCATGCCCAACAGAACCTGACACAGGCTCAATAACCCATGATAACATGAGATCATGACCTGAGTTGAAATCAAGAGTCGGACACTCAACCAACTGAGTCACCCAGGTCCCTTATCAATAAGTATTAATCGAGTTTCCCCCCTAACTAGAATGTAAAGTCTATGAAAGTAGGAATTACTGTCCATCTTAGTTGCTCTTATATCACTATTTCCTAGAATAATCACTGACATAAAATAAGAGTTGAAAAAAATAATTGCTGATTGAACAAATGTATTCTTGTTTCCCTGAGTGAGGTTTTACAAGGAATTCAAGTTAGATCTTTGCCCTACCATGCAGCATTACAACCAGGAAAGGGCAGACAGAAAATACAAATATTTCCTAAAAAAATTAGAATGTCATAAGCACTGCAAGAGATACCAATAAAGTAATGTGAAAGTAAAGAGGCAGAATATTTTTCCACTTATTCAACAAATATTTACTAAGCAAATATGTTAGGAATTGTGTACTAGGGATTCATTCAACAGTTAATAGAGCAAGGCCTCAGGAGTTTAATGAAGTGTCACACAAAGAAAGACAATAAAAATTGTCTAAGTGCTAAGACAGTTGTGCTATAGTACCTATGGGAAGATTTTACAGGAAGTGAATTTGAATTAGACCTGAAGAACTCATACTTCACCAAAGGTGGAGTTACAATTCAAAAATTATATAAACAGTATTTATTGTGTGCTAGGTATTTCAAAGATGACAGACTCTACCACTGTCCTTTAAAAACTCAAATTCTAATCAGACACATCAGAGAAACCCTCAGATGATTATATATATATAGGGCACCATACAATACAGTAGCCACAGAAAAGTCATTTTAAGTACAAAGCATGGGGAAGTGGGAGGATAAATGAAGACACCATTGGGAAAATGAGGAAAAAGGCTTTACTGGGAGGTGACTTTTAAGATACATTTTGAAAATAAAGGTTCTGGGAGGAATGGAGAAAGGAAGAGCTCAGGTCATGATCTCATGGTTCATGAGATGGAGCCCCACATCAGGCTCTGTGCTGACCATGCTGAGCCTGGTTAGGATTTTCTTTCCCTCTCTCTCTTCCCCTCTCCTACTTTCTCTCTCAAAATAAATAAAACGTAAAAAAAAAATGAATAAATGGGATATATGCAGAGAGTACCCACATCTCTTTAAAGTATGGATTATAAAGGGTGCCTGGGTATTCAGTCAGTTAAGCATCCAACTTCAGCTCAGGTCTTGATCTTATGGTTTGTGGGTTCAAGCCCTGCATCGGGCTTTGTGTTGACAGCTCAGAGCCTGAAGCCTGCTTCTCATTCTGTGTCTCCCTCTCTCTCTGTCCTTCTGCTCACATGCTCTCTCTCTCAGAAATAAACAAACATTAAAAAAATGTTTTTAAAAGTATGGATTATAAGAGGGAGGATGGATATAAGGGAAGATTTGAAAATCTAAGTGGGACCATACTGTATAATCACAAGGTTCAGGGTTAGATCTTAATTCATAGGAAATGGGAAACCAGTGATGGTTTTATAACAACAAAGTAACATGATTTAAGAAGACTGTGAACTCTGTTTTGTAAATCTCTGTATTCTCTGGCATTTCGTCCAGCAGGTAGACTCTCAGTAACTTTTTTTTAATGTTTATTTATTCTTGAGAGAGACAGAGTATGAGCAGGAGAGGAGCAGAGTGGGAGAAGGACAGAGAATCCAAAGCAGGTTCCAGGCTCTGAGCTGTCAGCACAGAGCCTGACACAGGGCTCCAACTGACAAGCCATGAGATCCTGACCTGAGCCAAAGTCGTACGCTCAACTGACTGAGCCACCCAGGCGCCCCAACTCTCAGTAACTTTTGGTTGAAGGGAAAGAAGAGTAAAGAGGACAAGAGAGTGATACAACAACTGGAAGCAGTGGAAAACAGGAATTAGAGGATACTGAGAATGGATATGAATATGTCACTTTCAGAAACTATTGTAACCTACTTAGCTGACAAAAAAGAGGAGCTAAACAAGAGCACAGAGAACAGAATGAAGGAAGTCTGGAAATGGAATTGAGAAGATTTAGAGAAAATCATTTTTTAAGAAGTGAATAGACAGCTAATGTTAGATAACCAAGGTTGGAGTTTTAGTCAAGTAACAGGGAAGATCATATTCTGAGCCAAGGTAAGGAGGTCATACAGGAGAACAGCTCTAAGCAGATGTACTTAATTACAATTAGAGCTTATGAAGATATCATTTGACCATACAAATAGGAAATTAGAGAGGTAGGTTTAGAACTTAGAAAGATGGGTAGGCTAGGATATGAAATTAAAAAAAAAATACAGACTTATAGTTTATAATCTGGCATGTAATGAGCTCAGAAATCAGAAATTTCCATTCCATCTGTTTTACTAACAAGAGAAAAAGCTGAACACATTGAAAAATCAAAAATTCCTCTTAGATATAAGTAAGGTCACAGGGTAAACTTGTGCCCCCCAAATTGGAAAGACAGGTGAATATAGAAAGCCACACTTACTAGAACAAAATCCTCCTTGCAACCAATGCTGGAGTAGGAAAAACAGAACTGAAATTGATGAATTGCTGGAGGCTCAGAATGGACAATTCTTAGAGTCAAAAACTCAAAGGGAGATCTAGTCATAGAAGACACTTAACTTTTTTGAGTTTTACTGCCACAAGCTCCATCAAGTCCTCACAGTGATTAATTATCAGAGGAAAATCTCTTCATGTTTCTAGCAGGAAGAAGAGAAAAGGAACCATTTGGAAATATGCCAGAACACTACATTCTTCTTAACAAGATCTGTCTTCAGTAGAAACTAACTAGAGACTAACCTACCTAGAAGGAAACTAGCCTACCTAGAAGAGAAATACTCATTTCCAGTTGCCTCTAGCCATCCTGTCTCACTTTAGGGTGGGAAAGAAAAAAACAGAAGCATTTGTAAAATTCAGAGTCCAGAAGCACAGACTCACAAAAAGACCAAGACCTAATCAAAATACTACAGAATACTTTTTCCCCTACACCTTACCATTATATTATTATTTATCACATTTCCTTTCACCTAGCACACCAGATCTCACTTTCAACAAAAAATTACAAGGCACACTAAAAGGCAAAATCACTGTTGGAGAGACTGAACAAGTATCAGAAGCAGAGTCAGATATGAAAGGAATGCTAGAATTATCAGACCAAAAAATTTGTAAGACTATTTCATCAACATAGGGCATTAATGCTAAGGCAGAAGACAGGCAAAAGTATATGGTTAATGTAATAAGCACAGAGGTGGATATTCTTAGAATAAAAAAGAAATTTTAAAGATCAAAAATGCTGTAACAGAAATAAAGAATGTCTTTGATGGGCTCATCAGTTGACTGAACATAGCTCAGGAAACAATCTCAGATCTTGAGGATATGACAAAAAAAACTTCCAAACCTAAATAACAAAGAAAAAAAGACTAGAAAAAATAAAACAGAATATCTAAGAAGTGTGATATAACTAGAAAAGGTATAACAATACAAGGAGAAAAAAAGAATGAAAACAACATTTGAAATAATAATGACTGAGAATTTCCCCAAAGTGTCAGCTACCACATCTCAGATTCAGGAAGCTCAGAGAACACCAAGCAGAATAAATTTTTAAAAAATACATTGAGGCATATAATATTTAAATTTCTGAAAATCAAAGATAAGAAAATCTTGAAATAATCCAGAGGAAAAAACATATTAACTCTAGATAGGCTAACATAACAGTTATATCTAACTTCTCAGAAACCATGCAAAGAAGAAGAAAGTACACGGAAATATTTAGTGTTGAGAGGGAAAAAACACCACCAACCTAGAGTTCTATACCCTATGAAGTTATTCTTCAAAGCTGAAGGAGAAATGAAGGTTTCCTCAGACAAAGTTGGGGGAATTTGTTGCCAATGGACTTGGCTTGCAAGAAATGTAAAAGGAAGTTCTTCAGAGAGAAGGAAAATAATATAGGTCAGAAACTCAGATCTACATATAGAAAGAAAAAACATCAGATAAGATAAAAGTTTAAATAAAATGAAAGCTTTTATTTGTCTTATTCTAACAGATAGGTTTATACAAAACAAAAATGGCAACAATGTGTTCATGTAGTGTGTGTTCATGTGTATGTTTAAGTGAAATGAATTACAGCAATGATACAAGAAAGAGGAGGGAAGATTTAGCAGTATTTAATTATTACAGGAATTTGCATTACTCATGAAAGGCAGTGTTATCTGTAAGCAGACTTGGATTCATTTTAAGTGTATATTGCAAACCTTGGGGCAACCACTAAAAACAGAAGTATAATCTATATTCTAAGAAAGGAGAGAAAATGGAATCATATAAAATGCCCAAGTAAAAGCACAAAAGGAAAAGTATGGAAGACAAAAATGGGAACAAAGAACAAGGGCAACAAAACAGTAACAAACATGGCTGGTTTTAACCCAACTACATCAATAATCACTTCAAATGTAAACAGTATAAATGCATCAACTGAAAGACAGAGAGTGCCTGAGTGGGTCCAAAATCAAGACCTGACCATATGCTCCCTACAAGAAACCCACACTAAAAATGATAACACATACAGGTTAAAAGTAAAGGGATGGAAAAAGATACGTCATGCTAACTTTTATCAGAAGAAAGTAGAATTGCTGTATTAATTTCAGAAAAAAGCAGACTTTACAGCCAGGAAAGTTAACAGGAACCAAAATGAGCATCACATAAAAAGGTCAATACTCCAAGAAGAGTTAACAATCCTTAATGTGGATGTACTTAACAACAGAGTAGCAAAATACATGAGGTAAAAACTGAGAGAACTACAAGGAGAAACAAATGAATCCTATAATACCTGGAGATTTTAACAATTCTCTATCAGAAGAAAATTAGTAAGAACACAGCTGAACGTAACAGCATCAACAACTGACTGGATGTAATTGACATGTATAGACTACTTCAGTTTACACATTCTTCTCAAGCTCACACAGAACATTTACCAAAATAGACCACATTTTGGGTGATAAAACAGGTCTTAACAAATTTAAAAGAAGAGAGATCAAACCATAATGGAATTAAACTAAAAATCAACAGAAAGGTATCTATAAAAATCCCAACATGCTTAAAGACTGAACAATACATTTCTAAATAATATATGGGTCAAAGAAGAAGTCTCAAGATAAATTTTAAAATATTATGTACTGAAAGGAAATAAAAATACAGATCATCTAAAATGTGTGGGATGTAGTGAAAGCAGTGCTTTGAGGGAAAGTTATAATGTCAATTGCATATGTTAGAAAACAAGAAAGATTTAAAATCAATTATCTAGCTTCCACCTTAGAAACTAGACACAGAAAAATAAATCAAATTCAAAGTAGGTACAAGAATAAAAATTAGAACATAAATCAATGAAACTGAAAACAAGAAATCAATACAGAAAGTCAACAAAAACAAAACTTGTTCTGGAGAAGATCTATAAAATCAGTAACCTTCTAGGTCAGGCTAACTAAGAAAAAAGAAAAGATATAAATTTACTAATATCAGATTTTAAAGGCAAACATCACTACAGATCCCATGGACATTAAAAAATATAATAAAGGAGTATTATGAACAACTTTATGCCTATAAATCTGATGACATAGATGAAACAGACTAATTTCTTAAAAACCACACCTGTCAAAACTCATACAAGAAATAAATAATCTGAATAGGCCTATTAAAGAAATGGAATCAATAATTAATAGCCTTCTAAAAGAGAAAGCACCAGGCCCAGATGGGTTTGAAAAGGAATGAAAGCAGTACAATGGAGCAAAGAAGTCTTTTCAACAAATAATGCTGCAACAATGGGACATCTTCATGTAATCTGAAAATGAATCTAGACACAGGCTTTACATCTTCACAAAAATTAGCTTACCATGGACTACAGACCTAAATGGAAAATGCAAAACTATAAAACCCCTAGAAGATAACATAGGAAAAAACTTAGATGACTTTGAATATGACAATAACTTTTAGATACAATACCAAAGAGGTAAGATCCATAAAAGAAACAAAGGGGGGCACCTGGGTGGTTAGTCGGTTAAGCATCCAACTCTTGATTTTGACTCAGGTTTAGTCCCGCATTGGGCTCTGTGTCGACAGCATGGAGCCTGCCTGGATTCTCTCTCTGCCCCTCCCCTGCTTGTACTCTTGCCCTCTAGCTCAAAACAATCATTTTTTAAAAGTGCTTAAGAAAAAGAAAAAATGATAAGCTGGATTTCATTACAAATTTCTGCTCTGCAGAAGATATTCTCAAGAAGATAAGAAGATAAGCCACATACTGGCAGAAACTATTTGCAAAAGACACATCTGATAAAGGATTTGTATCCAAACTATACAAAGAACTCCTAAAACTAAACAATAAAAAACAATACAAATTTTTTAAATGGGGGAATGACATGAACAAACAGATACCTCACTGAAGAAAATATGCAGAGGACAAATAAACATATGAAAAGATTTTCAACATCAAATGTGTTTAGGGTATTGCAAATTAAAACAACAATGAGCTACCTACCACTATATACTTGTTACAATGGCCAAAATCCAGAACTCTGCACACGAAATGCTGGTGAGGATATGCAACAGAAACTTTTGTTCATTATTGGAGGGAATGCAAAGTAATTCAGCCACTTTGAAAGACATTTTGGCAACTACTTAAACTAAACATACTCTTACCATATGATCCAGCAATTGTGTTCCTTGGTATTTACCCAAATGAACAGAAAATATGCTACACAAAAAGCTTCACATGAAAGTTTATAGCAGCTTTATTCATATCTGCCAAAACTTAGAAATAACTGAAATTTGCTTCAGTGGGTGAGTGGATAAATAAACTATGGTACATATAGACAATGGAGTATTATTCAGCACTAAAAAGAAATAAGCTATCAATATGACGATGGGGCACCTGGGTGGTTCAGTGGTTGAGAATCTGATTCTTGAATTTGGTTCAGGACATAATGCCAGGGTTGTGGAATCAAGCCTCGCACCACAGGCTCCATGCTGAGCCTGGGGCTGCTTGGGATTCTCTCTCTCTCTCTCTCTCTCTCTCTCTCTCTCTCTCTGCCCTGCCCCCACCTTGCTTACTCATGTCCATGCATGCCTGCACTGTCTCTCCCCCCCCCCCCAAAAAAAAAACATAGAGGAAATTTAAATGTGTATTATAAAGTGAAAGAAGCCAACCTGAAAGGTGATATGCTGTGTGATTCCAACTATATCACATTCTGAAAGAGGCAAAACTATGGAGGCAGGAAAAAGACTGGCTGTTGCCAGAAGCTAAAGGAGAGGTGGGAATGAACAGGCAGAGCACAGAGTTTTAGGGCAATGAAACTATTCTGTATGATACTACAATAATGGATACAGGTCATTATACATTTGTCCAAATTCACAGAATTATAACACCACGTGTGAACCTCAATGGAAACTATGGCCTGTGGGTGATAACAATGGGTCAATATAGGTTCAACTGTAACAAAGATATCCTGTGACAGAGGATGCCAACAGTGGAGAAACTCGCAGGTAGGTATATGGGGGCATAGGATATATGAGAACTTTGTACATTCTGCTCAATTTTGCTGTGAACCTAAAACTGTTCTCAAATATAAAATTTATTAGTTTTACAAAAAACTTAATACAGGTGTCTCTAGTACAATGAAATATTCCTTGAAAACCACTCAAAGAGCAAGCACTAAAAATAGTAGAGCTTAAAGGAAAAGTAACAGTCCACTCAAAGACTATGCAACTTAAACCAGATTACTAATCAAAACAGTAACTAGGGAGAAGAGCTGAACATCTTGGGCAGGCAGTCACAGTTAATACTAAATGACCACATGCACACAAACGGTCAAAACGCTGGTGTCACTTTGATTAAAGATGATAGAGGTACAACTCTGCCATATGGGGACTACATTCAGGTGGGTAAAAGGCAACACAACCTGCCAGGAACTGAAGCTACTGAAGGAAGGAGTGCATTTCTCAAGGCAGTACAGTACAACTTTCTGAAAATGAAGCTTGAAGAGGCTTCTGCTGCCAATGCAGCCTGTTCTGCAGCCTGTTGACGATTCTAATTTTACTCACACTATTCTAATTCCCCTTGCCTGGAAAACAAAACAAAAACTACATATGAACCAGTAAGACTTGAAAACTATACTGACATCATTCTACCATTCGTGTGTGCACCAATCTGTACTACAGAAATTTGTGTCATAACAAGACAAACTGTAGAACTTCTAGATGAAACTGAGCAGACAGAAAGAGAAAAGCCTGAAGCCAGAACTGCTTTAAGCCTTTAAATTGCTTTTGCAGGCTGAGTGTCCTACAACCACTGAGCCTGTGAAGAAAGCCTGTCTTCCTTTCATTTCTATAATGATACACAACCCCCCGCCCCACACCATGCCCCTCCACCATGCTCTTCTACTGCCTTCTAAAATACTGCTGTTCCCTGTCTTTACCTATGGGTCTCATTTTCTTCACTCCCTGGAACTTGTGATCATGCCAAGCTTCAACCATCACCCAGGTGGACTGACGAGTCCTATATTTCTAATCTCTCCCTTAGACCTACCTATGAATATCAGCCTCATTCTTCATCTCAGTCCCAAATTTACAATACAATATATAAGCATAACTCATTATTTTTCTCCTCCAATAGAACTTACTCCTGATGTAGTTGTCTCTATCCTGGTCTTTGGCAATATAAGCCAATCAATTTCACCCATCTGAAACTAGGCAATGACTTCTCTCACCACATTAAAGTCATCAAATCAAGCCCATACTTGGTCACACAGATGTTTAATAAATGCTCTTCCTTTTGTCCTAACCAACATTGCTGTTAAATTAAGATGTCCATTTAACCTTTGGACTACTCATATAGCCTCCTGGCTGGTTTCTGCCCCAATACCTCCCATCTTAAACCAGTCTCTCCTATGCCCCTGGGGTGACCAAACTAGGATATTTGGGAGAATGGAAGAGGGTGCTCTTAAACATTATGAAAGTACATATGTACATTATGAAAGTACATGCATTAACTGGAACTGTACCTAAAACAGGGACAAATGGTTCCCTAACTTTTTGAACCCCTGATACAACTTTACCCCTGTCTTACCTCTTGAAGCACACCTCTTACCACTACCCTTCTCTCATTTTGCACTTCATCCATACAGAATAATGTGTAGTTTTCCAAATGCATGATCTCCTCTCTTGTCTTTGGGCCTCTTCACACACCATATATCATGCCTGAAGCACTACTCCTCCATTTCCTTAAACTGCCTAAATTCTTTTACTTCATAAGGTTCTCAGGTCAGATATCCCGACAGAATCTTGAGCCTACCTCTGCAAGGCTGGTTTATATATATATTCTTAGTAGGGATTCCCATAGTACTTCATATATATACCATTTGGGCGCCTCCAACTGACTGCAATTTATCTCTTGTTTATCTGTCTTCCTTACTAGATTGGACACTCTGATGAAAACACCAACTTCATTCACATTTATATTACTAGAGCCTACATGGTGCCTTAACCACAGTAAACATGTTTTTTGATATAGTATCTCTCTGTGGGATTCAAGGTCATGAATACAGAAAGTATCCTTCACTTTTGCAGCTCCAGCATTTAACACATTTGATGTTTATGTTTTGTTGAATGAGCTCATTTGTAAAGGTGGGACTCATAAAATGCTCATTAAAACCACAAAATCTGGTAGTAGAAAAAAAAAAGCTGAAGAAAAATGAAATAGAAAAAAGATAAAATGGAAAGAAAACAAGAAACAACGCACCAGTGAAGTGTAATTAAATATTATTTGGTTGGTCTTTTCCAAGGTTCATATCTATATTAAAAGAAGACATCTCTTCTTCAGTTTTTATCAAAAGGTAAAAGGGATCCTTCATATTTTTTTGCCCCCTAAGAAGGCCTGTTAACCACAGGTTAAAATTTTGGTATAAGGTATTATGAAGATAAATCACTCTTCCCTTCCAGCTATTTTACTACTAAAATAACCCAGGAAGTGTAAATTTTAGGATAAAGACATAGTTCTCATTTTACACCTATGAGATTTGCTGGTGTTTAACTCTCAAATCATCTTGATCGTAAGGCCGTTCAAAGTTTTTAATAGTCAAATAGATTTATTTCCCAAAAATATGTTTCACATCTAAAAATTCATAAAAGAATGTTATTTTATGTCATAAATTTACTTTTTCTTTAACCTAGAATATATAGAATATGAAAAGTATATTTTTCTTTGTTTAATGTGCTATGGAATTAGGATGAACAAGCTATGTGCCCAAAATTGTGCATATATAAAATGCTATGTATAAAAAATAACACTGTTCATATAGCCAAGATAAAAATTCCTTTGCTATTCTTCACAAAAATTGAAGAAATAACTCTAAAATCTGTGTGGAACCACAAAAGACCCCAAATAGCCAAAGCAATCCTGGGGGTGGGTGGGGGCGGGGATTAAAGTCAGAGGTATAATGCTTCTGGATTTCAAACTATACTAAAAAGCCATAGTAATAAAAGCAGTAAGATACTGGTACAAAAAAGACATATCAATCAATGGAATGGAATGCAGAGCCCAGAATTAACTCCTAACATATATAGTCAACTGATACTTGACAAGAGAACCAAGAATACACTAGGGGGAAAGGACAGTCTCTTTGACACATGCTGGGGAGAAAACTGTACAAGCACATGCAAAACAATGAAATCGAGCCCCTATCTCACACTACTCACAAGAACTAACTTAAAATGTATAAAAGACTGAAACAAAAAATCTCTTACCATAAAACTAGAATGAAACATAGGGGGAAAATTCATCAATATTGGTCTCAACAATGACTTGCTTTTTGGACATGATGCCAAAAGCACAAACAACAAAAGCAAAAATCAAATGGAACTACTTCAAACTCAATGCTTCTGCATAGTAGAAGATCTAATACTTAACAAAATGAAAAGAAAATCTATAGAATAAAAAAATATTTCAGAAAACTATCAGAAAAGGATTAATATCCATAATATAAAAAGAACACAAGTCAATTTGATAATAAAAAAATAAACAATCCAATTAAAAATGGGCAAAAGAACTAAATAGACATTTTTTTCAAAGAGGGCATCACAATGACCAACAGACACATGGGAGAATTCTCCACTTCATTAATCATCAGGAAAATGCAAATCAAAACCATGGTGAGATACCATGTTACACCTGTTAGAATGATTATCATCAAGAAGACAAGAAATAGCAGATGCAAGTGAGGATGTGGTAAAAAAAGAACTCTTACACAAGACTGGTGGGGAGGTTAATTGGTACAGCCACTATAGAGCAATAAAACAGATCTACAATGTAGTCTAGCCATCCCATTTCTGGGTATATTCCCAAAGGAAATGCAAACAGGATTCTGACAAATATATACCCTCCCATGTTTATCACAGCATTATTCATAATGGCTCAGATATGGAAACAACCCAAAAGTCTATCAATTGATAAAAAAGATGTGGTACATGTACACGGTGGAATATTATCCAGCCATGAGAAAGGAAGATATCCTATCATTTATAATGACATGAATGGACCTTAAGCACATTATGCTCAGCAATATAAGTCAGAAGGAGAAATATTAAGTGCTATATGATATTACTTATACATAGAATCTACAAAAAGTTAAACCTGTGAAAAACAGAGAGAAAATGGTGGTTACCAGAGGATTGGGTGGGGGGGGGGGGGGTAGAAATTTGAGTAATAGCGTATAAACTTGTATAAGGGTACTAAGGAATAGTAAATAAGCCATAGAAATTTAATGCAAAGTGTAATGAATATAGACAATAAGATGTACCACAATTATGTAAGGTAAAAATATTGCTATTTTAGCAAACATAATATATGTGTGTCAAAATAGTGTGCTGTACACCTTAAACTTCTACATTGTGTGTCAAATTAATCAATAAAAAACTAAGAAGAAAAGCACTGTTCAAACACCAAAAAATTTTATTTGCTAAGAAATTTTTTTATTATTATGTTTCTTTTAAACCCTTGCCATTTATTAGCTCCATATATCTATCTAATAAAGAGAAATTCATGTCCTATATTTATGACATCCATTTAGTACTTTTGGTTTTCCCTGATTCCCTTTTATTAATTTCCCTTATCTTTTGAAGTCTAATTTCTCAATAATATTTTAATTCCCCACATAATTTTAAATCCTTCTAATATTTGTAGCAACCCCATTTCTATATCCCTCCAGCTATATCTATACGTCCTTGTAGACTGACTTGGAGAGCCCTCTACTGGCCTGATACTGTGTCAAAAACGTTTTCTTCAGCTTTCAGATGCATACTACGATACACATGCCTTTGGTAATATAATTGTGTAATTCAAGCTAACCCTTTCTTCAGAATAATAAAATTACAAGGAAAAACTGCATGGTTCTACAGAACTGTTTTCAGAACAAATTATACTACTTACGCAGTACAGAAATACCCCTTTAAAATAACTGTACACTATTAATCTCAGTTCCATAGAGCCTTACTATCATGGGGTAGAACAGATAAGACTGCATTGCAATGAGGTATTCTGATGCATTAGTAACTAAAGTATGGTAAACAAGCTGGAATCTATAAAATGCTTCTGTCTCATGTAAGTCTGACCATTAGCTGGTCTTCAGTATTTCCTGATGTTAATATACCAGTTCCTTTAAAATATATAAACAAGTTTGAAAATATAATGGAAGAAAACAAAATCCCACTTAAAATGATTTAATTCCAGAAATAAAGACCTTAATTAGGAAGATAAAAAAAATTCCATTAATAGAAGTATATATATCTCTATAAAGTTATGAATCCTCACTTTTGACCCTAATAAAAATGCCAATAGTTTATATGCTTCGGGAAATAAGGCAATCATAAAGTTGACACAGAAAAACATACAATTCTTTTTTCTTAATTTTTTTTAAATGTTTTATTTATTTCTGAGAGAGAGACAGACACAGAGACAGCATGAGCAGGGGAGGGTCAGAGAGAGGGGGGGACACAGAATCTGAAACAGACTCCAGGCTCTGAGCTAGCTGTCAGCACAGAGCCCGACGCAGGGCTCGAACGTATGAACCGCGAGATGATGACCTGAGCCGCAGTCAGACGCTTAACCGACTGACCCACCCAGAAGCCCCAAAAACATACAATTCTTAAGACAAATTCTTTTAAAAAAGTAGTAATTGGGCCCTCTGGAAAACAGTGTGGAGGTTCCTCAGGAAACTAACAATAGAACTCCCCTATGACCCAGCAATAGCACTGCTAGGCATTTACCCAAGGGATACAGAAATGCTGAGGCATAGGAGCACATGTACCCCAATGTTCATAGCAGCACTCTCCACAATAGCTAAAACATGGAAAGAGCCTAAGTGTCCATCAACCGATGAATGGATCAAGAAGATGTGGTTTATCTATACCATGGAATACTACATGGCAATGAGAAACAATGAAATCTGGCCATGTGTAGCAACATGGATGGACCTTGAGGGGGTTATGCTGAGCGAAATAAGTCAGGCAGAGAAGGACAAATATCATATGTTTGCACGTATAGGAGGATTAGGAGGAACTTGACGGAGGAACAAGGGGGAGAAGAAGGGGGGAAATGGTGGGGGAAAGGGAGAGAGGCAAACCATGAGAGACTCTTGAATGCTGACAAAAACTGAGGACTGATGGGTGTGGGGGGGAGGGGGGGATGGGCATGGAGGAGGGCACTTTGGGGATGAGCACTGAGTGTTATGTAGAAACTAATTTGACAATAAACTATTTGTATTAAAAAAAAAAAAAGTAGTAATTGGGCAAAGTCACCCTTCAGCCATATAAATTTTGTTATAAGGTCTTATAGACCTTTTGTCTATGTTCCAGTTAGGCTGTACTCTCAATGGCAAAATTAACTTCATTAACATTTCTATTCCGTGCACCTACACATTGCTTTAACCATAGTGAACACATATTTTAAAGGAGTGGGTAAACATGTTTACCTATATAGTTTCTTCCTCTGTAGCTTCAGATTCATCAAGGTAGGAACTATTTTTTACCTTTGTGGCCTCATAATTTAACACAGTAGATGTCTCACAACTGTTCTGTTAAATGGATCCATTAGTGAAGATGGAACTTGTCTGTAAAATGCTCATTAGAATTATAGAGAATTCATGATAGAAAATAATAGAAACAGGGAAAAGAAATAAAACAATATAAATAGAAAATATTGTGACAAATTCAGAAAATATATTTTCATATCAAATTATAAGACAAAAAGCTAATTTTTATATGTAAAGGGCTTGTAAAATCAATAAGCAAAAAAACCAATACCTAACAAAAACAAGCAAAGGATATGAAATGACATTTCATAGAAATATAAATGGGGCATTAGATATATAAAAAGAAATTCAACATCACTCAGGAGAAAAACATTAAAACCATATGAAGAAAACAAGAAAGATCTTAAATCAACAACCTAACTTAACAACCTAAGGGATGAGAAAATGGAGAATATACTAAATCCAAAACTATCAGAAGGAATGAAATAATAAGGATTAAAACAGAGATAAATGAAATAGAGAAAATAAAAATAGAGAAAATTAATGAAACCAAAATCTGGTTCTCTGAAAAAACAACAACAAAACTGACAAATCTTCATCTAGATGAATCAAGGAAAAAGAAGGCTCAAATTACTAATATCAGAAATGAGAAAGAATGAAATCTGGCCATGTGCAGCAACATGGATGGACCTTGAGGGGGTTATGCTGAGCGAAATAAGTCAGGCAGAGAAGGAAAAATATCATATGTTTGCACGTATAGGAGGATTAGGAGGAACTTGACGGAGGAACAAGGGGGAGAAGAAGGGCGGAAATGGTGGGGGAAAGGGAGAGAGGCAAACCATGAGAGACTCTTGAATGCTGACAAAAACTGAGGACTGATGGATGTGGGGGGGAGGGGGGAATGGGCATGAAGGAGGGCACTTGTGGGGATGAGCACTGAGTGTTATGTGGAAACTAATCTGACAATAAACTATTTGTAAAAAAAAAAAAAAATGAAAATGGGGACATCAATATCTATTCTGCAGAAATAAAAAGGATTATAAAAGAGCACTGTGATTAAATGTATGCCAAAAAATTGGATAAACAAAAGCAATGGATAAATTCTTAAAAACATAAAACCTATCAAGACTAAATCATGAATTAACAGAAAATCTGAGCAGACCCATCAATAAGAGATTGAATCACTAATCAAAACTCTCTGCTTCAAAAAAGCCCTTGCCCTGGACCTGATGGCTTCACTGGCAAATTCTACCAAACACGTTAAATAAAAAACAAAAAACAAAACAAAACAAAAAAAACACACCTAACACCAATCCCTTTCAAACTTTTCCAAACACTTAAAGAGAAGAAACTACCCTTCCTAAGTCATTCTATGAAGTCAGCATTATTTGATACCAAAGCCAGACAGACACTACAAGAAAACTAAAGGCCAGTATCTTTGATGCAAAAATCCTCAACATGATAGTGACGAACTGAATGCAATAGTATTTTAAAAGGATTATAATCTATGACCATGTAGAATTTATTCCTGGAATGCAAGCATGGCTCTGTATACGAAAACTGATCAATGTAATACACTACATTAACAGAATAAAGGAAAAAACCCATAATCATCTCAACTGATGCCGAAAAAGCACAAGACAAAATTCAGTATCTTTCAAGATTAAAACACAAAAAAACTAGGAATGAACTTCAACTATTGGAAGAAAACTATCTTAACATAATAAAAGCTATACAGTAAAAACTGATAGCAAACATATTCAATGGTGAAAGACTGAAAGCTTTTCCTCTAAGATCAGGAAAAAGACAAGGATTCCTTCACTACTTCTATTCAACAGAATACTGGAAGTTACAGCCAGAGGAATTAGGCAAGGAAAAGAAATACAAGGCATCCATATTGGAAAGGAAGAGGTAAAAACTATCTCTGTTCACAGATGATATAATCTTATGTGTATAAAATCCTAAAAATTCCACCAAAAAACTTGTTATAACTAATGAGTAAATTTAGCAATGTATTAGGATACAAAGTCAACACACAAAAATCTGTTGCATTTCTATGATGCATTAACAATGAACAATCTGAAAAGGAAATTATGAAAACAATCCTATTTACAACAGTATCCAAAAGAATACCTAGAAATTAACCAAGGAGGTTTGTAAAAGACTTATATAATAAAAACTAAAAAACACTTGTGAAAGAAATTGAAGAAAACATAAACAAAAGGAAATACATTTCATGTTCATGGATTAGAAAACTTAACATTGTTAAGATGTTAATACTACTCAAAGTGATCTAATGATCTACAGATTCAGTGCAATCCCTATCAAAATCACATTATTTTGCAAAATAGAAAAACCTACCCTAAAGTTCATAAAGAATCTCAAGGAACCACAAAAAGCCTAAAGAATCTTAAAAAGAAAAAAAACCTAGGGGACTCACATTACCAGATTTCAAAACTTAATAAAAAGCCACAGTAATCAAAACAGTGTGGCACTGTTAGGAATAATATGTGGATAATGAAAGATATACAGAGACCAATGGAATAAAATATAGAGCCTAAAAATTAACCCTGGCATACATGGTCAAATGATTTTTGGACCAGGTGCCAAGACCATTCAATGGCGAAAGAGTCTTTTCAACAAATTGTGCTGGGAAAACAGGATTATCCTCATGCAAAGAATGAAGTTGAACCTTTACCTAATACCATATACAAAAATTACTCACAGTAGGTCAAAGACCTAAACATAAGACCTGAAACTATAAAACTCCTAAAAGGAAACATGTGGCAAAAGCTTCAAGACAATGAATTTTGTAATATTTTTTGATATGACACCAAAGGCATAGGCAATAAAAGAAAAAGTAGTCAAACTGGACTTAAAAATAAAAAATTTGTGCATTGGGACACCTGGGTGGCTCAGCTGGTTAAGCATCTGTCTGACTTTGGCTCAGGTCATAATCTCACAGTCCATGTGTTCAAGCCCTGCATTGGGAACCTGCTTCAGATTCTGTGTCTCCTTCTCTCTGCCCCTCCCCTGCTCATGCTGTCTCTCTTTCTCTCTCTCTCAAAAATAAACATTAAAAAAAAAATACAAAAAAATGTTGTGCATGAGAAGACATTGCCAACAGAGCTTAGGATTTTTCTCTCTTCCCCCTTCACCCTACCCCTCCCTCCCTCCCTCTCAAAAATAAACATTTACATTTACAAAGAGCTAGTAAGCCATAAAAAGATGCTCGCACCACTAATCTTTAAGAAAATGCATATCAAAACTACAATGAGATATCACTTCATATTCATTGAGATGGCTTCTATCAAAAAAGAAAACAAAAAATAACAAGCGTTGGTGACCATGTGGACAAACTGGAACACTGTGTACTATTGGTGGAAATGCAAAATGGTATAGTCACTATGGAAAACAGTATGATGCCTCCTCAAAACCTTAAAAATAGAATTACTATATGATCCAGCAATTCTACTTCTGGGTATATACTCAAAAGGACTTTGAGGCAGGGTCTTTAAGAGATATTTATATAACCATGTTCAAATAAATATAAAAATGTTCATGGCAGTAATACTCACTAGAGCTAATATGTGGAAGCAAACAAAATGCCTGTCAACAGATGAGTGGGTAAAATAAAATGTGATATACAAATGATGGAATTGTTTATTGTGCTGGGAAAACAGGATTATCCTCATGCAAAGAATGAAGCTGAACCTTTACCTAATACCACATACAAAAATTACTCACAGTAGGTCAAAGACCTAAACATAAGACCTAAAACAAGAAAAGAAAAGAAAAGAAAAGAAAAGAAAAGAAAAGAAAAGAAAAGAAAAGAAAAGAAAAGAAAGAGAAAAGCTAAAGAAAAATAAGCAGATAAAATAAAATGTGATATACAAATGATGGAATATTGTTCAGCATTTAAAAGGAAGGAAATTCTGACACATGCTAGGGTATCAATGAACCCTGAGGAAACTATGCTAAGTGCAATAAGCCAGTCAAAAAAGACAAATACTGTATGATTTATTTTGCCTAAGATAATTAGAGTCATCAAAATCACAGAGACAGAAAGTAGAACAGTAGTTGTCAGGGGTTGGGGAGGCAAATCCAGAGTTATTGTTTAATGGGTACAAAGTTTCAGTTTTATAAGATGTTAAGAGGTATGGAAATGGATGGTGGTGATGGTTACAAAATATCATAAATGTATTTGACACTACTGAACTGTGTACTTAAAAAATGGTTAGGGTGAAAAAAATGGTTATGATGGTAGATATTATATTCTATGATGTTATGTTCCTATGATAGTAGAAATTATGTATTTTAACATAATTCTAACTTTTTTTTAAACCATGGAGATAACTCCACTACCCCATCCTTTATACAAATCCACTAGAAGGGCAAAAATTTCACACTATGTTAATACAATAGCAATTTGACAATATCAATAAAAATTACCAGCTCTTATAAACACCTATAAATTTCATTTCAGAGAATTTAAGTTAAAAAATACTCACAAGAGCCAAACAGTGTCTAAAAAGTTATTCTTCACAACATTATTTACAGTAGCCCCAAACAAGAAACAACCCAAATTCTGACTAGTAGGGACAAGATGAATAAATGATGCTATCTCCATAAAATGAGAAACCAATCAGTTGTAAAAGCAAAGGAAAAGAATACTGTCATTGTAATGACATAGAAATGATCACTGAATTTTTTTTAACAGAAGTACAGCTGACCCACATTACTTTAGTTTCAGGTGTACAACATAGTGATTCAACAACTCTATGTGTTATGCTGTGCTCACCACAAGCGTAGCTACACATCTGTCACCGTACAACACTATTACAATACCAATGACTACCTTTTAACACCCATGCCTTATTCATTCCATAGCTGGAAGCCTATAACTCCCACTCCCCTTCACCTGTTCTGCCCATTCTTCCAGGCAGCCATCAGTTTGTTCTCTGTATTTCTGAGTCTGTCTCTGCTTTTTTAATCACTGCATTTTACATAATTTTATGTAATATAAAGGAAAAAAAGCAAGTTGAATGGATAATGTATATATTTTGATACTTTTTGTGAAGATAGAGGAATAAAATCCATTTATATCTGCTAGTGATACATACTAACTCTAGAAGGATACACTATAAACTGGTAACAGTAATTCCTGTATGTGTGTGGGAAGGGGATGTGAACTTGACATCTGGAAGATAATTCTTAGACATCTTTTACTATATATATAAACATAAACGGTGATTAATTAAAAAAGCATCCAAATATTACAAGGTCAGCATATAATTAACACATGATTTATTAATAAACAACAACTACAAAATTCTCTACACCTTACCTGCAAACTAGCCACGTAAGAATCTTCACAGTTTACATAGTGTCCTAACATGGCATGTTGTGCCCGTAATTCATTATCCCTTATCCTCTCGTGTAGGTGGCTAATTTGCTGCTTCTGCCTGGAAAACATAAATTGAGGTGACATTATAAAGAACAGGCTTTTCTAAGAGACCATTAAAAGTAGTGATTTCATGTAAGAGTTAAAAGTATTATCAACCTTAACATTCATAATAGCAAAATTTAAAAAAACATATCACCATACCATGGGTTATGCAGAATACAGAAAGGGTTTATTTATACTGTAGAAGACTTCTTGCATTTTATAAAATATAGTGTTTTGTAGACTATCTTCTTAGTAATAACAAAGTCATGTTTTGCTCCCTTTCTTCTTGTCACCTCATATAATAAATGTTATGTCCCCAGTTTAGAATGCCTTTACCTTAAAACCCATTATTTTCATCCATTCAAATTCTGTTTAACACTTAAATATCCCCTGACAGTACTGAGACTCTCACTGTCAGAGATGAAAGGTATTTTCATTAACATCAACTAGCCTAACTGCTGTTCTATGCCTGCGTCTTCTCAACAACATCCTAGGTTACAGAGTCTACACATAACCATCACCAAAGCTGGAGAACTCACTTGGTGACAGAACTGCATTTTTGGATAGCTCAGACGTTTCATTTTAACATAACTTCATGTTGGAAGCAGACACACGGAAGTTCAAATCTTTCCTCAGCAACTCATAGCTTACTTTAATCAAGTCATTTAACTTTTGTGAATATGTACCCTTATATACAGTTGATGCCTGAACAATGTGAGCGTTACAGGCACTGACCCTTCCTGCCCTGTCATGCAGTTAAAATTGGCATATAATATTTGACTCCCCAACAAGTTAACTACTAAAAGCCTGCTGTTGACTGGAAGCCCTACCAATAATGTAAACAGTTGATTAACACACATTTGTATGTTCTATGTATTATATACTATATTCTTATAATAAAGCTAGAGAACTGTTATTAAGAAAATCATAAGAAACAGAAAATATATTTACAGTATTGTATTTGCTCGAAAAAAAATCCACATGTAAGTGGACCTATGTAGTTCAAACCTGTGTTGTTCAGGGTCAACTGTGTTTGAAAGCTGTTACATAGCCAGTATCATGTTAAGAGCTTTATATGTGTTATTAATAATCTTCAAAAACCCCTTAATAACAAGTCTCATCATAAAGTTATGAGAAAGAAAGGATTTTAAGAAAAAGTAAGGATGCATGTGGGTAAGCAAATAGCTTGGCATTTTCCAAAATTACCCACAAAGTAACTTTTGGTGCAAGTTACGTTTTAAGTTTCAAACTGAATCAGAGATCTTATTCTACTCTGAGCCATTTAATTTTTTAGATATACTATTTTTAAAGAAAATTCAAATAGAAAACATCAAATAGTAAACAGATAGGGGCACCTGAGTGGCTCAGTCGGTTAAGCAACCGACTTTGGCTCAGGTCATGATCTTGCTGTTCGTGGGTTTGAGCCCCACCTCAGACTCTGTGCTAACAGCTCAGAGCCTGGAGCCTGCTTCGGATTCTGTGTCTCCCTCTCTGGCCCCTGACCTCGGCTCACACTCTGTCTCTCAAAAATAAATAAATGTTAAAAAAATACTAAACAGATAGGAGAGTCATGACACTTGTGAAAGAATTTCAAGCTTTACCAGGAAAACTAAACTTCCTTTTCTGGCCAAGAAAGAGTAACAGACACCAGCTGTGCCTTTCTACCTGACACAATTACAAAACAGAACAAAATACAGCGAACAATGACTCTCAAAACACTGAATATCAGTTAATCAGGAACAGTGACTTCTGGGAGATGGGCAAACAAATGAGGTGAGCTCTATGACTGCCAGAGCCTACTGCTGCAGGCCCCACCCAATACAGGGAAAGAAGCCTCTCTCTGAGCTGAAAAGACAATGCTGGAATGCTGGAGAAACCAAGGGATTCAGAGATCACAGTGCAGTCACCCTGAATATTTAGTTGAGTACTAATGAATAAATACATGAGGAACTACCTAAAGTGCATATGTGGGGGAGGATGGCGGGTGGTGGTCAACCAAAAAGATAAGAATGAACAGTGCCTGAGGCTTACACAGGTCCTATAAGTGTGCTTGTTTTCAAATGCCACAGTGGAAAACTTCATAATTCACAAGGCATCATTTAGCAGCAATTTTCAACAAAGATCAATTCTGACTCCACAACAAAGTTTCAGGAATACAAAAACATGTGACATCCAAAAAATGTTAAAATTTGTAATGCCTGGAACTTGATCAAAAATTACCAGGAACTGCAAAGCAGGAAAATATAACCTATATTTTTATTTTTTAAGTGTATTTGTTTATTTTGAGAGAGAGCATGGGAGAGAGGCAGAAAGAGAATGAGACAAACTCAAGCAGACTCTCCACTGTCAGCGCAGAGCCCAGATGTGGGGCTTGAACCCATGAACCACAAGGTCATGACCTGAGCATCACTGAGCTGTGGGATTTCTTTAAGAGTCAAATATATGTATTATTAGAATCCCTAAAGGGGGGTATAGGCAGGGAAAATATTTGTAGAAAACTGGCCAAAATGTTTCCAGAGTTAATGAGAACTATACATCCACAAATCTAAGAATATCAGTGAACCTCAAGCACAAATTACATGAAGAAAACTAAACCAAGGTACATTTTAATCAAATGGCTTAAAATCAGTGATAAAAATCTTAAAAGCAGGCTGTGAAAAAAAGATAAATTCATTCACAAAGACAAGGTAAAAAGGACAGCAGATGTCTCATCTAAAATAATACAAACAAGAAGACAATTTATTTATTTTGAGAGAGAGAAAGCAGGCAAGTGGGGAAGGGGCAGAGAGAGAGGAAGCTGGGGAGAAGGAGAAAGAGAGAGAGAGAGATACACTATGAATCCCACGCTGGCTCTACTATCAGTGCATAGCCCAACACAGGGCTGGATCTCATGAACCATGAGATCATGATCTGAGCCGAAATCAAAAGTCCAATACTTAAACAACTAAGCCATTCAGGCACCTTCCCCCTTTCTTTCAATGGGAAAAATAACCCCAAAAACTTTAAAGACACAAACTAGCAAATCTTATTTCTAAAACTATCTAGATCTAGAAGACTTATGATTGCCGATTATACTTTTTTTTAAGTGAAGTATAATTGACATATAACATTAGTTTCAAATGTATAAAAATGAGTATAACACATCAATGTGTTTATATTGTGAAATAATCACCTCAGTATATCTAGTTAATATCATCTGATTATATTTTTTGAACATTATTGATTTATGCAAGTTTTCCATTTCTTTTCAAGTCAATTTTGGTATTCCTTTAAAATTATTCATGTTCTTTTATGTGTTCAGATTTTTTGATATAAGTTTATAACACCGATTTAAAATCTTTATAATTTTTAATTACTAACATTTTGAGTCTTTCTTTTTCCTTGATTAGTAGAACTATAGATTTATCTATTTGATTAATTTCTGCTCTTATTTTTATTATTTCCTTTGTTCTCTTTTATGTTTACTATTCTTTTACTGGTCTTCTTAAGTTAAACAATTAATTCTCTTTCCTCCCTTGCTTCCTTCCTTTTCTCTCCTTTTCTTAATAAAAGAGAAAGACATGAGAAATGGCGATAATAGTCTAGCACAGATATTTTGCAGTCCTAGTAAAAATATAAAGAGAAAGCAATAGAATATTTGAAGAGATAAAGACCAAGAATTTTCCAAAACTGATGAAAAACATCAACTGGAATCAGAAGTACTTCAGTCTCCAAAAATACCAAATATGATGAAAACCACCATAGGCACACTATAGCAAAACTGCTGAGAACATAAAGAAAAAATAATTAATCCAAAAAAATAACAAAGAGTACATTCAATATGGCAGCAGGAAGATCTGTGGATGACTTAAGAGAAACCAGAGAGCAATAGAATAATATCCCAGAGTGCTGAAATAAAATACTGCCAATCAAGGCATTACATAACAACCAAAAATATCTTTTAAAAACAAAGGCGACATTCATAATAGACAAGAGATGAAAATACCCTCACTGTCCATCTATGGGTAAATAAAAAATTCATATATATATGTATATTCATATATATATACACAATGTCTAAAAACAGAAGAAAATTCTATCATATGCTACAGCATGGATGAACCTTGAGGATGTCATACTAGGTGCAATAAGCAGACACAAAAGGACAAATACTGCATCTTCCCACTTCTTCCCAGGATTTGACTGGGCTTAGGAGATGCTACCCCAAAATATGGCACTTTGGTATACTGAATGTTTTAAGCCAAAGGAGTTTGAGAAAATAACAAAAGCAAGGTCACTCTGGCCTCCTCCCCACCTTTGCCCTTCTTCCCTAAACAGGTCACAAAACACTCAAGTAGGACGTGCCCCCCACCCCCAAAACCCAGAGGAAAGGTGCATCCCCATCTCTGAAGATTCAAGGACCCAAAGAAGAATCCTACCAAGCATGCCTTGCTAAATTTCCCCCAGTTTAGTATACAATTACCTCATATTCCTTAACCTATCATATCCCTCCAAGACTATCCACTCTTCAACAAGCTTAGCATAAAATAATCAGGTCTGTCACTATGGGTCTTCACTTCCTTATAAAGGCTCCCATGTCACATAAAACTTGTATGAAATAAATTTGTATGCTTTTCCACTATTAATTATCTTTGTCGGTTTAATTTCCAGATCTAGCCAGGGAATCCTAAATGGTCAAGAAAAACTTTTTCCTCCCCTATAGTATCAAAAAAAAAAGTGGTCAAACTTATAGAAGCAGAAAGTATAATGATGGTTTCCATGGGCTGGGGTGAGGAAGACCTGAGGAGTTGTTGCTGAATGGGTACAGAGTTTCAGTCATGCAACCTGAAAAAGACCTGAACTCTACTGTAAAAAATTATGTATAAAACTAAAACTCTACTGCATACGTAAAGATGTGTTACAACAACACATTTCATGTTATGTGATTTTTTTTCTTCATGGTTAAAAAAAAAAGTGAGAGCTGGTACTCACTGAGTCCCAGTCCTTCCTTTTGCCAAGAATTGACTGAAACAGATGGTAAGGTCCTGACCATAGTGGGGACTGTCATTACAACAGAACAAAAAAAGGAATCAGGTAGAATACTTAATAAATATGGCCTTTATAAATCAGAAAATACATTTTAAAATTTTGGGTCAAAACTGTGAAATCAAGGAGCTGCTATAAGAACTATATGTTACTAAAAGAAATACTGGATCCAGTGATCCTGTCCCTGACCCAGGGAACAAGTAAGAATATGCACAATACTCAGTCTCTAGTTGAGAAAATACAGAAAAGCAAAAATATGTATCTGTTACCTTTTCAGAAAGTTCCTTTCCTTTCCTAATTAAATTTGGTTTCTGAAAATAGTTTCCATTGTTAGTTTTAAAACCATTAATGTTTTTTGAAGACATTATGGATACTACCACCAAATCAATTACGCCCAACCATCTTAAATAATTTATCTGAAATGGTTACCCAAGAGACATCTTCATGCATTACCAAAATAAAAGGAGAGAGGAGGACTGAAATCAAGTCACAGGTAGCCAAAGATCAAGGATGGAATGAGAAAGACTGATAAGATTTTATTCTTTTTGTAGGTTTTATTTATTTTTAGAAGGGGGTGGGGGAGAGAAAAGAGAGAAAAAGAGAAAGAGAATCCCAAGGAGGCTCCATGGTCAGCAAGAGTGCAATGAGAGACTTGATGTCACGACTCTAAGAATGATCATGACCTGAGCTGAAATCAATAACTGGACACTTAACCAACTGAGCCACCTATGCACCCTGAGATTTTATTCTTTTAATTTCCCATGCATTTCCTTTTTCCCAATCTGTTTCAAAAGAGGGGACATAAAAGGAAAAAAACTAAAACCATGTAGAAGTGTATCTTCTATTTCACTTGTTCACATGTTTCCAACTACCTCTCATACTGTAAACAAGGGATAAAACAGTTTTTGAAGAACTTGTCTCCTCACCCTTGGCTTCCAAAAGCAGCTTTCATACATTTTGGGACATGAAATAAGGTCCTGGGCTTTAGTTTTGAAATATACTTCTAAATATACTTTGTTAGTGTTTTTTAATTAGATAGAAAAAGGATGGATTGTATTAATTTTTCTTGGGCTAGTCAGAATTTTCAATTTCTCCAAAGCTGGGCCTGCCAAACAAAGCTAAGTGTATAGCTTCAAAATACTCCCAAGGTATATTACAAGGGTTCTTACACATTTATCTACAAATCTTAAGATTTTACAAATAAATAATCAATAATAAAGAATAATAAGGAAACAGCCTTTGTTCCTGGTTCCTGGGAAGGAGACTCTAAATCCATGGAGTGTTTATTAATGAGCCCCCCGGAAAACTCTTGTATTTGAGACAAGGTGACTCACAGTCCCTAGATACCAACTTTAGGATGGGGACTATTCACCAGAAAGCCAACCATGTGACTGAAGTCTGTGACTATAAGCCAATCTAACCTCCAGGGAGAGGAGGCTGGAGACTAAGTTCAATCACATGACCAATCAATTGTGCCCACACAATGAAACTCCAATGAAAATTCTGGGAACTCACCAGATTTGTAGCCAGTTGGTTAGAAGTGTGGGTAGCCTAGTGATGCCACCTTAAGACTGGCATCTGAAGATAGGCAGTCAGTCTTTTGGGGACTGTGTGCCCTTAAAGCTGTGGAGTCTGATGCTAACTTAGGGTATTTAGTGTCAAACCTGAATTACAGTACAGTAGGTGGGACTGAAATACAATACACATGACTCTTGGAACAACCAAAGTTTGAAATGTGCAGATCCACTGATACCCAGATTCTTTAATGAATAGAGTATAATATTGTTAAATGTATTTCTTCTTCCTTACGATTTTTTTAATAACATTTTCTTTTCTCTAGTTTGTTTTAAGAGCATAGTATATAATACATACAATATATGTGTTGATTGACTATGTTATCAGGAAGGCTTCAGGTCAACAGTAGGTTATTAGCACTTAGGTTTGGGGGAAGTCAACAGTTATACGTGGATTTTCAACT
Organism: Hyaena hyaena; assembly: GCF_003009895.1. Taxonomy (NCBI): domain Eukaryota; kingdom Metazoa; phylum Chordata; class Mammalia; order Carnivora; family Hyaenidae; genus Hyaena; species Hyaena hyaena. The sequence goes on from NW_024080910.1 coordinate 1,131,543, forward strand.
GTGCAGGGATCACAGTCCCTAATCACCATGCTGTTCAAGGGAAACTGTAAATTTAGAAATTGATTCTATAATACTATATGCTTAGGTATAAACAACCAAAATAACTTGGCTAGAAATGAGCTATTAAAACTGTATTTAAATGTTTAAATCAGCTGATAAAAATAATCAAATCCCACTTCAACACTTGTGAAGGAAAATAACTATTTTTGCATTATGGAGTCCCTCTCAAAGTAAAAGACATGTACTACAAATCGCCATGAACAAAATCTCACATGTTAATTGATCAAATACATAAGGATGGAGTTCCAATAATATATGATAACCATGGTATGTACATCTAGGCCTTGCTTTAAGAAATCTGATCATAAGTCTTAGCTTGTAAAGCAATTAAAAGGATTCTATGATTTCAATAAAAAAGTATCCACACTATACCAAAGAATGCACTACTGATTTTTAAAAGCTTACTAATACAATTATGTGATTTTTACTTCCACAAACAATTAAATAGTAAACATACTGCAAATTGCAAGTAATGACAAAATGAGAATTCCCCTCTACCCTACCAGTGTCATTTACTAAGAACATTAACTCATTGTCTCATTGCAGAAGGTTTAAGGGTTGCCTCTTTGGGTCAGTCTCAAGTACAATGACTAAATAGTATCTGATCAATCCAGCAGCAGAAGCTCAGCTTTTGCTGAGCAATTATAAGAACTACTAGTATCTAGTAGTAATATCTAATAGTAACTACTATTATAAGAACTACTAGTATCAGTAACAGCACAGGCTAACCAGCATCAGTAACAGCACAGGCTACCAGCAACCTTAACCTCTCTTTTCCAGTAAAATGAAGTTATTTCCCCTTAATGAATGTTTGGTGAGTACTTATTAACGAGTAATAAAATGTACAAGAAACAGTCTCTTCTGTGAGAGGGCTGAAGTCTACTGAGGAGAAACAAGCACAGAAACATAACTACTATATACAAATCATGAATATGTGGCTACTATTTGCTAACGGTACCCATGCATCTGGCAGTATTAAGACTTTTAAACACATTCACTCATTTAAGCCTCGCTCATGCCTTAAAACTAGGTATAAGAAGGGAGCTGCATAGCTGAATGGGACTAGATTAAAAAAATGCAAAATTGAGCAACTTGAATTATTTTGGATTATTTCCTTAGCACCCTTTATAGGATAAAGAGTTGGAAAAAAAATATATTTTAATAAATTATGCTGATAATTACATGCATTTCCTACTGTCATGCACTGAATGTTTGTGCCCCCCTCCCAAATTTATATATTAAATCCTAAAGCCCAATGGGATGGTATAAGGAGACTAGGGGCCTATGGGAGATGATTAGGTCAGGTGGGCAGAGTCCCCATGAACAGGATTAGTGCCTTTACAGAAGAGGCCCCAAGGAACTCCCTCACTCCTTTTATCATGTGAGGTTGCAGCAAGACAGCCATCTATAAAACAGGAAGATGACCCTCACTAGACAGTGAATCTTATGGTGCCTTGAACTTAGACTTCTTAGTCTCCAGAACGAGGAGAAATAAATTTCTGTTGTTTATAAGCCACCCAGTCTATGGTGTTTTATTAAAGCGGTCCAAATGAACTAAGATGCCTATTAACTTATTTATACCCAATGTAATGGTAGTTATAATGGTGTTCAAAAAATAATAAAAGTTGATTGATTCTGATTGTTTTGAGGGAGAGTACACTCATATTAATAAAAGTCTGAATTTCAGCCTGCATAAAAAATATTAATTTCAAATATGTACAGTGAATTAAATTGTTACGTGTACAAAATATATGTCCACTGGGGTCTATAATTACCCACATATAAAATTCACTTGTACTAAAAATATCTATTATTTTATACAGTCTTTTCATAAAGCCAATCAAAAGCCAATCTATCTTCTAGAATCTTCATTCACTTATCAAACACGTAAGTGATGCCAGACGGGCAAGGTCTCAAGAGGGAGGGCATCAGGCTCATTGCCAAGAGGGTTCTCGACTTCGTGTGAGAAAGAATTTAAGAGCTAGCCATTTAGGGAAAGTGGCAAGGATTTATTAAGTATAGAAATAAGAAAGCTGCTTGCTACTTCACATATAAAGTTAGTGGTCTCTCCTCCCAGGTGAGGAATACGGCTCCTCTTTGCCTCTAACAAAGGGATGTACAAGTTTGTTTTAAAATTAGCTAACCATACAGAAAGAAGTGTACTCTTTACCTTTGGGTTTATCATTTACATTGGGCAGTTAGTTTTTCCATTGTTTTAGAGCTCTGGAATTACCCACAGGGTACAATTTTAAGAATGTCCAGCCTAGGTGGCTTTTACTGCCACAGGGAGTGGGGTCTTGTGGTTTTCTAGGAGTTAGATCTTGTGACTCTTTTTATGACTTGCTGACTTTCAGGTTAAGGGTCAGCCTAAAATCAAAATGGCTTTATTCTGGCCAACTTGTCTCTCAAGTCTTTCTTTCCTCCTGCCTCACAAGTATCAAACATTAAGCATATACTAAGAGCCAGGCTTTGTTCAAGATGTTGGGAACATGGTGCAGAACAAAAAGTTCAGATATCCGTGTTCCAGTTACACTCCAGTAAGATACTGCTTAATAATGGTAAATTTCTAAGCAAAATCTTTTGAAACTTCAGCTATTAAATATACTTTTTTTTTTTTTAAGTTTACTTATTTTGAGAGCGTGTGCGCTGCCGGTGGGGGAGGGTCAGAGAGAGATGGGGAGAGAGAAAATCCCAAACAGGCTCTGTGCTGATAGTGCACAGCCCGAAGTGGGGCTGGAACCCACAACTGTGAGATCATGACCTGAGCAGAAATCAAGAGTCAGACACTTAACCAACTGAGCCAACCAGGCGCCCCTAAATATATTTAAAGATTTTAATTGGTATTTAATTCTAAGGTTAATAAAATGTCTACTGCTTTATCTCAAATAAAGCACATGACAGTAAGTAATAACTAGCATTAAGAAAAAAATGTCTCCTCAATTTCCCCATTACTATACACACAGGTTTAATTATCTCTAAAGTATACATAAATTATATAGACTGAATATACATCAAGAATAATATAATTAAGTAATATCAATGTTTATTGCTCAAAATAATCAAGAGACTGTCTATTAAGCACAAAAAATTTTTCAGAGCTTTGGTACTCAAAAATGCAAAATTTTTTAACTGTCTCCCCAAATTTCCAAAATTCTTATCTGTAAGGCATTTGATTTTAAACATTCATGATTTTCAGTTTCTTCACCTTCAGATCTAACATATATTGGTTCAAGTATTAGCACTTTAAAGTAGCTTTCCAATTTAATAGTTTCCAAGTATAAAACACAAACATACAGCTTATAGCTCTGGTAGTTCATTAGCACTGCAGTTAACTTTCTACATATAGAAAAAAGAAGAGGAGTTTCCAAATGAGTTACTGTAATGTGAATGGAAGGATGGTGGAAAACAGAACAAGAGACCAACCCTCAGTTCTGAGAGGGATTCTTATAGGGGATGGGATGCGGGAGGAACAGAAAGGAGACAATGTATTTGTAAGACTGTATTTCTTAAACTCTAAGTAGTAGATACAAATGGTATTTGTTTTAGTAGTCTACATTTCTGTGTGCCTGAAATATTTAGTAAATAAAAAAAAACAGACTCACCGATCAATCACAATTTCTTTCTGCCTTAGCAGTCCTTCTTTTATCTTCAGCACTGATTCCCACTTACTGAAATCCTGATAGCCAGAAGGTGAGTAACTCTGACGAGACGATCCAGTAAAAACCTGCACAAATATATTTGCGCTATTAGTACACTGAAAGTGTTTAAAAGAAATATTTATGTGTCGTCTAATATTTTCCCAATGATTTTCATTAAAAAATGAGAAAACTCTCCCTTTGATTTTTTTTTTAAAAGACTGTCTGAAATCACACCTGTGAGTACAACATAACTTGAGGAATTTCAAGGAAGTTCTGAAGTAAAAGTACAAGTCTAATGAATCAGTGATAAAGAATACTGAATCTGGCTTATTACAACACTACATATATAAGATCTTATACTCATCTTGTGGAAGCTTTCTGGAAGTGAGAGATCAATCACTCACTGCCTAAGGAAGAAGTACAATAAGACAATGTACTATGGTTAGACTAGACAAATATTACCAAAAAGGTTTCACAAGTCTGTAGTGTGCAGACTTCAAATTGTCATCCATCATATCACATTTAATTACATTAAAATTTCAAAAGTAAAAATATTTTCACAAAATAGTAAACATATTTAAAGAAAATATGACTTAAGCAGGTATAATTTGGGTGATTACAGGTCTCCAATATAAAGTACATAATTTAGAAAAAATCTGCTTAGAATTTAAGAGAAATTTCAAATATTTAAAACAAATCAATACTGATAAAAGCAAATATGACAGATACCCTCAAATTTCTATGATAGAAACAAACAAAAAGAAAGAAAACCTTAGTGGGTATGACTTCATACAGTCATAGAATGAACTGTATCTCCTCAAAAGGATATGTTTAAGTCCTAATCACCAAGTACCTCAAAAGGTAACCTTATTTGAAAACAGGGTCTTTAGAGTAGTCAAGTTAAGATGAAGTCTCAGAGGGGAGGCAGGACATCTGGGTGGCTTAGTCAGTAAGTGTCCAGCTTCAGCTCAGGTGATGATCTCACAGCTCATGGGTTCAAGCCCCAAATCAGGCTCTTTGCTGACAGTTCAGAACCTGGAGCCTGATTCGGATTCTGTATCTCCCTCTCTCTACCCATCTCCTGCTCACACTCTGTCTCTCTCTCTCAAAAATAAACAAACATCAAAAAAAATTTATTTTAAAAGATGAAGTCAGCGGGATGGGCCCTAATCCAATTATGACTGGTGTCCTGTGTAATGGCAAAATTTGAACACATCCACACAGAGGCAGACTATGTAAAGAGATACAGAAAAAACACCATTTGAAGATGAAAGCAGAGATTGCAGTGATGCACCTAAGTAACAGCAACATAAAAATTGCCAGCAAACCACTAGAACCCAGCTTGGAACAGATTCTTCTTCACAGCCCTCAGAAGGAACCAACTCGGCCGACACCTTGATTCTGGACTTCTAACTTTTAGAACTGTGAGACAACAAATTTGTTGTGTAAGCTACCCAGTTTGTGTCCTTTGTGCAGCTCTAGGACACTAATACAGTTGATAAATCATGTAGGAACATAAATTCTTTGGCAGGATAAATGATCCTATAGAAACACTCCAAAGCAACTTTAGGAGAATTCAAAGCTGCTATGATATTTTTATCCTTTGTTTTCCAAAGACGCTGCTGGCAAGACCTATTTCTGAATAAACCACTAATTGCGTTATATCAACTAGTCCTGGATTAACCCTTTAAATTAAGATGATTTTCAATTAATACTAGGATGGGATGTTTCAGGCAGAAGACAGAAAAAGATGAACAGAGTAGGAAGGACAGAAACCAGGAGATAAGAAGGAACATAACCTTGTCAGATGGGCAGATATTTGGAGTGTAAGTGACATTTACTATTATATGGGCAGGTTAGTCAGAGATCCTTCTCTGAATTTCATTCTTTCCTTTGCCTAACATACAACCCAGACTGATACTCAGCCATATGCCCTAGTAAAGATACATCAGCTGCTACAATACTGAACCGTTTTTCCTGTGGTCGGTAACTAGCTGTTGTCCAAATCCCCAAAGGTCCTCTCCACTCTCCAGGCCACTCCTCAGAACTCTCCATCATCCAACAAATGAAGAGTTACTTCTTGACATTTAAAGATGTCCATCCATAAAATGGCATCCTTTCTGACTGGTTGGTTCCCTGCACTAGCCAACCCTCCAAAATTTTCCCATCTCAGAACTACCTACCAGCTTGTATTTAGTTGGCAGCACTGAGATTCAAACTTGAGCACCCCAACAAAAAGCATGTATTCTTAAGGAAATTGTTACACTGCTTCTAGTATGGCCTAAATAAGGTATTCACAAAGTTTTCTATAATCACAAGAGTTGAAAACATTTTTGATAGTAACTGCTCTCAGGAGCTAAAAGAGAATTCAGCACCATACACAATATTGTTGATATTACGAGAAAGTCCCTACTTACTGCAACTCCATGTTGCTTAATGACTACCAATTTAGTGGGTTAAGTGCTTGACTAAATTTATTTTGTCAAATTATAGCTCAAACAGGAATTCATTAAAACTAGTAAAAGCTAATAAGCAAAAAAAAAACCATACCAACAATTCCCAAACTCAATGTAAGATCTGGAAATTATCAAATTAATGACTTGGTAAACTATTTGTGCTATAATACTAAATATTTCATTTATTTGATGACTAAAAATGATTATACACTTTATATACATTGAATTATATATTAATATCCTGATGCCAGTTGACAGGTATTTTAAATAATGGGTTTTGTATATTGCTATCATGCCTAACAAAAAACCTTCTCAGGTACTAGTCACCTCTTGCAAAGACCTAAGAAAGGTTTCTCCATTTCTGATTACCACACATCAGGAATGACTGATACCATAATACTGAAGCTATATTTTACCTTCTATATCTTGTTCCTATTTCAATAAGCAAATACCCGCAGCTTAAAAAAAAAAAAAAGTCAAAATAGCAAGAACAACAACAACAACACAAACAACACAAGAGCCCAGGCAACAGATGATGATCTTGTGAGGAACTGTTCTACTCTTCATACATCTTCTGCTAAAGAATTTCCCTATAGCTGACAACTTCCTAATGAGTAGACTTTTCTTGGTTTGAAACACTTCTTGGCATTGAAGAGAGAGAGTAAATTGTATGAAAAAGTATATTTGCAAGAGAAAAGCAAATAACAGTAGTTTGCAAGAGAAAACCAAATAACAATACCATTTGGCTTATAGCACATGAATCACTGACAGAACAGACCGCTAAAGCACTTACCAAATACTTCTATGAATATACATAAAACAGTATGAAAATTTATTCTTCTGATTTGTAGCTCCCTTGATCTAAAGTCTTTGGAAAACAAATCAAAATTGAGCTATAAAACTGAGTAAATGAGAATAAAGAAAAAAAGAAAGGCTTCCCTTGTAATAAAGATGCACTAATATTTAAAAACTGCTGAGAATAAATATTAAAAGTTTTGTAACAGGATGCCTGGCTAGCTTAGCTGGTTAAGTGACCAATTCTTGATTTTGACTCAGGTTATGATCTCATGATTCATGAGATCAAGTCCTGTGTCAGGCTCTAGGCAGTGCAGTCTGCTTGAGATTCTCTTTCTTCCTCTTTTTTCCCCTTCTGCGCTCACCCTCTCTCTCTCTCAAAATAAATGTAGTACAAAACAATCCTATGCTATTTCTGTCAGATTCTCTTTTAGCCTTGCCAAGAGTGAAGTCTGATCTGCTGTAAGTTATGATAAAAATAAATTTTTATCACTTGTATGGTGATGGATGGTAACTAGACATAGTGGTGATTATTTAATAGCATATACAAATAAAATCATTATGTTATACACTTGAAACTAATATAATGTTAAATGTCAATTATACCTCAATTTTTAAAAAAAAATGTAACATGCAAAGAATTACCAAATCAGCAGCATGATAGTCTTCCTTATAAATAAATCTCAACCCTAATTCATAAAAGTTTAAAGAGGAGAAAAAAATCTGACAAAAAACCAAATGCTATAGGTGAACTTAATGGTAATTTTTAAAATTTCATCAATTGTTCCTTTTCTGTGTATCTTCAGTAGTAAAGCATTGTTTATATTCTATGCGAAATCATCAAGGTACAGGGGATCCTGGGGGACTCAGTCGGTTAAGTGTCTGACTCTTGATTTTGGCTCAGGTCATGATCTCCTGGTTCATGAGATCAAGCCCTAGTCTTAAGTATTTATAATCTCATATATATATATATATATATATATATATATATATGTACACTACTCATATACATCTATACATTAGCCCTGCATCAGGAAAATCTCACGCTTGCACTTTCTCTTAAGATGAATGAATGAAATGAAATTTTAAAAATCATAAAGGTACAGTGGCTGCCTTGCTATCTGACACTTCACAATATACTTCAGGTTGAATTTTAAAACTTTGTTTAATATGGTTTTATTATATAATGATACAACTTTGTTATAAAAGAGTTAGATGAAAAGTCTTCATAATTGTCATTTTTAGTGATAAGGATATAAACAAAAATATTTTACGATACAGGAAAATTATATGAAATTTGAAAATCAGAGCCCATAATTAAAGTTTTACTGGAACATAGCCATGTTCATTCTTTTATATATTATCTATGGCTGCTTTCTCCATCAAAGCTGGGTAGTTGCCAAAGAGACTGCCTCTCTCTCTCACACACACATACATACATATATATGTATAAACAAAGAATATTTTAAACTGTATTATAATATACAGCATATCAATAAATTTAAAATTTTACATGAAATTGAGAACTTTCTAAAAAATTATCAATTACCAAAACTAAGTCTTACTACTTATTAAATTAGCTAATAATTTTACAGGTAGTTTCTACCTAAATGTTAACAAAAGATAAAACAGTGCAAGAGAAAATTTTTTGAGAAAGACATTAAGGAAAGACTAATAATAATAAAGAATAATAATAAAGCATGTTATAAATCAAGAAAATTTAAAATACACTTTGCAGCAAATACAGAAATTCACATTAAAACAATATCACCATTTTAAAAATATGCTTCTAAGTAATACATAGGTTGACTGAGTGAAATTGAAAATATATCAGAACTTGTGAGATGCAGCTAACATAGGACGAAGAAAAGAATTTATAGCACTAAATCATTAGAGAAGAGAAAATGTCTCAACTCAATAATCTAAATTCCCATCTTTAGAAGCTACAAAATATAAACCAAAGCAAACAGATGGAAAAAAGTAAGGGTAAGAACAGAAATCCACTAGGTTTTTTTTTTAATTTTTATTTTTTAACATTCATTTTTGAGAAACAGAGACAGAGTGTGAGTGGGGGAGGGGCAGAGAGAGAGAGAGAGAGAGAGAGAGAGAGAGACGGACAGACAGAGGCAGAGACAGAAAATCTGAAACAGTCTCCAGGCTCTGAGCTGTCAGCACAGAGCCCAGTGCTCAAACTTGCAAACTGCATTTTTTATCATGACCTGAGCTGAAATCTGACACTTAACCCACTGAACTACTCAGATGCCCAGATATCCACTAGGTTTAAAACATAAAACAAATACACAAAAGTCAATGGGGATGAAATGAAAGATATCAGTACAGATACTGTAGATATGAAAAATAAAAAACCAATATGGGAATTATTAGGAGCAACTCTACACACACAAATTGAACAACCTAGTGAAATATGCAAACTTCTTAAAAAGTGTAAACTAGCAAAATTCATCCAGCATGATTTAGATCATTTGAATAGCCCTGTAACTATAAGAGTAACTGAATGTAGACATTAAAAACAACAAAACTCCTGAAAAAGAAATCTCTAAGCAAACAGTTTCATTGTAGAATTCTACGGAACGTTTAAACAATTAACAAACTCAGAAAAGTGAGTATTTCCCAACTCATTTTATGAAACCAGCAATATTACTCTGATATCAAACCAGATAAAACAGGAAAAAGAAAACTACAGATCATCATCCCTCATAAACATAAAAATTCTAACAAAATCAATTAAAATAGACATGGATTGATAATATGACCCAGGTTTACCACAGGAATGCAACTTACCACATTAACAGAATAATTTTAAAAACCTACTAAAATAAGTAACTTTACCAAGGTTGCACAATTCAAGATCAACATAAAAATAATAATTCTATGTGAAGCATATAAATTATAAATTAAAATTTTAATATAATTTATATCCATAGAAGATAAAAGAGACAAAAATTTAACAATACATATGGTAAGATCTGTACACTGAAAATTATGAAATATCACTAAGAAATTATAAAAACTATTTTTTTTTAAAAAAAAAGAGAGATGTACTTCAGTATTTAGATATCATTTGTCCCTACACTGATTTATATATTAATCACAATCCAAATTAAAATCCAAGCAGGTGTTTTTAGAGGTTGACAAGCTGATTCTAAAATTCTCATGGAGATTTCAGAAAGTAAAGAACTTATAATATTTGATTTCAAGACTTATTATAAAGCTGCAATATTAATGAGGGTGTGGTATCAACATAAAGATAGACGAACGGAACAGAATCAAGATCCACAAATAGACCTAACCATATTAGTCAAGTGATCTTTTTTCCTTTTTTAAACTAAACTTTTTGAGATAATTATAGGGACACACACGTTATAAGCAATAACGCAGTGAGCTCTCATGTATACTTTCCCAGCTTCTCTAATGGTAATGTCTTGCAAAACTATACTATATCACCACCAGAATACTGACATGGTCAAGATGCAAAACATTTCCATCACAACAAGAATTCTTCTCATTGGCCTTCCCCATACCCCCGCCACCAGCTTTATAGAGATAACTGATATTTAACATTGCGTAGGTTTATGACATAAAACTGCTGAATTGATAAACTTAAATATTCTATAAGACAATGACCCCAACAGAGTTAGCTAACACCTTCATCACCTAACATAATTACCATGTTTTTTTCCTTGTGGGGAGAACATTTAAGATCTACTCTTTTAGCAAGTTTCAAGTATATCATACAGTATTATTCACTATAATCACCACGCTGCACATCAGATTTCTAGTATCAATTCGTCTTATAACTGGAAGTCTATACTTTTTGGCTAACATCTCCTCACTTCCCCACCCCTCAGTCTTTGGTAACCACCATTCTAGTCTGTTTCTATGAATTTGGCTTTTTTAGATTACACATAGAAATGACATCATAAAGTATTTATTTGGTATTTAACCAAAAGAAGTGAAACCATAGGTCTACAAAGACCTGCAGGCAAATGTGTATTGACAATCACCCCAAACAAGAAACAATCTGTATGACCATTAGATTGCTAAATGGTATGAACAAACTGTTCTACATCTATAAAATGCATATGACTCAACAATAAAATAAGTGATACGCACAACACATGGATGAATCTCAAAAACATTACACTGAGTGAAAGAAGGCATACTCAAAAGGTTACACACTGGCGGGTTTTATTTATATGACATCTAGAAAGGGCAAATCTATGGAGACAGGAATCAGACCACTGGTTGGAAGAGCTGGGATTGGGTGTTGACTACAAAAGGGAAAAAGGTAACTTTCTGTGGTGACAGAAATATTGCACGCTATTTACATGGTATACAGTCTAAACACATTTTTCAAGACTCAAACTATACATTTTTAAAGGTTCCGTTTTACTGTATTTAAGTTATATCTCATAATTCTATTTAAAAAATAGGTATATTTTGTTTCTTAAAAAAATCTCAATAAAATTGATTTTTCTAAAAATAGTTATAATATTTACATATATCCCATTCAACAATACTAGAAGTAAAAAGAATTTATCATAAATTTGAAACAATCCAAATATGTATCAACAAATACTCAGTATAGCATAAGTATAGAACATAACACTACACAGCAATAAGACAGATACTCAGCACATGGATGAGATTCAGAGACATTATACAAGATCAAAGAATCCAGATGAAGAACCATACCTATTCAATGATAATAAAAGCCAGAACAGTGAAAATGCATGTGATGTTACTATACTATACAAAGAGGGTCATGTTAAATTTATTGAGCACTGGAAATTTTTATATCTTGACTTGAGTGGTGTATATAAGGGTATATATGTTATTAAACAGAATGAAGCTAGTATTACATGTAAGACCAATTACAGTAAGACTACTTACTTTATTATATGTATGTTAGACTTCAACAGAAACACATATATACATAATAACCATAGACATTACCTACCTTTTATTTCCCTCTCTCTCTAAAAGTAGAGCTAAGGGGAAATGAAGGCCTTGTTAACTAGGGGAGAAAATTTAAGTACTCAAAGGTACACTGTAGAGCATATAATACACTATCCTGAGTATAATTTCATATCTCTTCTTCACTTTGGGGCTATCTTACACCTACAAATAATCAAGAGATAAAACACCAGATGAAGTAAATACAGCACACCAAGAAGGCAAGAACAAAACTGATAATGAAGGGTAGCAGAGTATGCCACCCCAAAATATGGCTGTAGGAATTCAGGATATGCCACCCCAAAATATGCCACTTTGAAATATTTTGAGCCACGTGCACTTGAAAAATGGCAAATGTTGCGAGGTTTTCTCTGAACTCCACTATCTGCCTAAAGACAGATCCAAAAGGATCTTAATTACCATAAATCCCCTCCCTGGAAACTTCATCAATCAGGGAAGGCAGACACTTATCACAGAAGATGACACCTGTAACAGACACTGACTGCACTCAGACAAACTTTCTCACAGACTATCATAGCTCCCATCTATTCTTCATAGGGACCACAAATCTTTCCTAAAGTCATTTACTTTCCCCTTAGATGCCTACGTCCTACCCCACTTTCCTCATTAAAATGATATTTAATCCTGAATTCTAAATCTGTCTCAACTTTCTCATTTTCCCCTGTGTATCTTCCATGGGTATATGATGTATACATATTGATCAACCTGTTTCTCTCTTGTTATTCTATTACTACAACAGTCTCAGCCAAGAACTCAGAAAGGTGGAGGAAAAATTATCTTTCCTCCCCTGTAACAACCTACAAATGGATTCTTAAGAGTTGTTAATACTCTACAACAAAGAAGGCTTCATGTAAGACAGAGGACAACCCTGCTCCCTGATATGAAGACAAGAAAATATTTTATATTCAAACAACCTCTCCCTTATTGCCCATTAGTAACACATTTTTACCCCAAGTAGTTAGAAAACAATTAAGAATTTCTGTTCTATAAAATCATAACTGGACATGAGAGGAACAGTATTTTGTGGCAATTATATATTGTTAGTAAAATATACACTTTTACCATATTCCAGAAGACATAGGTACTGCTTTGACAGAAGGTGAATAAGACATGCTGAAGAGTTTTGAATATTTCTAGGAAAAAAATATCTAAATTCACATATCAATAAAATAGAAAATTACTGTTGTGATATTGTTCTAATTAGAATTTCAAGTAGTCAGTCATGTTTCTACATGACTGTAGCCAATATGAGTAATCTAGGTGACACTGATAACTTAATATATAATTTATATTTATAGTCATGAATAATCATAAATTTTTAACTAGACATAAAGATGAAATCTAAAAGATAATTATAAAGGCATGTAACTGTGTGAGCTAATTTGAAATATAGAAAAGAAAGGATGTCATCAAAGTAATTGTTCATTAAATGTTCTTTAAAAATCTGTGCGGGTCAAACAAGGACACTTTCCACAAGTGAACATTTTTCAAACATATTTGGGATTAAAAAGTATTTTATATTCAAATCACCAAACTCAAGGAAAGAGTGGATTTACCTACAAATACTTAAGATACATTATTGCAATTGTGCTTTACATAAGAAAACAGTAATTTCCTGGCCAAAGAAAAATCATTACTCTTCTGCATCTAGACCCCAACCACCCAAATTTATAGACCCATAATACATGTATCGGCATTTCTTACTGTAAACAGCCAATCCCACTCTCATAATTGAATAGAGATAGCAGGCATCCACAACCAAATACATGCTACTTAGATGAGACCCAGATGCCGTGAAAACTTGCCAAAATATGTCACTTAATGGTCAAACATGCTTCTAAAATAAGCTTACCATATTGCAGCTGAAAATAGCTCAAAATTCTTTGGCCTCAGCTTGGACAAATACTGTTTAAATTTAGATAATCTAGTGCTACCACACTTAACTGCAATACAGCCTCTGCAATTCTTCAAGCTTATTATCTCTCCTTCATTTGCCTTTGTTCCTTAGCTCGTTTGTTCATCACTCACAACATGTCAGACAACACAGCAATCTTCCTGTTTCCTGGAATGGTCTATCTGAAGCAATATCCTAAGAGTGCTTTTTGGTAAAAGAATCATGATACTTCACCCAAAAGTAAATTCAAAAAACTCAGTAAGGAAGATGAAAAAAACCTATATATTACATAGAATTCAAACAACTTCTATTCACCCAGAGTAGGAAAAACATGGATTATATGATTACTTTAAAAAAAAAACCTGTACATTAAAATAAAAATCAATATATTACATATTATATTATTATTACTAAAAGAAATGTGCACTTATTTAAAAACCTATTATCTTAAGCCCACCCATGCAATTATTTATAGAGTGTATTACTACAAATTTTCTCTAACAAAATTCAAACCAAAAGACCATACTTATTAAAAATCATTCTATCTGGGGCACCTGGGTGGCTCAGTCAGTTAAGCATCCGATTTCAGCTCAGACCATGATGGCATGGTTCATGGGTTCGAGCCTCATGTAGGGCTCTGTGCTGACAGCTAGCTCAGAGCCCAGAGCCTGCTTCCAATTCTGTATCTCTCTTTCTCTCTCTCACCCTTTCCTGCTCACGCTCTCTCTCAGAAATAAAAAAATAAAAAATTAAGACATTTTTAAAAAGCATTCTATCTATAACCTCTTCCTAGTGACCAATTATAAACTAAAGTCTGCATCTTGAATTCTGAAATTTAAATTATAGAAAGAACTGTGTTTTAATGATCTCATTATTTCCTCAATTTCTCCTTATTACTAATTCTATAATGCCAGCTATCTTTGTCATCCTAATATGCTTTACTAAATAATAATGCAGGGATACTGAGTTACTTCAAGGGTAAAAACCCTGAAAAAAATTATAAAAAGAAACTGATGAAAGGAATACACACCTATATTTTATGTCTTAAAAATACATGTGCCCGAAAATAACGAGAATCCTAAAAATAGTACCTATTTCCCCCTCGCTAAACAACTAAATTACTATTAAATTACCTCTTTTAGAAGAAGGGACCTTTTTCCTCTCAAAGATCAATCTGTTTTATGTGCATTCTCTGTTAGCCTTATATTTGTTTTTGAAAACTGCCAACTGGGTGGTTTAGTCGACTGAGCGTCTGACTTCTGCTCAGGTCATGATCTCACAGGTCCCCAGTTCTAGCCCCACACCAGGCCCACTGTTGTTGGCCTGTCAGTGCAGAGCTCTCTTCGGATCCTCTGACCACCCCTCTCTTTCTGCCCCTCCCCTTACTTCACCCAAAAGTAAATTCAAAAAACTCAGTAAGGAAGATGAAAAAAACCTATATATTACATAGAATTCAAACAACTTCTTCAAATTTAATCATTAATTTTACTTATAAAACAGAATGTAGCCTTATCCAAACCCTTTGTGGTTATAATTTAGTTTTTTACAATTTAAGATGAAATATATTAACAGAATTTAATAAATTTAATTTGGTAATTGTAATTAACAAACCTGACAGCTTTTACTGGTAACCAAACCAAAAAATATATATACAACTCACAATTTATGAAAAGGATACTGTATGAAATGGAAATGGAGAGAAGCCTATCAAAATGAGACATTTAATATAATGTGGGTCTATCTGGGATCTTAGCCAAGGGTACAGATAACAAATGTACCACACTATAGAACCAGATTCTACTAAAACAGAGCTGTAACACAAACACTAACATATTTCATTTATTTTTAAAAGCAGATTACCAAAATGTTTTATTCAAGTTGTTTATCATATTTTACTATTAAGAGGTAAAAGAAAAATACATAATAAATGTGTTTTAGGACCAAAGCACTGTCTACATATTTTAACATGTATGAAAGGATTTTTCTAAAAGGCCAAAAGGAACTATTAATGATGATTATCTTGCGGGAAGAGAGGAAGTAGGCTTTTACTTTATATCACTTGGATTATTTGACTTTGCTTACCATCCCTATACTTTTTCTTTTCTAACAGTACAGATACGGGCCATTATGTTTTTTTTTCCCTATATGTTAAACATAGTGTTTTTTAAAAAAGATTTCAAGAGTCAACAATGGAGAATCTTTTCAAGGCAAAATTGTTGAGAGGAATGAGAGAGTCCTCTCTATGTTAGAGCATAAAACGTAAGCAAGTTGATTGCTATTCAATTTAAATATCCCTTCACGTAGTTTTCAAAAAATTATTAGAATCAGAAATGTTAAAATTTTTTTAATCCTGAGTCTAGTTCAACACCTGGCCCGTAGCATATAATCAGTCAAAAGAATATGAATAACTACAGTCCCTCAAGTGTATTTTTCAGACATCAAAAAAATTTCTAAATTATTTCCAACAGCACAAACAGGTATTGTAATTAGAGTAACACAAAAGTAATTATGACAGTGGTTCCTTTCCCAGTTTAAGCTGTATCATAAGCCAGGCCCTATTCTTTTATAATCCCTCATACTCAGCACAGAATCTGTGTTAAATATGGAGCGATCTAAAAATTTATAATTACTTGGGGCACCTGGATGGCTCAGTCAGTCAAGCGGCTGACTTCAGCTGACCAGCTCAAGTCATGATCTAACGGGTTTGTGAGTTCTAGCCTCGTCTCGGGCTCTGTGCTGATAGCTCAAAGCCCGGAGCCTACTTTGGATTCTGTGTCTCCCTATCTCTTTGCCCCTCCCCTGCTCAAACTCTCTCAAAAATAATCAAATATTAAAAAATATTAATAATTACAGAAAGCTACCATCTCTCAAATTATGACTACTTAAAATCTCATTTTTTTTTTAAATTTTTTTTATGTTTTATTTATTTCTAGGAGAGAGAGACAGCGTGAGCAGGGGAGGGTCAGGGAGAGAGGGAGTCACAGACCGAAAGAGGCTCCAGGCTCTGAGCTGGCAGTCAGCACAGAGCCCGACGCGGGGCTCGAACCCACGAACCGCGAGATCATGACCTAAGCGAAAGTCGGACGCTTAACCGACTAAGCCACCCAGGCGCCCCTTAAAATCTCATTTTTATAGCAATTATATGCATAGTAAAAATATATACACTTTAAAGATTATAGTTCAAAGATCAGCTCATAAACTTACATGTGAATAAAAATCATATTTTCCTGCCCTTGACGTCTAGCCTAATTTCTTTCAGACCTAGCAATCTCTGAATAATCCACATAACTAATTTTGTTTTATTTTGCATTTTAGAGATAAATTTGAAAGACAGTCTTCAGTGGCCATATTGCATTCTATGTTGGAGATGTGAAGTCTTAATAGTCCTAATGTGAAGTCTTTTTGGTTCTCTAACATTTATTACACAGATTTACATTTATAAAAATATTTTTAGATATTTACTACAAAATATTTTAAAGATATTTTTTCAAGCTAGATTTAAAAACATCAATATATTAATGCTGGAGTCAATAATCAATTCTTCAAATATCTATGATCCCAACTAAGCAATAAACCTATAAAAATGAATACATTAAAAAGAGAGGCTCATGAACAACTGTGCCAAATTTATCCTCTTGATAACAATACGAGGGCTGGTCCTAAAACCCACTTATCACCTTTGATCAGTAATTCAAAGGCAAATGAAAATACCAGATGATAAGACATTCGCATCCTTTTGCCTTGTTACATAAGCCTTCAATTTGGAGACAGGTTTAAAGAAGTACAGATGTACTGAGTTATATCAAAACCAGTGCACAGCTCTCAGTACATTAAATTGCAGATAAAAAGTCACAGTGCCTAGTGGCACCTGGGTGGCTCAGTCAGTTGAGCAGCTGACTCTTGATTTTGGCTCAGGTCATGATCTCATGGTTCATGAGTTCGAGCCCTGAGTCATAAGTTCAAGCCCTACTTGGGACTCTGTGCTGACAGTGCAGAGCTTGCTTGGAACTTTCTCTCTTTCCCTCTCCCTCTCTGCCCCTCCCCCACTCAATTGCTCTTGCTCTCTCAAAATAAATAAACTTAAAGATTTTTCTCCTTAAAAAAAGTTACAATGCCTACATATTAGGAAGTTTAATATATATTATATATATTAACATATAAAATATATATTAATCTTTTCCACTGGGACACTTTATACATCTGGGACACTTAATACATTATATATATTATATATACATTAATATATATAATATAGATTAATCTTTTCCACTGGGACACTTTATACATCTCTTGCTTTATAAGGTAAACATGAATTCCATTTATCAAAATCCATTTTACATAACCTTTTCAAGAATGCATCCTGCTGAAAAACCAAGGGCTATTGCATTTGTATTTCAACAACTTCAAGAGGCTTTAGTATGTAACTAAAAGACAGAAGCTATTATATTTTAGAGATTCTCACCTGAGGCAAAGACTTCTCTTAAATGTTGATATTATTAATGTCTTTCTATGAAAGCTCAGACCTAAATTTGGGTAAGGTTATCTCTCTCATCCTTAGTGCAGGAGCATAGTTCAAGAGGCCACTTGAGCTAAACTAAAAGTGTTAACTCTTTCAGTTGTTAGGGTTGCCATTCACATCACTCTGAATATTTACCAGTTTCAGAGTCTAACCCTCAACCAAAAAATTCACGTTCTTAGGTCATTTTCTCAAAGAAGGTCATCTAACTAAAAGGAAATGCTATCAACTAACTACCTAACTGTTGAAAATTATTAAATTGGATTTCACATAAATCAAATTCATTTAAGAGCTTGGTCATCCTTGAATAGACCAACAGTTGTAACATGTTTACAGAGCCAGGAGACCGAAAAAGACAAAGAAAGATTATCAGATTTATCTATAAAGATGTTCATCACAGTGTTTTTATGGTTTACAATGGCAAAAATTATAAATCACTAATAACTAAAAAGAGACTAATTCAATAAATTATAGCATATTTATATGCCAAAAATAATAGTCATTCAAGTTTATAATATATATTTTAATATATAATCACATCAAAAATGGCCAAACATATTAATAAAAATTATTCTTTAGTGAATATGTACTGATTTCTTATTTTATGAGATTTTTAAAATACAAGATGCATATAGACATCCTTTACCT
The DNA here is from genome assembly GCF_003009895.1 of Hyaena hyaena. NCBI lineage: Eukaryota > Metazoa > Chordata > Mammalia > Carnivora > Hyaenidae > Hyaena > Hyaena hyaena. Next base: position 1,150,548 of record NW_024080910.1, read on the forward strand.
AATACACAGTGTCTGGGAACCAGTAAACCTGTGGTTTGACTAAAGGAATGAATTACGAACTGATATGTAAAATTTACAGGTTTAATTATTTTAACAGAACTGATATAAATGGCCTGGAAAAATAACCACATTTTGGGGAGGGCGTTTGGGTGGCTCTTGATTTCAGCTCAGGTCATGCACGATCCCATGCATGGTCCTAAGATCGAGCTCCACACCCAGTGTGGAGCCTGCTTCAGATTCTCACTCTCTCTCCCTCTGCTCCTCTCCCACTTGCGCAAGCACACGCACATGCTCTTTTTCTCTCTCAAAAAAGAAAAAAAAATATATTTTGAAGCTAGCTTAGTATAATCCTTTAACATTTGAGCTTCAAAGATATACTTGAAATTAATTCAATCTGCTTTCCTTTTATGAGAAACCTGGAGTACAGAAAGATTCATTTTCTGAAAATCACAAAGGAAGGTAGTAAAAGACAAGAATGACAGCTCAAGTTGCACAGGTCCTCATTAATAAGCCATGACCAACACACAAGCCACTCCACAAACTGGTATGTTACACACATATGTCAAAGGGTAAACAAGTTAAACAAAAAAATCAAGTGCAAGTAAAATCTTAAATTTTCAGAAGCAATCATTACAGACAAAGAAATCAGTCCATCTGAAACCTCAGAGAGTCTCTACTCTCACTTCTCTGTTCCTTCAACTTATCGTTTTAATAGCTCACTTATAATAATGGTAAAGTAATATTCTAAATATCCATTAAATACAACTTTTAAGGGATAAGCAGTATAAGGAGGATATAAAAAATAAATCAACCTCTATTCATGAAGTTCATGGCAAAGAAAACAAATATATCTATAAAATATATAAAATCCCCTTCCAACTATTGATTTGATTTACCTGAATTATAAAAGATATTACTTGTGCAACTAAAAATTAGGAACTGGGGAGCCTGGATGGGTTGGTCGGTTAGGCATCCGACTTCGGCACAGGTCACGATCTCACAGTTTGTGAATTCGAGTCCCCCGTAGGACTCTGTGCTGTCAGCTCAGAGCCTGCTTCAAATTCTGTCTCTCTCTCTCTCTCTCTCTCTCTCTCTCTCTCTGCTCCTCCCCCAATCACCCGCTCGCTCTTTCTCTCTTTCAAAAATAAGTAAATGTTAAATTAAAAAAAAAGAATTGGTCTTTCTTTTTTCCCCACTAATTAATGTCTATTCTCTTTCTTACTGCCGTAGGCACTTCCTTATCCCTTCAGTCTAGGGCTACTATTCTCATTCTCTTTGTTCTTAGATGTTTTTTCAACTAATTCTTAGGTGGTTTTAAATTTTAAGGCAGTAATCCTCAAACTTTTAATAGAAAAGTGCCCTTAAGAGTTAGATAAAATTTTTCTCCTGGATTGTCTAGCAGGTCTAATGGAAGCAAGCTCCCTATCTTTAAAATGTATGTCTCAGGGCACCTGGGTGGCTCAGTCGGTTAAGCATCACGATTTTGGCTCAGGTTATGATCTCATGATCTATGGGTTCGATTCCTACATTGGGATTAGGATTCTCTCTTTCTCTTTCTCCACCTCGCCCTAGCTCTCGCTCGCTCGCTCGCTCTCTCTCACAATAAATAAATTTGAAAAGAAAAACAGAATGTTGTATGTATTACAAAAACTTGTGCAAAGTGTGCATTTTGCTGTTACTATTTTTGTACAATATTATATTTTGCTTTAATTTCATCCTCACATGAGTCTTCTGAAACTGGTCTACCTTGAAACTTTATTTGCCTCTGACACATCACTCTACAAGTTGCAATTTAAATTTTCCGTGTAGAAGATTACAAAAATCATGTTTCCTTTACATAAAGTTAACTAAAACAAACAAAAAAAATACTTTCAAGGAATGCATTAAAAATGTCACAAAACTATTTAAAAATGAATGCAAAGAAATGTACCCAGGATCCATAATAATCATTTGCTTGGTTGGGGGAAAGGAAACATAGCAGGACAACATGGTTAGACAGGGGTTATTATTAATATCCTGCCTTTGTTTTAGGTAGTAATCTTAAAGGTGCATATAACTAAAATTTAAAAAATAACTACTATTAGAGTAAAGGCTGAGAAACTACATAAATAAAAGCAGGCCACACAATATATGGAGTATATAAATAAAGTACCATAGATTGCTATGAATCCAATGAGAAGAGAAAGTTTTTTTTAATTCTTAAAAGGCTCAATTTGGGAAGCATGAGCTTATGGTGTGACCTTCCTTGGCTCTTACCCTCTAAATATATGCTCAACAATTTTAAATGACAAAAAAGAAAATTTCTGTTATTCTACTCTTGCCCCAACTGTCTCAATCATTCACATCCTTCTCCTCCTCCCCCACAGTGAGCTTTGAAATTGTGAAGGGTTTTTAGATTGTCCTTAACATTTCCTTCTTCAGAATTACTCATTCACTACCACTTTGCAATCTTTCCTGTTTTTTTAATTCACTTGTCCAATCATTCAATCAGTATTTAAGAGTTACAATGAGCCAGGCTCTATACTAGGTAACAGTACCGTAGAGAGTAAGTAGTGGTATAAATATGAGTTATTGGATCAGCTTCTCAAGGAGCCTACAGGCTCAAGTCTAGGCAGATACCACTAACAAACACAATAAAAAGAGACAGTAGAGAAACATGCAAAATTGGCACAAAGCAGGGAGGGCTGCACTGATGTAAACTGAAACAACCCTTTGCTAAGAATAAAGGTTGGTAAGGAGGGAGGCTTAAAATAGAACAATGGACTGTTGAGAGGGCCACAGCACAGGGTCAGAGCACAGGATACAAAGGAAGGTGATAAGAGACAAAGCTAGAAAGACAGAGCCTAAAAAAACAAACTAAGAGGTCTGGATTTCAGCTTGTTTGAAAACTCAGTCCTCCTGTTTCAAAAGTGGCCGCCCATACAAACTACAGACACACAGGAATTCTTAACTTTTTGTGTGCCACTGACTTTTTATGGCAGAGTGCCGAAGCCTACTAACCTGTTCTTGGAATGTTTCTATACCCATCAAATACATAGGATTCCAAATAATTTTATAGGCACATCATTCCTAAGACAGTGAAGCCCAAGTGTGGGCGGTGCATAGTTATTTTCTTCTAAAGAACATGGTAAGGAAGGGGTGGGGAGTAAGTTTTTAACAGAGAATGATGATGGACCCCACACTTCAGCAAGGTGATCAAGGTCAGCAAGAGTAAAGTCATGTTGATAGTACGTACTCTTGATATGTGATGAAAATGGTACTTTACCTCTCTGGTTTTCCTCTCAAAAACACATTAACCAGTCTAACCATGAGAGAAACATCAGACATGTCCCAACTGGGGAACATTTCACAAAATATCTGACCAGCACTCTTCAAAATGGTCAGGGTAATCCAAAAAAAGCAAAGTCTCAGAAATTGTCAAAACCAATGAAACCAAAGGAACCATGACTAGTAAATGTAACCTAGTGTTCTGGATAGGGTCCTGGAAAAGAAACAGGACACTAGAGAAAGCTGAGGAAATCTCAATAAAGTATGGGCTTTAGTTAAAATACTGTTGCAACTGTTATGACAAATGTAGCATACTAATATAGGATGTTAACAACAGGGGAAATCAGTTGTGAAGTATACAGGAACTCTCTGTACCATATGTGTAATAATTCTGTACAGTTAAAACTGTGTTAAAATAAAACTTTCTTTAAAAAACAAATAAGATGCATAGGATTAGAAAGGAAATGACTTACAGTGAAAAATTATTTTTAAAAAGCAAATTTGTGATGTAATATTTGTGCTTCTTTATTAATGCAATAAATAACAATATTTCCAGGCAAGCCTAATTGTGGTAATTTCTGTGATGAATGTAAGCAGTACTTTAAGCTTTCTGAAAACAAATACATGAAATTACCCGAGAATCCTATAGTGACAGTCAAATGCATGGCTAATCCTTCTGCAGTCTGTAGTCTACAGTCAGAACTGGAGATACGCTAAATCTCATTTGGAGTTTAGTAAAACTAAAGATGTAATTTTTTCCTATCCAAGTTCAAGACCATTGAATTCTATCCCTGGACTGCAGGTTAAGAAACATCTTCTTAAAAGTCTTTTAAATATTTATTTACTTATTTGTAGAGAGGGACAGCTGGCACAGGTGGAGGAGGGACAGAAAGAGACGGAGAAAGAATCCCAAGCAGGCTCTGCCCTGTCAGCATAGAGCCCAACGTGGGACTCAATCCCACGAACCGTGAGATCATGCATGACTGTGCTGAAATCAAAACTTGCTTAACCTACTTAGCTACCCAAGAATCATCTTCTAAAGGAAAAGAGAAAATAAGAACAGCGGACCCTTGAACAACACAGTTTGAACTGTACAGGTCCACTTAAGTGTGGATTTTTTAAAAATAAATATATGCAAGTAATGTATTTCCCTTATGATTTTATTAACATTTTCTCTTCTCTAGCTTACTTTCTTTAAAAAAAAAAATACAGTATATAATACATGTACAAAATATGTGTTCTGGGGCACCTGAGTGGCTCAGCAGGTTAAGCATCTGACTTCAGCTCAGGTCATGATCTCCTGATTCGTGAGTTGGAGCCCCACATGAGGCTCTGTGCTGAGAGCTCAGAGCCTGGAGTCGGCTTCAGATTCTGTGTCTCCCTCCCACTCTGCCCCTCCTCCTGCCCACACTCTGTCTCTCTCTCAAAATAAAGACATAAATTTTTTTTTCAAAAGTATGTGTTCTGTTTATATTATTGATAAGGTCTCTAGTCAACAGTAGGCTATTAGTAGTTAAGTTTTGGTGGAGTCAAAAGTTATCCGTGAATTTTCAACTATGTGTGAGAGAGAGTTGGCACCCCTTCCTCCCCTGGACCTGCTCCCTGTGTTCAATGGTCAACTGTAACATAACACTAAATGCACACTCTATTGCAGGATCTCTAATAGTCAGGACATATGCTTCATCTTACTAAATTCTCACAACAAATCCTTTCCAAAGATAAGACAGCTTAGAGAAGTTACTGGTGTAAGTCATGTGACCAGAAATGGATTTAAACTATAGTCTGACTCCAAATGAAAACTCTGAAAAAGCACCTGGAAAACATTTTCCCAGCCCCTAGTTGTGGAATTCTGAGGAACACTCTACTGATTATACTGTAGTTCACCAATGCTCCTTGTATAAACAACTTTTTATTTCAGCAATCAAGCTACAAGTCAAGGGTAACACTTTCTAGAGCTGCATTTGGACTAATAACAAGCAGCAACAGTAGCTAACCAAAAGGAAAAGAGTAAACCCAGAAGCTCCACACCTATGTACAAATCTAAAAAGTAAGTTTTTGTCTCCACTTTCCAACTATGACACAAATAGTTCCCATTCCTTCTAAGTTGGGTGTGTGTGCCTGCCTATGTATGCTTTTTAAGCAAATCTGCCAACATGTTTATCTAAGTATTACTAACTGTATTTTCTTAGAAGTGCTCATACTATAATGATCTATCCCCTAAGCTTCATTTTCAAACGAATGCATAACTGGCAGACAAGCTTAAAGCAGACTTTTAAAAACAGTAACAGTTTTCAATAATTCACCTATCACCATCTTAAAATTTCTTAGTTGATGTATACTACTCTGTGAATCTATATTCAAATTATGATTCCGTCCTTCCAACATACCCATCTATCAAGGAATTATAACTAAACGAATCCAGATTTGAATCCTCAATCTGTTCCTTAACAGCATTGTCATCTGTGACAAACTACTATAAACCCCTTTAGGCTTGTATTTCAAACCTAGGTTTTGTATTTCAGTTATCACTGGCAATTGATGATATTAATAAGAGATCCTTAATACACAAGGACTGAAAGAAAAAAATGCTCATAGCATTTTGAGCAAAATGTCAAACATTAGTCATGCAATTTCTCTAATTTTGAGTTTTATTTTTAAGTTGTAAATTCTCCCTTAGCAATGCTCAACAGAGGGTCTTTCGAAATATTATTTTTCTATTAGTTTTAGCTGATTCCCTAAATAACAAGAGATCTGCTCTACAGAAGGATTTTATCTTTCTTTGGAAGAAGCCAAAACCATCTCCATTTAAGGACACATATGCAGCTGCTGCAACACATTTTAGTTACCCATAAGAAAGTGAAGCAGGCTGAGTTCACTCTGCTATAAATATATATTAAAAAAAAATTAACAGATAACTCCTCCAGAGTTACAGAAGAGATTTAAAAACTGGAACTTGCAGGTGTGGTGATTTAAGTAAATCTAATATGTGATATAAGCAAAAATTTAAGCGAACAGGAAAATGATGTATAGCTTTTCAAAAGAATTATTTCCCAGTTCTATTCTTAGATAAACTGTCCTAGGAAGTTCATATATCATTCCATTTACTATAATTTTATTTGTATAGTAATTTTCATGAAAATAATTCCTGCATTAAATGAGGCATTCCTTCCTTTCAGAAAAACTACACAACCCAAATGTCTAACAAAATGCACATCTATTTTCAATAAAGTATCATTAACTAGGATGCCACTGATTGGGAATCTATGATTATTTCAGTTTTACTAGAAAGTTACTCTTGATACTGCCTCCGCTTATTAAAATTTAATAATATTTTATGGTAGTTAAATGCAGCTGTTAAAAGATCTTAAATTCTGAAATCTGTAAATTGTAACTTTTCTTGGGGTAATATACATCAGTTTAAATATGATAATTATTGTTCATAAATATACTGTGAAAGCTCTAACTGAAGAAAACAGATTAAATACATGTATTAATTCTTACTTTATATGATAAAGCTAATTTTTTAAACTGAAATCAGTTAGTAGTCTGGGTTTCTCACACACACTCCATCCCATATATACACAGTGGTAGGAAGAAAGAGAACAAGATAGTAAAAGGCATAAAATTTCATCCTGTGAAAATATGTAATCACTGTATTATTAGGACCTAACATTATGAAACTATAGTATTAGCGCAATAGCAACACCACCACAATGAAAGTTTGTTTGACTTAAGCTAGTAATATTCTTGCTCATTAAAATTCCTAGATATCTTTTTTAGTTCTTCAACATTATTACCCTTAGTACACAATTATTTCTAAGCCTAAAGATTCAAGAATCTATAAAGGGAGCTTTATACAACTGAAAACCTAGGGGTTTATTTGTTTTGTTTTGTTTCATTTATCTCCTGTATACTTTTTTAAACTACAAGCAAAAAATGTGGCAGAAAGTGTTAATGACCTTTCCACACCTAAAGTAAGATAAATGACATTCTAAAATGTTTGGTTGTGATAAGACTATGGCTAACCAATCATAACTTCAGAATTCTTGTGTGACATCATAAAGACCTCCCTAGAATACTTTTCCTCCTACACCTACTTCAATTGTTCCCATAAGTCTGGTAACAGAGTCAGAAAACTTTCTAACTGAACACCGATAAGACTTCATACAACTCACAATATTCTATACTGTGATCATCAAAACAGCCAAGGTAAGAAACAGATTTCATTGATTTTGGTCATTCTTGCTTTCTATAATTCAAAATTACTGAACTTTTTCAAATTTATATTGAAATTCAAAGTTAAATAAAATGTTTAATATGACAAAAACCTTAATTTCTAAATAAATGTATATCTGTTCAGCAACAGTAAGAACAAGATTTAACTTTAAATAATAAGGGTTGCATCATCTTTGACCCTGGTTATTGGATTATCATTTTACTTTGACTCTCATTTTTATTCTGCTTTTCAAAAATGAATTTCTGCCAATTAAAATATCTTTCAATTATGATACCCTATATGGTGGTAGTGGATATTTTACTTCTTCAAGCAAAAACAATGACTTCATCTTATGTTACTGTGCTGAAAAACAGGATAGAACTGGGCTTCTGTTTGCATCTGTGATAGTATGAACAGTCGCATGACTGTAAAACATGGATATTGCTGGCATGACTATTTCAATATTATGATTCCTTAGGGTAAATATTTAATAGAGTTTCAAAAAATATAAAACAAACTACTTCTAAAATGCATTTAAGCACTTTTCCCCTCTCTATAAAGTCCACTAAACTTTTAACACTTCTAAAAAGAATTCCAAGATTTAATAAATTCGGTTACTTACATGAAATCCAGTATTATATCATAAAAACAAGTTTGGAAAATTTGAAACACCCATCAAAAACACATGTAAAATTAGAGAATACTAATTTAGCACTTTTTAAAAGTAAAGAAACATTACTTTGGTAGAACATTCCTAAATATGTCATTTGAGTTAATTTGATAAAATGTTTATGCTGCCTATTTATAATGAATATACTGTTAGCAAGTTACCATCCTCCATGATTTCTCATTATTCTCCCCTGCAATTAGAAGGGGAATGACAAGGGAGAAAGAAATTTTAAAAAGGCCCAGAAATTAAGATGATACAATAAATTTTATGATTTCTATTTGAATTCCACTTACTCTTGATATTACATTCCTCAGTTTAATACATAAAAACTTTAAGTCTCTGCCAGGACACAAGGAGTATTAAATTAATTTTATCTCACTTTTATTTTCATATGTATGCCACAAAATAAAATTTACCTCTAGAATTCTAAGTTCTTATGACAAATATTAACTCTATTGCTTTTTACAGAAAAGAACTTGTAATTCCACAAACAGTTGTCCTTAAGACATGCAAAATCTACCACTGAGATACACTAATTATCTCTTATTATCTTTATACTCATAAATGTTTTTCCTTTGGTATCACATAAAAGTCACTTGGTGCTGATGTTATATATATTTCTATGCAGTTTTATTCAAATACCTATCAAATTACATTCTCACACTTCAAATGAGATATTTATGAGCTCTTTTCTGGTACCAGAATTTCACCACATATTACTCCAAAAAGTTAATAATTTCTAGAAAGAGCACAAATTCTGCTATTAACGCTACCCTTAGATTAAAAATGTGTACAGGTTAATAGAAATCACACTGTTACTGTGACTGTTGTTCAAATTTCAAACATAAATGCCTAACTGCCAGACATTTTGTCCCAATTAATTTATCTCTATCATAAGGTGAAATTTAAGTACTGTCTTTATTGATAAAGACAGGAGTTTTAAAACTAAGTTCTAAAAATAAAAGTATCACATGGAATAAGATAGAAGAAATACAAAGGATGTTTAAATTATGAAAAATGTTTTAAAAATGTGAAAAAGTTAAAGTAACTTGCTTTACTAAGAAGTTAGTCACTATGATTTCCTAAAACGCAAATATCAAAATTATTGTGACAGAATTTTAGTGGACATAAAGGAAAATAATATTCCAGGAAAAAGGTACATTTGGTTATATACTTCTATACATTATTTCTTAATCTAACTGGAGACAGACCATCTGTATAAACAAAATATTTGTATAAAAAATTGTATAAAAATAAACATTTCAACATATTAAACATATTATGTAATGTATTAAATTATTTAATACATTAAGTTTTTAAGTAAAAAATGTAAAGATTAGATTAACTCTCTAGGTTAGACTGTATATTTATTACTAATCCTGGAAATAAAGAGGGTCCAATTAAAACTTCTTTCTTTACTCTTGAACAAACATCTAAATGTACTGCTGTATACAAATATTTCATTTGATCCTTTTAACTCCCCATATGTTTCGGTGCTGCATCTCTATTTTACAAATTAGGAAACAGATGCAAAAGGTGAATCACAAGGTCACAGAGCTAGGAAATGGTGGTACTTTGGCAGGAGCCAAAATTTTAGAACTCTAAACCACATGCACATCACATCCACTGATCAACAAGGCTTAAAAATACATCATGGCATTGGCAAAGCAAAATAAAAAGTCTTCACTTTTTATTTTTTTTAATGTTTTATCCATTTCTTTGAGACAGCATGAACAGGGAAGGGTCAGAGGGAGAGGGAGACACAGATTTCGAAACAGGCTCCAGGCTCTGAGCTAGCTGTCAGCACAGAGCCCGATGCAGGGCTCGAACCCACGATCCATGAGATCATGAGCCAGCCAGGCACCCCTAAACTTAAAGTCTTCAAATACTGTTAATGGTACTCTAAATTGTAAAGTGAGAGGACACAAGCTTCTATTTCAATTTGAAACCGCTCCATTTCATTTAAAGCTAATTTACACATGGGGCATTATATCCTTAAAAACCTATATAACATCCTCCTAATCACTGTTAAAGCTAGGGATATTAGAAAGTTATAGATATCCGTGTTATTAGGCAATAAACCATGGAAGGCAAAATTCAAAATAACTCCACAGGCTTTAAAAACAATATAACATGCTATAATCAATCAATGCTTCCTTGTATTTAATTTGTTTCATTCCTAAAAAAAAAAAAAAAAAAAAATTTAAATAGATTAAAGATTCTTTTAATCAATTTAGCCTATACACCTAAAAACTAAGTTATAATTTCTCAAAGCTTTTCACAAAAACCACAATTCTGTACTATATTCCAGTTTCAATATTAAATCCTTATCTTTCTTCAATTTCATTTCTGACCTCCTCACATTCTACCATTTAAAGTATTCCACCCCTCTTATTGTGAAGTGCTTGAACAGAGGGATCTTGCCTGGTTATTTAGGCTATGAAAATGACTAACTTTCATCTAAACAGTGAATCAACACTGCTGGTCAGAGCAGCAAAGGAATAAACATAAAGGTTAAAAATCAAGGAAATAATCTATCTAAATTACAATTACCTAAATCAGATATTACATAGTCTCTTTGAACATTTCTAGATATTTTACTTCAATATTCTTACCCTACATAATTCTGGAGCATATATTACCAAATAAATATGTGAAAATGAAGTCTGGGCCTACATCGCCACTCAAGTATATTCACGATCAACTGAGGACCTCTAGTGCTTTTTTAAATGTACTCCACCTTAAGGGCTTAAAAAAAAAAAGACCAATCAATTCATTTAGATTAGTGGGGGTGTATTTAACTGGCATTCATTTTTCCTTAAAACTTCCCCCTACATTCCCTTAATGCATCTTTACCCTCCAAGAGAAGAATCTGAAGTCTCAACTACTACAGGGTTAAAAAGAACAGTTTAACTGTGAATAAATTAAACATAATAAACATAAAAGGACAGCCTACAGACAAAATAGCAACAGCAATGTGACAATATCAAAGAGAAAATCTCTCTATGCTGTTGTCTAAAGTATTTTCCTCAAGGCAGCAGAGCTTTATAGTGATAATGTCATTATGGGGTCAATTTAGAGGTTGAGAACATACTGATTTTTATATTTACACAATTCTTTTCATAAATAGGCAGAAGCAGCCAGAAGATTATTTCAGATAGCCAGTGTGGATCAACAAAGTTGTGGAATACTGCTGCCACAAAGTAACTTCAAATAGAACCTCCAAGTTAGGCAATCTCAAAAGGAAAACTATTCTACCAAAGTGAACTTCTGGATGCCAACAAATTACAAATCTAATGATGAACTGTCCTGATTTCATTCAACAAGTCAAAAATATGCATACACAATCACTTCCAGATTACCTGTGAAAATGACAGCAACTAGTAGGACAAAATAAAACCCCAAAATAATCTTAATATAGATAGGTCTAATCTTCTGAACCAATTACATGGAAAAAAATTCTTTAAAAGTATCTGTTGAATTGTAGTATTGCAATACTTGAATTTACTTGGAAAATATGCCCAGATTTACTAAAAGAACGAATAAGCAGTCAAAAAGGGAGCAAAATTTTGAATTCCACAAATATAAAGAATCTCAAGAATTTATAGTTTTAGCAGAGAAAGCACCCCCAAAAAACTGAAGTTCAGAAAGTTATGCAAAGCACTGCAAGTGCTTAAATTATAGGTGATGATGACTGCTTACCATACGCAGCACTGTTAAGGCTTCAATGTCCTAGCAAGTCATAAGGCAGACAACCAAAAGTTTTCCAAAGTCTACTGAGACTAAGGATTGTTTTGCACAAGACTGTATCTCATATATTAATAGGAAACACTACAAAGTGAGGATCCCTGCAGAAGCGGATACAGTACCTTCCATCCAAAATGTTGCATACCATGGCATATTAGTTGAAAGATTAGCATCCCCTGTGGTTTGTCTCTCCTTTTTCCACTTCAAAGAAACAGAGTATTATCTTGAACTTGACAGTATTTACTTCCCAATTTCACTTGTTTGAGCTAATGAGTAAAAGTAGACAACCAAAAACTTCATAAATCCTACAAAGAATAGTAGAGTTAGTCTTCCCATTCCTCCCAAAATTAGAATAGATTCCACATACATACAACAACATACTCTGTGGGTAATCTTCTGCCTCTTGTAACTGAAGAGACAGGGACCTGGCATTTCTACAACCAGACTCCTATCAAAGGGTGTTTCATAGTTTGAATATTCTGATTCTAAGGCCTGGGTGATGAATTAACATTTAAAGTATCCTACTCCTCCTGTACCAAACAACTAATCCACACATTTCTTTTATAAAGGGGAGCAGGGGGGTGCCTGGGTGGCTTAGTTGGTTAAGCGTCCGACTTTCGTTTAGGTCATGATCTCGCGGTTCGTGGGTTCAGGCCCCGCGTCGGGCTCTGTGCTGACTGCCAGCTCAGAGCCTGGAGCCTGTTTCAATCTGTGACTCCCTCTCTCTCTGACCCTCCCCTGCTCACGCTGTCTCTCTCTCTCTCTCAGAAATAAATAAAACATTAAAAAAAAAAAAATTTAAAAAGGGGAGGACTAATGTCTATCTCCATTGCTACTGGTGCCAGATGCAAGTTCAGAACTTCCCAATACAACCTCTTTCTGATTATTCTAAAAGAATGCTCTAATATCATCAGATAAAATGAAAATTAAGTGAAACTACTTTTTCTAGGCCTTCCATCAAGTATTACTTTATTACCAGGATGCCTCTACAGAATGGAGGGGGGAAAAGACTGTAGGAGTTCTAAACTCATAGGATGTTGTGAGTGCAGAGAAAAGAATGGTAAACTCCTGACAACTATGTCATAAATTATAATGCAGTGAAGGTCACAGACAACTCCAAAGACAGCACTGTTGTGTTCCCACACACAGCTTTTCAATTCTCAACGTATGACACGAAGACCCATCTTCCTGTATGGGTGAATTCTTAATTATTATCATACAGATTTTGGAAGTTCAGTAGAATCAGGACTCAACACATTTCAGATTGTGCACTGTAAACTAAATTGGGCCCAATAAACTGAAGGCATACAACTAACATTTCAGTATATAAAGCATATTTGGTTTTGGCTTTAGCATAAGATCCTAAGTGGCTACAAATCAGTTTAGAATAATAACGTATTTCTAAGTTTGACAAGAAACGACACTATTTTTCATTGTTGCCTTTACACTCAATTTGTTTCCAGGAACACAGTTGCCTGCTGAAGTACCATGACATCATCTTTAAAGTGTATTCGTCATACTTTCATCAGCAGAGTTCATCTTCCTAGGACTACCTCTTCATATTTCACAAACACCAAATACCCATCTGAACAAAGCCTCGTTCAGGTTAATGTTGTTAATATTAACAACAATTTATAAACTGTAATCCTCTGAGCTTCATTTCCTTCATATGTAATAGAGACTTGAGAGGAATAGAGGAGATTATGTGTTCAACTATCAAATTCTGTTATTCTAACTGGTTAATCTGTTAGCCATAGCACTAGAAAACTAACAATCTTCTGGAAATAGTAAAGTAAGCCGTAAGAATCCCTTGATCAACTTCATTGATTTATTCAAATACTAACAATCACGCACTGCATACTAGAATACAAAATAAACATGTGGTTCCCTATACTCGTGAACTAGAAGTCTACTTGTGGGCAAGGACATGTAAATAAAAATTATAGCACTCCTGAAACAGGTTAACATTAAAACCCAACTGAAAACCAGCAGAGGTGATAACCAATTTTACCTTAATGAGTAATGGAAAGTTTCATTAGGAAGTGATATTTAAACTGGGCCTTAAGGATCAACTGAAGTTTGCCTGGCAAAGAATCAAAGGTAGAGCAGGGGGTGGAGGGGAGACATTCCAGGCAGAGCCAGAACAACATGTGCAAAAGACAGAATCAAAAAAGGCAATGAAGTATTTATGGAAAGGTGACATGTTTCATGTGACTGAACCACCACTCATCAAAGTGTCAGGGTAGGGAATGACTCTTGTATATACATTTCATGATGAACAACAAGACAGCTTCTTCCTTGTCCATGTTTTATCTCAAAATAATTTAAATTCAAAACTTTTAGACCATTTAAGTTATGAAACTTCACAAAAATGTAAGTTCAAATAGGAATGACCAATGCTAGTTCTTATTCCTTTCTTAACTATATATACTGTTATATATCTTCTTATAGACTAGTCAAATAAAAGAATGAATCATGGGATCCTCCCCACAAATACTGAATAGTATAAATTCACTGTTATCTATAACACGCAAATAAATATAAGCAGAAAAAAACTTTAAAATGCATCTTCTTAAAGCCTTGATTCCTAAAATATTTAATCTGAGGAATTCAAACAAAAGTAATTAAATTAAATAAACATATTTAAGTCGCTATCTACTAAGTAGAGGGTGTTATAAATTAACAGCCACTGGTGTTAGAGAACGAAGAATATATACTACAAACATATATAAAGTTTGATGGAAGTAAGTTGTTTGGATCTCCTCACTACAGACCAATACCAGAAAGGAGGCCAGAGCCTCCAGCCAAACGAAAGCCCCGTCTAATATATAATTCAAACCTAAAAGAGCCAAAGTGAGGTACCAAAACTACATAATGTAAACATATATATACCCCATGGTTTCTCTGTAACACTAAATGCCTCCTCCCTGATCATACCTAAAATATATATTCCCCTCTCCCATTCTTTTAGTTCTCCCCTCTGCTCTCTTTAGCACTAGTCTCTCTCAGAAAAGGAGATGACTGGTTGAGCTGGGTTTTCACATGATATATAGAGTTTAGGGAGAAAATGAAATCTGGAAGCTGGAGAAGGTGGTAATATCTTGATCAACAACAACATAACAACAAGTGTTAATGGCTATGGTCTCTGGACAGTTGATTATGATTATACTTTTTATTCATTTTCTAAATTGTTCTTATTTCAAAATTTATATTGAAATATGCTGACAATAAAATATCCCCAAATCTTTGTAACTATTATCTCCAGTTTCTAATCTCTAATTTTTTTATAATAATGCATTAAGTTTTATATTGTCTCATTTATTAATTACAATTACTTAGGCAGAAACTAATCAATTAATTAGGCAGAATTTATGGAAGCTCTGAAAAAAAGCAAATGGAAACCAGTGCTCTTGAGTACAGGCCATTTCTAAGTAAGAACTGTCTGTGGTACACAGTGAGATAATGAGAGTTTTATTACTATGCCTTCTGAGCCTGAAGGTCTCCAGTATTTAATATCAAGTCTTGTTAAAATGTAACTCAAAATAGCATATGCTACAAAACTATAAAATCATAAAAAGGAACGACAAACATTTGAATCTATAGTTCTGATAAAAGACTTCTCATTTAACTATTTTATCTTGTAGTAAAATCAACATCTGGAAAATAATTTATTGTATGCATTTCTGTTTATGAGATTTTATCTGAAGCCATCAATGCACTAATTGTTCACAATTATGGTCGCAGAGAAACAGTCTTAATGAAACTGTATGTGAGAACTTTTGCTCAAGGGAATAGTAGAAAATGAGCTGCGCCCTAAACCTACCTATACTGCCAGTCATTTTGAGAGAAGGCGGCAAAAACTGAAGTTATTAACACTCCAAACACAAAACGAATGAGACATCACGGTGACCCTCACCAAAAAAGACAGACACTCGGGAGAGACACAGCGAAACACGTATGTGTGCGTGTGTGTGCATACATGCATGTTTGATGTCATATCAATACATGCATATTTGATGTCATAAATACAAATAACAATGAGGACGATGAATTAATCACAAAATTGTGTTTATACCTGTTCAGAGAATACGTTACACACATGATCCTAATCCATTCACTATTTTAACATTCCAGGATACCTAACAGAAGAGAGGGATTGAGCTCACAACTGGCTGCCAGCTTTTTACCTTTCTCTTCACCATTTACAACTTCAGACTCCCCGCCTTCCTGGTGTCATGGAGAAAGTCCAATACCTCACTCGCTCTGCTATAAGAAGAGCTTCAACCATTGAAATGCCTCAACAAGCACGTCAAAATCTCCAGAACCTATTTATAAATTTCTGTCTCATTTTAATATGTCTCTTGTTGATCTGCATCATTGTGATGCTTCTCTGAAGTTCTGCTGCAATCCCCAGTGATGCAACTTGTCACCATCAACTTAAAATCTGTCATCCCATGAAGAGGGGGAAATACTACATACCAGACCACTTCCTAAGTAGAAGAATTTCTTTGTGAAAAGGTCAAGATTCAGAACAAAACAATTGTTACCAAATGTATCCATCTGTGGGATCTTGTAAACATGAAAAGAGCTTTATTTTCAAAAATTAACTTCAAAATGACTATAAGTGTGTATAATGTAACTATCAAATTCCTCTACAGAGCTTGTAAGTTTCTATCCCAAATTTCTTATGAGGATGAACTAGAAGTTTAGTTTTGCAACTGCACTGCTAACCAGTTCACTTCACCTATAAAGCATTAGCTTCACTTTTTGGGGTAAATGTATATTGTACTGTAAAAGCCTCTTTAATGTTTAAGTATTTTTCAGGTTTTCACCAAGTTTGTACCAAAATATTCAAATGAAGTGTCATCATTTGAAATAGCCTACTGATTCCTCACATCCATTACCTTTGTTATTATCATTCAGAAGTCTTTGTAGTAACTATCAAAACCTACATTTTAAAATAGAAATTGTATTCTTTCTCTGTACTACACTAACATTTTTAAGGTTTATGAGAAACAAGCATGAAAAAACAAGGCCATACTCGTATATAAATAAAATTTCTCTTAACTAATTCTTTCAAAGAATTACAAAATTTCTAGTATACATAGGCAAACAATAAATCTGTCCTCTCTAGCACATTATGATCAGCAGACAAGAACTACAGGTTAATTTAACAGGAGATAGTATAATTAGCCATAATTATTAATACACTACTAGAATCTAACTTAATTTAAGGCACTGTAGTTGATCATCTGAATACATAACTTACTACACTGTGTCTTTTGAATCATGAAAGCTTAAGACTTTAGAATGATTTTATAAATTGTCTTCTAACCTCATACTCAATGTAGGCAAGGAAAAGAATTTAAAAAAGAATAAAAGAAACGTATATCATTTCAAGCATTTAAAAAAATGCATTTGGATTCCCCCAAATTAATTATTTGATCACATTCTGACATCAACTTTTTGTCTTACTGTTTATTAACAGGATATAGCTATTTTCCTTAATCTATCAACCAGATGGTAAATACCTACCTATTTGGTAGGCCATTCTACCATGCTAAATTATAAATAAATCCAGCAATGTTAATATATAATTATTTTCTTGCTGAATACATTCTCAATTTCCCCTGTGATCATTTAGAAATACCTTCCAACTCATAATGGAAGTAAAAAAAATTGTTGGAAAATATATTCACCAAAATGTCATAATTTAACTTGACTCAGTTTAAAATTAGACCTAAAATGGGGTGCCTGGGTGGCTCAGTCGATTGAGTGAACAACTTCGGCTCAGGTAATGGTCTCAGTTAGTGAGGTCGAGCCCCACATTGGGCTCTGTGCTGACAGCACGGAGCCTGGAGCCTGCTTCAGATTCTGTGTCTCCTTCTCTCTCTCTGACCCTCCCCTACTAGCTCCCTGTCTCTAACTCTCAAAAATGAATAAACATTAAAAAAATATTTTAAATAAAATTAGGTCTAAAGTAATTTATACCTATACTGCATAATCTAATAATTTTAACTTCAATTCAAGAATATTACTAATACAGCAATTATTAAAAGAGTAGAGGACACATAATTTACTGACCTTCCAAAATGTGGTTACTAAAAGAATTTGAAAAGTCAGTATACCAACTCTGGTTTGTAGCACAAGTGCCACTAACAGTATCGTAAAGAAGACAATGCTTTTTCGTGGGTATGTGAGAGGTTCTAGAGATGGGGAGGGAGACAGTTTTGGTTCACTGATATTTAAGAAAAGAAGAAAAAGGAATCTTATACTGACAGGGAGATTTCTTCAGCAAAGCCTCATCTATAGGTGAGAAAAATCCCTAATATCAATTAAAAAGCTTATAAATAACAAGCAATACATTCACCTCACCGGTGTCAGTAATTACTTGTGAAAAAAGTAACCAAGTTCTATTATTAGCTGCACTGATCTTAGAAAAGTGGAAAATTTGAAATGCTAAATTGTATGCCTTCCATTATATTGTTCACTATAACATCAACATCAAACTATAAAATGTGAAGTTACGGGGTTTTTCTTAAGTAAAATAGGAATAAATAAGTTTTTTGTTTTCATTCTGCCCTTAATAGAAATTAAAACCTTTTTCTTGAAGATTACAGAACACTGTAACTCAGATTATAATGTAGAACAAAAACCTATTCTTTAAATGGAACTTATTTATTCTGTTTATCATGATATGTAAAAAGTAAGACATAATAAAACAATGTATTTTAAAATGTTTAAATATCTAATGTTCTTTCTCTTGTAGGATAAATTCTACTCTTAATTTACAGGGCACTAAAAATGAACTAATTTTTAAATGTTTACTGTTGCCTTTTATACTTTAGTTGGTTCAAAATGTTTATTTAATGAAAACGACCTACAATAAAAAGAACTTTTCTGAACTCAGTGAAATCTCTCTTTAATAAACTCATAATCGATATGAGTTTATCGATAACAATCTAATTATAAGCAGTTTTTTTTTTTACAAATAGTTTATTGTCAAGTTGGTTTCCATATAACACCCAGTGCTCATCCCCACAAGTGCCCTCCTCCATGCCCATCTCCCCTCTACCCCCCCCACACCCATCAGTCCTCAGTTTGTTCTCAGCATTCAAGAGTCTCTCGTGGTTTGCCTCCCTCCCTCTCCCCAACTATTTTTCCCCTTCTTCCCCCCCCCCCCGCCCCCCGCGGTCCTCAGTTAAGTTCCTCCTAATCCTCCTATACGTGCAAACATATGGTATCTGTCCTTCTCTGCCTGACTTATTTTGCTCAGCATAACACCCTCAAGGTCCATCCATATTAATTATAAGCAGTTTTGATTTTGTAGGTTGTTTTCAGTGACTTTTCTCAAATAAAATAAGATCAAGATTTCCTCATTCAGCCACAAGAGGGCAGACTTACATAAAATAATGAATTTACTATCTAGATTTTTTACTTTTCCTTTTGATTATTTTTAGACTTCCGGCAAAGTGGTAAAATGATAAATTTTCAAAAAATATTTGCTCTGCTGCTAAGTAACAGCACAACTTTAAAAGGCATAAAATTATATGTCAATTCTATGCTGAAAAGTTGAAAGATCAAACACATTACTAATTTACTATATAGCATGTATACAAAACCTAATTATATGCTTTTTAGCTACCTAGTGAATGTATCACAATCTCACATCCTCACTATTTAGAATATCATAGGGTCCACATCTTTCAATGCGCAGTTATTTTTTTTTAACCAGTAAAAACAAACAAAAAATAAAAGACAAACAATACAAAAATAAGAAAAAAATAAGAAAACACTCTCCTGTTAAAAATAAAATTTTTTCAGAAGCGCCTGGGTGGCTCAGTCAGTTAAGCCTCCAACTTCAGCTCAGGTCATGATCTCGCCTGTCCTGAGTTCGAGCCCCACATCAGGCTCGCTACTATCAACACAGAGCTTACTTGGGATCCTGTCTCCCTCTCTCTCTGCCCCTTCCCGACTTGTGCTGTCTCTGTCTCTCTCTCAAAAAAAAATATATAAATAAAATAATAATAATAATACACATTAAAAAAAAATAAAACCCTTTGCAATCTCTTATCATGTGAGACAAAAACCAAGTCATTTAATTTAAGTCATTTGATCAAATTTTTATTTACATTTTTTAGTTATATAAATTTTCCAGCAAAAAATGTTGAAATTATTAGGTGTCAATATCTTGGCTGATCAAGCCCCTTCATGATTTAATTAGGCAGAAAATCTTATCTTCCTCTTTTTAATAATTGCAACCCAGAACTTAGAAACATCCTAGGGAATATAAGAGAAAAAAGGATAAACAACTTTGTCAACGAAGAGACCATTTCTTCACTATTGCCTAAGAGATGCACTGTGAGCTTATAGGCATCCAATGGATACTGTGTAGTTCAGAGGTATACACCTTCCATTCCCAACCCATTCCCCTGCTCCCCACAAAAGAAATACAAGAGGGACATAGTACGGGATACATTCTTTCCAAAGAGAAGACAAGATTTTGTTGTCTGTTTCTCTCTTCTGTTATGGTCCTTGTAGGGTCAGAGAGATTTTGGGGAAGGTAACAGGAGAGGGACAACATAGTACAGAGAAAAGACCCAAAGACAGTTTCCACCTGGAGATCTGTGTTCTAACCCCCCGAAGGCACAGATGGCTTCTCTTCATTCACAAAGGAACACGTTTCAGAGTACTACACACTACCTGCACTCTAGCTGATGTAGCAGGAAATCATGGGAAGCAAAGAACATCAGGAGTATTAAATTGCGAGGCTGACTCAATGATTATCCCTAAGAAAAGCAAAACTTCCACATTACAATAGTAAGCTCTTGAGGGAGAAAAGCAGGAAAATAAACTGTGAATATCAGATAAGCTAAAGTTCTATATATATCTATGGTGGTATTAGATTGTGACCCTTGGCCAAATTCCTCTCCTTAGGTGTAAAAAGAGGGTTTTTTCATGGTGGGTGTTTAAGCAGTTGTGCTTGAAAATCATACACATTCTCACAATTTATCAGATGGACCAATCCTTATTATGGCTCTTCCCTTTATATAAAAATTAGACTAAAAGGAAGTCAATTTTTTTAAGAAACATCTAAGATGAGAACTTTTATAATAAAGACAGCACTTGGAGGCTCCAAGGAGAAGGCATTGAAGACTTGTTTTCTGTAGTACTCCAAGAAGGGAATAAGAGAAGTGATCATTTAAACACAGCAACTGAATGAAGTGTCTAAGTGTTCTTTACCTGGCTTCATCTTTCCACTACAAAACTTAAAACACTACAAAGAGACCATCCCAAATATGGTTAACCAAAATTCAGGACATTCCAGGGCGCATGCAACTTTTGTCCTTTTGTAGTCTTCTTCCTTTACATGTATTAGGGAGAAGAATTAAAAAGAAGTCTGGCTCTGCAGTGCACCTGCAAGCTCCCTAGCCTCTCTGCACTGCTTCAAGATTCTGGGAAAAAAACTAGTTTACAGCAGAGGTTTCTCTGAGCAGAATGAAAGGAGTGAATTAGTACTTACTGCTTTCAATTCATCCAATTTTCTCAGTTGCCTACTGACTTAAGTGAGGTCATCACAACCTACTAAAGGTTGGAAGAGAAATACTCAGTACCCCCTGGACAACAACAATTCTGTACAAAAATTCCAGCTGGAGAAGTATATGCCTGATCCCTGTTGATCTCTGTTCTCTGATAATCACAAAGCATTTGAGAACTAAAATATTAACAGGGGCGCCTGGATGGTTGAGTCACTTACGTATCCAACTTCAGCTAAGACCATGATATCATGGTTCATGAGCTCAAGCTCTGAGTTAGGCACTGTGCTGACAGCTCAGAGCCTGAAGCCTGCTTCAGATTCTGTTTCCCTCTCTCTGGCCCTCACACCTGGTGCTCTGTCTCTCTGTCTCTCAAAAATAAACATTAAAATTTTTTTTCAATTAAAAAAATAAAAGTCTTTTAAAAATTGCATTTTCTATCTTTCAGTATCTTGAACTGATAAATCACAAGTCTAGTTAAATTGTTCTTTTCTGATTTGTAGTTCAGACATTATAATAATGCTTGCTTGAGTATGTGGTTTGAATATACATAATCAAGACTATAAGCAGTCTTGCCCAAAACAAGAGTAAGGAAGGCACATGGGACATGTTAAGGATTCTCCTGTGAATGTAGCACATTAGGGTGGGTCTTTGTTTTGGAACTGTTCTCAGATCTGTGAGGTTCCTAGTTAAGTGATCTCCTTATCTTTTCATAGAATATATTCCTTCAATCTTTATTATTTTTTTATTAGTAGCCGTAATGAACAGATATTTTTATGTTTTCTCTAGGGAAAGTTTACTATTTCTGATAGAATTAACTGGTCTCAGAAAATACTGTTAATAAAAAATGGATGATAGCATTCACAAAAAAATTCTACAGATAATTGCTTTCCCAGTTAAAATGAGCTATGGAAATTACCTTGGAATAGAAAACACATTTACATGTTACTGTAGGGGATACACACCTGTTTTCTTTGTATGTGATATTTTATAAAGTACTTTCCTCAAACTGATTAATAAATCTTGATATCCAACTTAATCTTTTTAAAATGAGCACACTTCTATTTTATAAACCTAAATATATTTCAAATACCACCAAAATTTTATAAATAACTTTACTTCCACTTTCTCATTTCACAGATGAAGAAATGAGAAGACATGTAGATGGCGATTATACACATGAAAAGGTGCTCAACATCACTATCAGGTAAATGCAGGGCGCCTGGGTAGCTCAGTCGGTTGAGCTTCGGCTCTGGTCATGATCTCGTGGTTTGTGGGTTCGAGCCCCGCGTCCGGCTCTGTGCTGACAGCTAGCTCAGAGCCTGGAGCCTGTTTCAGATTCTGTGTCTCCCTCTCTCTCTGCCCTCCCCTGCTCATGCTGTCTCTCTCTCTCTCGGTAATAAATAAAACATTTAAAAAAATTAAAACACAAAACAAAACCACAATGAGGTATCACCTCACACCTGTTAGAATGGTTATCAAAAAGACAAGAGTTAACAAGTGTTGGCAAAGGTGTGGAGAGAAGAGAATCCTTGTGTAGTGCTGGTGGGAATGTAGACTGATGCAGCCACTATGGGAAAGAGTGTGGGTGGTTCCTCAAAAAATTAAAAATAGAGCTATCATATGATCCAGCAATTCCCCTTCTGGGTATTTATCTGAAAGAAATGGAAACACTAACCCCCAAAAATGTATGCACTCCCACATCCACTGCAGCTCTCATTTCGATAGCCAAGACATGAAAGCAACCTTAAGTGCTCACTGATGATTGAATGGATAAAGAAAATGTGGTACATATACAACACAATATTACTGAGTCATTTAAAAAAATTAGATCTTGCCATTTGTGACGTGAATGTACCTTAAGGGCATTATGCTAAGTGAATTAAGTCCGTCAAAGACAAATATCACATGATCTCAATTATATGTAGAATCTTAGAAAAACCACAGATACAGAGAACTGACTGGTGGTTGCCACGGGCTGAGGGTGGGCAAAATGGGTGAAGAGAATCAAAAGACAAATTTCCAGTTACAAAATAAACAAGTCATGAGAATGTAATATATAATATACAGCATGAGGACTATAATTAATAATACTGTATTATATATTTGAAAGTTGCTAAGAGAGAACAAGTTCTCAAAAGCAGGAAAAAAAATTGAAACTATGCATAGTGAGGGACATTAACCAGACTTAGACTTATTGCGGTGATCAAGTCACAAAACATATATAGCAGATCATTACGATGTAGGATTTAAACTAATGTAATATGTCAATTATATCTAAATTTTAAAAAGAAGGGAAAAGAAACTGAGGCCCAAAGAAATGAAGTATTAAGTGACAGGTAGAAAATTATCCAAGTTCTGAAACTGACAGAACCAGAAATAAAATCCAAGACCTCATACTCCAGAATTAACGTTCTTCCAATTATACTGTGCCAGTCCCCATTTCTGTTTCAAGCTTCTTTAAATTAAGTATGTTTTTCTTTATTTTTTCGCCTACTTAACAAATGCGAAGGGAAGTAAAAACTAAGTTAGGTACAAGATTTTAAATTTTCCATCTTAATCAGCCTCAACTATTTTTTAACTTTTGTTTATCCAAATAATATTTTGGGAGTTTTATGCTTAGTAACTTGTAAGCAGGAGGAAAAACAAAACCATCAGTGTCTGTGGACACACGGTCACGTGCTTACTGCAAGCGTGCTACTGTGCTCATAACATCCACTGGAGGGAAGCAAACTCTAAACTCTGAGCCATACCTGCATTGGTGTTTCATTTTCTTGTCGAAATTCTTCAATTTGATGCTGTTGCCAAGGAGCTAAACTGTAAGTGTCCTCTGTAGTTCTATTTTCCAAAGGGTTTGTCCGCAACTGCTCCGTAAGCCACATCTGTGTCCTCACAGAAGGCTGAATGGGAACTCCACCTACTGCCTGCTGACCAAGCATTAAATATTTCATAGGTTCAAAAGCCTCTGCATTTGTTGTAATGGGCTTGCTTTCAGGTAAGGCACTGTATGTCATGTCTAAGGTCTGCCTCCTAAGGGTGGAGGAAGAAGCTCTAAAGTCCTCTTTGCTACAGCTCTCAAATTTATATTTGCAGTCCAGAGTTGACGATCGTTTTTTATTTATTTCCTTGTCTTCTAGTTTAAGCATCTCCATACTATCATGTAAGCAGCTAGGCCCAATTGTTCTTAGTTGTGATGTTAAAACCTTGCCTCTCCCTGTCTTTTCCAAACCACTCCTGGACTCTCCAGTGTGAACAATGCCACCCTGGCTGCAATTATCCGGGGCAGTGAGTCTGGATAAAGATGACCATTTCCGGAGGGGCCGGAAGTCCTTCATGTCTAGTGAAGAGTCCTGTTCTCCCCTACTGTGGTCTCCCAATGCTTGCATGAGGCTTGTACTCCATTTTGAGCCGTCTGACGTCAATGATTCACTATGTTTGGAAACTGAAGTGCTGGAGTTAGATGGCATGACGTGGGCAGTAGGAAGAGTAACCAACGACCGACTAGGCTTAAAAGATAATGTGCCACTCGAAGTTGAATGATCTGGAAGAAGAAAAGAATGTCAAATTAGTTATAATTAATAGGGGGGAAATGAGGCTAAATACAAAATGCCAAAACAAATATCTGAATATGGTTTCCCAGCACAAGTTTTTCAGAGACACTTTTAGCAAAATGAGTTATCATTATGTTTATCTGAAACAAACCATATTTCAAATACTATTTTCTAAAAATGTATACACAATGGAATATATGCCCATTTACCATCAACTTACAGATGACAAAGGATTAGAAAACACGTTTATAGTGACCTTATTTAACTCTTTTGGCTTTTTTAAAAGAAAAATCCATCTCCTCACTGAGAGGTCTTATTCATCATCTAGCCTCAGAAATAACTAGAAAATGGTATTTTTCATGGTCTTTCCTAAACTGTGGAAATCTATGCCACACTTAAACATTCTAGCACCTCCCCAAACTCTAATTCCAATCAGAAATATGGGTAGGGTGCCTCAATCGGTTAAACGTCCAACTCCTGATTCCGGCTGAGGTCATGATCTCGTACTTTTTGAGTTCAAGCCCTGTATCGGCCTCTGCACTGGAGGCTGGGAGTCTTCTTGGGATTCCCTCTCTTCCCTCGCACCTCCCCCCGTCACATGCACTTGCTCAAAATAAATGGAACATAATCAGAAAGCATTCCAGCAATATATTTGTAGATGCAGAGTAATTCCTCCATTCCGGTCTTCCCTTAAATGGTATCATCAATGGTATGATTCCCAAGCTAGAACTCCTGGAGTCTACTTGAAAGGGCTACCTTTCTCTGCACATTCACTAAATCCCTAAGTTGTAAGCCTTCACTTCCAAAATGGTTACACAGCTATTGCCTTAGGTCAAATCTTCCTGTATTATTGTTCTACACACAAGTAACAGTTTTAGTAGGCTCCATGGAAACTCAAAGCACAAATAAAGACCTCTATATTCCATAAACTTACCATCAAGTTCCAAATTATTATCAAATGTGTCAACTTAAAATTAAAGATTATAATTTTATTAGAGGACGCTTCAAAAGAGGAAAGCAATTGAAAGTATAAGGGAGAAGAGGTGAGTGGAAAAAGGCAACTTTCAGAGTTTATTCTATATTTTTCCATATTACATACTAGAACATATTTAGTATTACTTGTTAGCATTGATATTGTTTAAAAGAAATAATGCAAAAAGAAATGATAAAAAGATCATAAGAAAATTCACATGAGAAAGAGCTAGGCAGACTAATTCAAATAATTAAATTCCAATAGGTCTTTACACAAATCTATTCACTTGGAGATGAAGAAGAAAAAATAATACAGATGAGTGAATACAAGCAAAAGTATTATAGTGAACATTTATCATGTTCAACTTTTCATCAGCTTCTGCAGAATCCTTTTATACTCAGGAAAATTCCCACATTATTATAAGTCGAATCTCCCTAAGTTAATTTTAGACCTCAAATTCCCAATATATTCTGCAACTACGATGCAGACATCAGAAGCATCGACACAATATTTCAGTCTGGAAGGGAATCACATTAAAAAATGGGCTCTAGATGGACCTTTCATTTTTGGCTGGTGTAGGCAAGAGCAGAGGCATCAGCCTTCCACAATGGGAGCACCAGCCCAAAAGGGGCAACAACTGGGCAGCACTGGTGCTTGGTGGGGCTGGCGAAGTGACAGTTCGCAGAAATGATTTGAGGCATATTAGCTATAAGTTTAACCTGAAGCCTGGTTCTCCAGCCTCCCCCCACCCCAAATTCTATGAACCAGGCACTCTTAAATAAATTCATCTGCTCAATCAGGTCAGCAAACTTCTTTTGCTGATTAAGAACACTAACTGATTAAAGTATAAAGCTAGAAGAATATTAACTCCCAAAAAACAAATTATCCCATTTATCTGCTGTATGCAATGTCAAGAAAGGCTGCTCAAGGGAGAAAGTGAACATTTAGAGAAGTTAAGCATATTGCTCAATATCACACAGTAAGGAGGGTCTGCCAGACACTGTAAGCTTGCAGCTAACACCAGTGGCTGTACCCTAGGGTGGCTGGGATGGACTTTAGTCCTGCCCCCTACACACTATCTCCCATCAACCCAATACACAATCTAAAGAAAGAAAAATCTTTTGTTTGTTATGTAAACTCTGCTTCAGAAAAATGTGCTTGAATCCCTCACCCCCTTTCCAATCAGTCTGCCACATCTTAGGTCATACCTATACAGAAATTCTAGAAATGACAGTGCTTTGCATTATGTAGTACTGCATGCAAACAAGATAAAGTGTCATGGAAATCTGCACTTGAACCATTAGATTCAAAGATTAGTATACTACATATTGCATCACAGCAAGCAAACTAAATTTTTTAAACAGAAAAAAAAAAACACTCATGGTAATTCCTGAAAGGTAAGGGTGAAACAGTTATGTAAGTCTTCAAATGTCAAGGTAAGAAAGAGCCTGGCTTTCATTAAGCAAGAAATGTGATACCACTGAAAGGTTTCCAAAGGAATAAACATGATCAAAACCATACTTAAAATGATTATTCCAAAAACACTGTTGAGGATAGATTAAAGCAAAATGATTAGCAACATGAAGATTAACAGATCATTATGGTAATCAATAGAGAAAAGAATGGGAGAATGCTACTGAAGGTCAGTTCTAAATGGAAATAAGACAAATGTCACTAAACGTCTATAAAATATCTGTATTATTATAGTATTACATCTATTTACCAACTATGCCAGTGTGTATATAGATATACAAACATATACATGTTTGTGTCACTATTTCTAAATGATTATTTTTATTAAATTTTTTTTAGGTTTATTAATTTTTGAGAGAGGGAAAAAAAAGCAAGAGCAGAGAGGGGCAAAGACAGAATCTCGAGCAGGCTCTAGGCTGTCTGCGCAGAGTCCATAGGGCTCCTGGGGCTCAATGTCATGAACCATGAGATCTATGACCTGAGCCAAATGCTTAACTGACTGAGTCACCCAGGTGCCCTGAATATCTTTAAAACTTTAAAAAATTTATTTTTAATTTTCAGTTATTTACAATGAAAAAAATAAGATCAAGTATAAGGTTAAATGTTAACAGTTTTAAAACTAGTCTTTTTAGATTCAAATCCTGACTCTCCCACTTAGTCACACGTGTTCAAACAACTTACTTAACCTTCTTGGATCATGGTCACCTCATCCATAACGTAGACATGACAACCGTGAAGATTAAAAGAAAAAATACACACAAAGGACTCAGAAGAATTCCCATACAATGCAAAATGTTCATTATTATCACATCATTGAAATAGCTAAGTAAACATTATTCCATCATATAGCAGACAAAAGAGTAAATATCCATACTATATAAGGAACTCCAATAAATTAAAACAAAACAAAACCTAACAAACCAATTTTAAAACAGGCAAAGGAAATTAGAAAGCAAATCAGAAGAAATGAAAATAAATGTTAAAAAAAACAGATGTTCAAACTCATTAATAATTAAAGTGTGTTCCTTATCCTATTCATAAAAGTATTAAAGGCTATAATATCCTACAATCATGGGAACATAAATTGTTATAGCCTTTGAGAGAAGAGGGGCAATCTGTCTGTATATATCAATATTTAAAATATGCCAGCATGTAAGTGAATGTATGTAAATATGTATTTATTCACAAGCAGGGAAATGGTATGAAAGAATACACCCCAAACTTAAAGATACACCCCCTCATCATGGAAAGAGAACATACAATGTCTTATTTTAATTTCTTTTCAAGGAGCATAACTTTACCATTTGGTCAAACTACTGCAAAGATGTTTTGTTTTGTGACCTCAAAGAGTTTAAAATATCTCAAATAACACTGTTACTTAAGTATGAATAATGTATCAGGTGACTGTCTCACTTTCCATGTCACAGCTGAAACCTCTGATACCAGAGATCACTGTCTTGGCTGTTACTTATTCTGATAATGTGCTACTTTTCTGTCTTCCTGTGCTAGCTCAGTATTTTCCAACTGCAGAGAAAATCAACAACTGGTGATAAAAACAAATTCTATATCAGACTAGTATTTAGTCCTACAAATCTGAAAAAAATTGATATATTCTATTCAAAGAAAATTACACAGAAGATAGAATTTATACCTAAAAGTCACTATCTGAAGTTCTCAAACTTTAACATACTAAAAAAGTTACCTGGGATCTGAAGCCCTATTCTAAGAGATCCTGATTCAGTTAAGATAAGGAGGGGTCCAGGAAATATTACTGTTTAGTAAGTGATTCTCTGTTCTATTCACTACAATATCATTCCATCCGGGTCTGATTCCAGTTCTGAAGCATTCAAGTTTATATACCCCAAGTCGAACCATCATCAATATCTGAGTTCTAGTGTAAAAACTTATTGACTGTAATTTTCAGAATTCAGTACTGCCAAAACTAAGGATTAAAGCTTAGTCTGTTCACACACATATGCACTTACATACACATGCACATACAACATGAAATAATGAAGAAAAAAATTTAAAATTTTAGAGTATGAATATCTAGAAAAAGGACAATTATTTCTCAGAGATGAGTCCAGAAAGTAATAATTTTAACGGCTTAAAAATGTTATTTTGCCCTAATGAAACACAGGCAATTAGGGGTAGACACAATGTACTTCCTAATGTGCTTTACTATACTATCTGATTGTAGACACAAATCTCAAATTCAAGTTATTACAATGGCATCTGGGCCACATCTAAGTTACCACAATGAAATGTGAAACCAGCAGAGTGTAGTCCTTTTAAAAGCCAGAGGACTGGGTCTATAGCATTCACAGAGAGCATAGTACAGCTAATGGTTTCAGATAGATTTCAGCTTGCAAGGGAAAAATAGAAGAGGAAGACTTCACTGTAACCTGATAATACAAGTGAATAATATTTAAAATAATATATTCTGAATACTAAACAAAATCTCAGCCTTCTGCTTCACTGTCATGTTATTGTTATCTGGCAATAGATGAATACATTGCTTCTATCTTCTCCTGTATATATGTAGTCTCTCTCTCTGCTCTATGTTTCTTACAGTAAAAAGGAAATGAATTCAAAAAAGACCAAACCCTCCAGACCTAGATTACAATAAATCACAAGTCTTCATAGTTAAAAAATTAATCAGGAAACTATATAACCCCATATCAAAATATTTTATTTAATATAACCACTTAATATATTTATCATTCAATGAAATACCAAAAAAATTTTTAAATAAAAACTTTAACCCAAAGGAAATAATTAAGTTTTATATACCACCATGATACTTTTTTCCCTTCCTAACACTTTAATGATATCAAATCAGGGAAAAAAAATTATTTTTATGCTACATGTAACTCTATCCTTTCTTTTAAAAAACAGATGAACATTTCTAGGCATTTCCTATATTTTTATAAATATTCTAAACTACATTCTGGTAGGAAGAGAGCTATCAAAAGAAACTCAACAATAATTAAACCAAAGAATCTCCTAGGAATTATTTCTGTACAAGC
The DNA here is from genome assembly GCF_003009895.1 of Hyaena hyaena. Taxonomy (NCBI): domain Eukaryota; kingdom Metazoa; phylum Chordata; class Mammalia; order Carnivora; family Hyaenidae; genus Hyaena; species Hyaena hyaena. Next base: position 1,181,010 of record NW_024080910.1, read on the forward strand.
AATTGTACTAGGTAGAAAAGACAATGAAAATACATTATTCACAAAAATATGAAAATAGCCCTTCCCTCAGGGTTCATACTTCACCATTACATACACAGCTGCAGAGCAAGACTAAAGTTTGTCATTAGGAAACTAAAGAACACCAGAAAATGAGAAGTGAGCCAGAGAGAAAAGGCAGAATATTCATAAAAGAACTCTCAGGATGATAGCCAACTGCTCAACAGCAATAATGAAATCCACAACACTGGGAAATATTACCTTCAAAGGGTTAACAGTAAATAACTGGCACCCAAGAACTGTTTGGAAAGGCAAGCTATCTTTCATGAGTAAGGGCAAAATATATTTTCAGCTAACAAAAATGGAGATTAACAGACTCACCAAAAGAACTAGTAAGATTCCTTTAGTTTCTTTCACATAGAAAACAACTGACCCCTAAACTGCTAAAACTAAAATAAAAAATAAAAATAAGGGGCGCCTGAGTGGCTCAGGCTTAAGCGTCTGACTTTGGCTCAGGCCATGATCTAGTGGTTTGTGAGTCTGAACCCCGCATCAGACTGTCTGCTGTCTGCTGTCAGCACAGAGCCCAATTCAGATCCTCTGCCTCCCTTTCTGTCTGCCCCTCCCTTGGTTAAGCTCTCTCACTCTCTCGCTCTCTCTCTCTTTCAAAAATAAACATTTAACAGGGCGCCTGGGTGGCTTAGTTGGTTAAGCGTCCTGACTTTCGCTTAGGTCATGATCTCGCGGTTCGTGGGTTCGAGCCCCGCATCGGGCTCTGTGCTGTCGCCTCAGAGCCTGGAGCCTATTTCAGAGTCTGTGTCTCCCTCTCTCTCTGACTCTCCCCTGCTCATGCTGTCTCTCTCTCTCTCTCTCTCCTAGAAATAAATAAAAATTTAAAAAAATAAATAAAAAATTTTTTTTCCTTAGAAGTTTTTTTTAAGTAAACACAATTAAATCTAAAAAATGAAGGATAACTGCATAAAATAATAAAAACAGTATCTAATTTGTGGGGTAAAAATAGAATCAAAATATTTGGCAACTATGACATATAACTCAAAACGGGGGTAGATCAGCATTCCTATGTTTTAAGGTCCTTTTATTTGTGAGAGGAAGACAAAGATTCTAATCACCAATCTAGACAGTCAAGTTAAGGGTTGCATATCGTAATGTTACATTAACAACTAAAAGAATAGGTAGACTTGGTACAACTGTACAGCTAAAGTTGGACCCCTACTTTGTATGATCCATCAGTAGTAATTCAAAATGAATCATAAGCCTAAATGCAACAGCTAAAACTATAAAACTCTTAGAAGAAACCATAGGTGTAAATCTTCACGATGTTAAGTCAGACAGTGGTTTTTTAAATACAATACCAAAAGCCCAAGCAACAAAAAAAGGTAAAGATAAATTGGATTTTATCAAAATTTTTAAAATTTGCTGCCAATGAGACTAACAAGAACATATAAAGACTACCCATAAAATAGAGAATTTTTGCAAATTATTTATCTCTTTGGAACATATCTAGATTATATTAAAAACTCTTAAACTCCATAAAAACACAAACGACCTAATTTAAGTATGGGTGTACTATGACAGAACAGACAACAAATTATCCATCTATCCATCCATCTATCCTCTATCTGCAAGTCTGAGGAGATATGAAGTCATTAATCTCCCTACAGCCATGGCCATGTGAACAGCCTTTCCAGGCCAAAATACATAGGCTCATCACAGGGAACTAAAATGAACTAAATCCAGCTCAGCTTGGTCATCAGTTTCAAGCATTCATATTTTACAAGGCCAAGAAACAAAATAATAAAAATTCAGTGAAAATATGAGTGGAAGGATGGATAAGTAACACTAAAGGTAAAAATGAAAGTCCATAAAGATACAAAATATACCTCTAGCAAACAAATCTCCTGCAAACCCACTAGATCTATGATGCCATTATATGCCATGTTTAAGAATTTAAAATTCAAATATTTCATTTTAAGAAACAATGCAGATCAACAAGAAAACTAAGTAGAGATGAGGGGCAAAGGAAAAGTGTGTGTCGTCTGCAAAAGAATGTAAATCATAACTGGGGCACCTGGGTGGCTTAGTCGGTTAAGCGTCTGACTTTTGCTTAGGTCATGATCTCGCGGTTCGTGGGTTCGAGCCCCACGTCGGGCTCTGTGCTGACTGCCAGCTCAGAGCCTGGAGCCTGTTTCAGTCTGTGACTCCCTCTCTCTCTGACCCTCCCCTGCTCACTCTCTCTCTCTCCTAGAAATAAATTTAAAAAATAAAAATAAAAAGAAAAAGAATGTAAATCATAATTGTTTGAATGCTGCCATGAAGGAATTTCACAAGCCAAAAAAAAAAAAAAGTTCTGTGCATAACCTCTGACCTACACCCATATGCAAATGAAGAACTAAAGTCCATAAAGGTTAAATTACTTGACCAAGTACAAATCTCAAAATAGAATGCTGGTCTCCTGTTTCTCAGTCCAGTGTTACCTATACTATCCCAAATTACACCTCTCTGGCTTCTTTCCCTCTAGTTTCTCCCTTCTGAGTACAAATACCTTAAACGGTGGGGTTAGGCAGACCTGTGGAGTTAGATTTGAAGAATAATTTTTGATTGTATAAATTTGGTGCTGTGTGCGTGTGGGTTTTACCATTTTACTTTCTATTTTGACATATATTTGGAATTGTAAAAAAAGAAAAAAGAAAAAACTAAGAGCAAGAGAATATTTTACTTTAAAATGAGGGGGTTTAGAGAAAACATTTGGCAAATAAAACCAATAAAACCTATTCACTGTAATAAAATACATAAGCAAAGAAAAGAAAAAGCCCTGGGAAATTTTTACGACATCCTCCAAAATTAGTGGCTGCCTAGGGCTGGGGGATTAGAGTGTTCAGGATGATGGCTAAAGGGAGTGGGGCTTATTGGGGGGCTAATGAAAAGTGATACTGGCAATAGATAATACAACTCTGAATATACCAAATGGTACTGAATTATGCACATGTAGGCCCCATGCCCAACGTGGGGCTCAAACTCACAACCCTGAGCCCAAGAGTTGAATGTTCTACCAACTGAGCCAGCAGGCATCCTTGAATTGTACCCCTGAAATGGCTGAACTGTATGTAGAGTATATGAATTCCATCTAAATAAAGCTGCTTAAAAAGAAATAATGTACTGTTTTCATCTCCTAAATGTCTCCTCAGTGACCTCATTTTCTCCTTTCCCACTCTCGGTTTTATGAACAAGTCACCTGCGACACAAGTGGCCTCCTTGCATCCAGTTTGGCTCTCTTCTCCATCCCCAGAATCTCTCACCTTCTAGTCACTGGCCATGCTGTCCTCTCAGCCTACTCTCCTGCCTTGTGCCCTGCCAGTTCCGACTTAACTTTTTGGGCCTCAGCTTAAACATCACTTCTGCTAGGGTTCCTTCACCTAATCCAGTGGATTTTGGTCTATCTCCTTTGTATTTCATCCATCGTCCTGTTCTTATTTTATGATAATTATTTCCTGTCTGTCTCCTCCACTAGACTTTACGCACACAGAACAGGGGAAATGTCTGTTTAATCCTAACCCGTAGCACAGTATCTCACACATAGCAGACACTCAATAAATATCGGCTATTGAATAAATGACTGAACAAGTCCTTACCTTTCAGATGATAACAATAATGCACCAAATCATAACTTTTCTGATTTTCTTCCTTTCTGATATATATTCACAGGATGACCTCAAAATTTATATTATTAAACAGCCCTATTATTTCTTAGTAAAAACAACTAATGAAGATATGATTAAATTGAATTCCATTTTTATCACTCCCTCCTTTTGAAATAAATGAGGTTAATTAGATAAGAAAATTATCTCTAATACAAGTTAGCAGTTGGAAATTATGAAAGCAAAAAATTATTTAACTCTATCTGTGCCTCTTTTAAATAAAATTAAGTTCTTTTATTGCCACAGGGTCCTATACTCCCAATTTCCTATTGTTTCTTTCCTCATTAATCACTCAGTTCTGGCCCCACATTTACACAAGTGCTGCATACTTCAAAAACAACTCTCTTTCAAACTAATTTTTATGGTAACAGCAGCTATTTACAGCCTCCAGGTCTTGGCAAGAAAACCTTGGAAGAAATTGATGATCTGCCAGTGTGGTCCATGTTACTATTTGGTGGTCTTGAAGATGTATCTATCCTTAGTCACAGATATATTTTCCTACCAACCTGAATTGGATACCTCACGAACAAATTACCACGTGTAAAAGGTCATACCGCTATTGTTAAATTAGTACTTCAACTTCTTGCTAAATAGAAAAAAAAAGTCACTCTTTTTAGTTATATTTGAAATCTCAAAATACCATGGCTAAAAGCAAATCATTCAATCTTAATTTTAGAATATAGTTCTGTACCAGAGTTCCATTCCTGCTAAGATTCTGATGTAATCCTCTCCCTCCATTTTAATCTTTTTCAGTTTTCCAGTTCTTGAAAGACATTAAATTTTCAATAAATACTTATTAAGTAAAAAGGAAAGGTAGTTCCATATATATAACAATCATTTATAAAACTGGATATCTGTCATTCACAGAGCACTTATATTCTGTATTCAATTACTCTATACTGGTATAGATTTTAAGTTTTTAAAGAATTCAAATAAAAAAGAATGCAAGTTATTTTTCAGATGATTCACACAGGATACTTGGAGGATGTGACAGTGGCCAAAGAGCATCAGTTGGAACATGAGTTAAAACCAATGATAAAAGGCAGGTTAGGGGTCTGATTAGACAGGCCTATTCTGTTTAAAGTCTGACAACTTGCTACACAGATATACTGTTTACTTAAAGCAATGTACCATGGAGCTGAATAAAAATGATTCCATGTACTTTGATCTATACCCAATAAATTAAGTTTACATTTAGTATACAGAGGTATATCTATTCAACCACAATTGTCCTATAGATAAAGAGAAATAATTATTGAGGTAAATAAGAACTCAAAATTTACTATCACAGGTTAAATACTTAAATTATGTAACATAATTATTATTTGCAAAGAGCAGCCAAACTTTAGAAGCCTGTAGCAAGATTGGCTCTTTTCTCCTAAATACTCAATTTCCAACCAAATGTTATATTATCAGAGTGGTGCTATCATACTCTTCTACCTGCTCACCTTCATGTGTGTGCCTACTGGCCTCGCAGCAAACTATGCTCTGAGACTACAGGGGAATGAATGTTCCTTCCTTCCTCCTAATTGAGGAAGTGCCTATATCTCAGACCCAAGAAAGGGGAATTCAAGCAGGAATTATTGATATTATTCCTTTTTCCCATTTCCCAACTGAACAACAGAACTCTTCAGAATTTTAGCAATTCTCCAATTTAAAATCTTCCCTACCTAATCCCCACCATAATCAACTGACTTCTCTTTGTTAAAGGAACTAGGGCAATCCCACTGCAGTGAAGCTCTTATCACTGTCAAAATGATAAAAGGGGTGTACTCTTGGTACTCCAAGACTGACAGCAGAATAGAACTTATCATAGATATAATGCTATCAATATAAATTTTTTCACATTAAATATTAAGTGGGCTTACAGGAGCTGCTTTGAGAAGCCAATGTTGTTTCTACTTGGAAATATATAAACATATACACTCATAAAATCTTTGAAAGTAAACCATTTACAAATTATACACTGTCAATACCAGTATGCCCAATGTGTCCAACAGAAATATAACACAGACTGCACTTGTAATTTTAAGTTTTATAGTAACCACATCTGAAAATAGTAAAAAGGTAAAATTAGCTTCAAGAATGTCTTGATTTAACCCAACAAATCCAATACTATCATGTCATCATGTGATCAGTATTAAAAAGTATCATCAAGATATTTTACATTTTTTTACACAAAGTATTCAAAGTCCAGTGTGCATTTTACATCTCAGTTTGGATGAGGCACAGTTTAAGCACTCAGTAAGTCAGATATTGCTAGTGGCTACCATACTGGACCACACAGCTCTATTACTGCTTTCAATAAACTACCTTAAATATCTCCAGAAAAAAAGCTGACTGTAATCTACAATTGTGTTAAGTATATATATTGATATCAAATATAGTACGTTAAATTTTTGAGTTAAATCAACAGTTTTTGTTTAACAGTCAGCTCCATGTGGTATGTAAATCATGTAGTTATTTAATATGTATGTTGAGATTTTTACAATAATCAATCCTCCAAGAATTCATATGCATTTACACATTTCACCTAAAAATTGTCACAACAAACCAAAATAATGCAGCACTTCATGCCACAGCACTGGAAATCATAAAGGAAGATATACTCTCCTCCAAGACAAACAGGAACAGTAACAGAGTTAAAGGCAGCTAAATAAAATATTCGGTAGACACACTCTAAAACAAACTCAATTATACTTGGTAACACTGGTCCAAATTTCATGCATATTCTTTAGAAATTAATATTAAGTATACACCACGGTAATTCTCACATGGGAGTTACAGAACAAAGGAGATGAACACTTTTGAATTATTCTATAATGTTTGGGATTTCATAAGGACAGACTTAATTTTATAAATAAGAAAAAAAAAAAACACTTTATAGATCTATGGTTAGTGAATAACAAAAAGACAAGGCCAAAGTAAGTAAAGCACATCCACACGACATTCATATAAAATAAACTAACACAAAGCATGTTTAGTTTATAAAGCTGATATCATATTATAAATCTCAACCTGTGAGTTATGTTCTAATGCAAGGCTATTCTTAATATTCAATAATCCTCCACAGTGGTTATTTTCCTGATCCCTTAACATAAAACAGTTATGTCATGAAACAAATCCAACAATGAAAAACAAAACTTTGAGTTAGAAGACTCAGGACAATTACCAAAGAACAGAGAAGGTGAAGAGCAAAAAAAATAGCTCCCATGAAATGGATATTATGAAAAAGGAAAACATATCCTAAATGGAATCCAGTATTTCATAAGCAAACACACAAAGCTTTCCTTCTAACTAAACAGAATATGCCTGCTATATGTGCCTACTTAAATATACTTCCTAAAAATAATTCTTATATTTAGGTAACATTTTTAAACAGGTGACTTTTTTTAAACAGTACACTTCACCTCTCCAGATAGTCCATCATAAACACAATCAAGATCATTCTTCACCAGCACCAGTCACTCAAACCATAATTCTGATTCGTTTTCTACAGAAGTCCCAAATTTCTGTTATTGTCAGTCTTCCAGAGTTCTACTACTCCATCTTACTTTCATCCACCATTCTTCACACTCCTTCCTTATCCTTTCCTAAAACTCTCATCCTATTTGCCCTCATGCTTTATCCATATATAATAGCCTCCAAGTAACACTACCTATTGTTATCATGCCTTAAACTCAACGGATTATTTGGCCATTAGGATACTCTATATAGTTCTGTGTAATATATACCACTAAAATCACTCATTGCTAGGGGCGCCTGGGTGGCTCAGTCGGTTATGGGTGGCTCAGTCGGTTAAGCATCTGACTTCGGCTTAGGTCATGATCTCACTGTGCATGGGTTCGAGCCTCGCATCTGGTTCTGTGCTGACAGCTAGCTCAGAGCCTGGAGCCTGCTTCTGATTCTGTGTCTCCCTCTCTCTCTGACCCTCCCCTACTCATGCTGTCTCTCTCTCAGAAATAAATAAAAAACATTAAAAAAATTTTTTTAAATCAGTCATTGCTTCATGTGTTACTAAAAAACCAACAGGGAAAGGAGTTGGGAGCTCAGCTTGGAGGTAAAAGCAAAAAATAATGCAAGTCCAAAAAATAAAACATCTTCATACTGGCCCAATTCAAGGAGAAAGTAGAATCATGCTCTTCGTCCCTAAAAGATTAAAGGAACTTGTATTTAACACCTGATGAATTAGCAAGAAAAAGTCATGATATTTGCTACTGTTAAAACAAATAAATTAGTTTCAATTAACTAACTGAAGAGATAAGACAGGAGAAAAGGTCATTCTCTAAATAGCAATATAAAAGATGAATAATTATATAATAACACACAGCAGGATCAGAGTTTCTGGAGATTATGAAAAAGAAACTATCACCAGTAACATTCTCAATGAGGTATTTTCAGTTCGCCAGCCAATCATTATGAAAAGGTAGCATACCAGCCCTGATATTGCGTAGCCTAGTCTGAGGGGAGGGAGGGATATTATTTTTAAGCTCTCCTTAGCCAAACTGAGGAAGGAAAATTTCCAGCTAGATCCATGTTAATACCATAATATTCAATGGAGGTTGAAGTAACTATATGAAAAAAAATATTATTGAATGTATCTCATTTCTGGATCTCAAGTAAATTTTTGAAAAGTCGTAACACAGGGCTCAAGTTAAGAAAGTATGATTTGATTAAAGCAAAAAGCTTTACAATAACATTAAGAAAATTCCAGGGCATCCACTCAGCAACTTTTAAATCCTCAGATCTGTTATCTTTCCCACATCATTCTCTCCTCAAAAAAGAAGTTAATTTTTAAAGTTCATTGATGAGAATGGCTAATTAAAATTTATAAAGCCCTCAAGCCAGTTCTGTTTTATTTTCAATTAAACTTAGCTCAAATTACTCTTCAAGTTTATTTTATGCCTTTCTGTTTAACCACACATTCTATAATAGAGTGTTCTGGAATGAACTGTGTCCCCCCTAAAGATACAGTAAAACACCCAGAACCTACTAATGTGGCCTCCTTTGGAAATAGGGTCTGTGCAAATGTAATTTACAAAAGATGGGGTCATGCTGAATTAGGGTGGGCCCTAAATCCAGTGACAGGTGTTTTTATAACGGGAGACAGAGATCTGAAGACACAGAGGAGAACCAAAGAAAGCCATGTAAAGAGGACTGCTGGTAACCACCAGAAGCTAGAGGAGGTAAGGAAAGACAATTCATTTAAAGAGCCTCTGAAGACAGCATGACCCTGTAGACCCCTTGACTTTGGACTTGTGGTCTCCAAAAGTATGAGTAAATATATTTCTATTGTTTTAAGCCAACTAGTGTGTGGTAATTGGTTATGGAAGCCCTAGAAAACAAACACAGAGAAGTATGGGTTAAGGGTTCTGAGCCTGTTTTACTTGTACACTAGGGGTTGAACAAATAAGTAAATGGATCGTAGATGGTGGGAGGTATCTCACTGTTGGGAGAGGGAAGTTATAAATAGACAAGTAAGGAAAAGGCTAAAAAATAAGCTCTGGTTCACTGGATTACAGTCAAGAGACATCAGCATGAAACACATGTTCACCTTAATATAAATACTGATATATACACACAGAAATAATTATAGATATCTGTGTATACACAAGTTAGTAGACATACCTGCATAGCCTAGCTCTGTCCTATGCAACAGCCTAGAAACCATGACATCCCAGCAGTAACAAGCATTCTCAGCACCTAGATCTTGATTTCTAAATACTATTCTCCAATAAAAGGAACCAGGGCTCTTTGGAGAAATCACTGATTCCAGAGTGAGTGTAGAGAAACTATAAAATGAGAATGGGACACTTTATAGTACCCAAAAGTAGGGAAATGCTCAAAAACAAAAGGATGGGTGTGGGTCAGAAAGTGTCATAGGAGCCAACATGAAAGAGTTCCTAATGGCCAAAGCTGTAATAATTTGAGCAACAAAATAATTATCATTGATTCATAAACCAAAAAATAAAATACATATGTATAGTCCATACTAATATAAATGAGGGAGATAAGGATGAATCTTTCTTATAAAAGAATTCCAATTAGGGGCTCCTGGGTGGCTCAGCCCATTAACTGCCCAACTCTTGATCTCAGGGTCATGAGTTTAAGCCCCACATTGGACTCCATGCTGGGCATGATGCCCACTTATAAAACAAAAAAACTAATTCCAAATTATATACATATTTTCCCCTCCAGGATATAGAACTCAGTACCCCACACCCACTGTGAGTTTGGGCTGGACTTAGTAATTTCCTTCCAAAGAATAGACTATGAAAGGGCAAAACAATTGTTTTATAGTGAAGAAACACAGCAAACACATTTTAACCAAGCTATCAACATTAGCATCACCACTGGTATCAGATAAATATCATGTACCCCCTGATATATGACACTTGCATCTCTGTACTATTCTTCCCAGAAAGCATAATCTCAATCTAATCATGAGAAAACATCAGACAAATCCAATCTTGAGAGACATCCTATAAAATGCCTAACCAGTCTTCCTCAACACTCTTATGGTTATGAAAAAGGAAAGCATGAGACATTGTAACAGACCAAAGGAGATTAAGGAAGACGTCACAACTAAAAGTAATATGGGATCCTGGAAAGGAACTAGGAGCAGGAGGAGGACATTAATAAAAACTGGGAAATTCTAATAAAGTCTGCAGTTTAATTTTTTTTTAAAAAGTACATATATATACATGAGCCCACATTGGCATAAACAAGTGAATATATAAATGGAAAAGAAAAGACAAATACATTTTAAAGAACAATTCTAAATATTAAATTCAGGTACTTCCTCTTCCAGGAGGTGGAGTTTAATCCTTCCCCTAAGACTGCATCCAAATAACAAAATATGGTAGAAAGAAGGGGCGCCTGGGTGGCTCAGTTGGTTAAGTGCCTGACTCTTGATTTTGGCTCAGATCATGATATTACGGGTCATGGGATGGAGCCCACAAGCTCCACACTGACAGTACCGCGGAGGTTGCTTGGGATTCTCTCCCTCTCCCTCTGTTTGCCCCTTCCCCCCAAATTTGCGTTCAAGCGCACGTTCCCTCTCAAAATAAATAAACTTGAAAAAAAAGTGGAAGAATTACTAAACAGTGGAGAAACCTGGCAACCTTGGTACTACCAGTTCCAGGACCTTATGGAGGAGTTTTAATAATAAATACTGATAGCTTGCTCCTGAATTTTTGTTGGTTTAGGATTCAGCTCTTTGGGATCTGCTAGAAAATTTTTTTTACTTGTTGTTCTGAATTATAGCTACCAGAATTTCATTCATTTTCTCTTGTTCTCCTTGTCATCATAGTGTTGTTTGTTCATTTTTCCCTGAGTTTTAGAGGGATTTCAAAAAGGAGTTAGTTAAATTAAAGGAGAGTGTTCAATTTATTGTCTTAAGGTAGATACTTGCTTGAATTTCTAGGTTAGCACAAACAGAGCTACCTAATTATTTTAACTGGATATGCAGTGAAATACTTAACCATGTCTCTGTTAAATATAAAGTTGTCTCTAAATTTTACTAAACAGTGTTACAGTGACTATATTTGTACGTATGATCTTTGTTCACCTGTGTGTGTGCTGAAATCAAGAATATTTATATTAAACATAGGATATTTACAGGTAATTGACCTCTTTGTGTTCTCACTTCCTCCATTAGAGAGTTATTGTGAGGATTAAATGAATTATTGTATAAGGTGCCTAAGACCTAGTGACAACTAGATAGTTGTTAGTTATCAATGTCAAATTGTCCTCTATAAAGGCTGAATATGTGTACTTGTTATGAGAGTACTACTTTTCCCATCTATGCTCAGACCCTGGATATTAGAGTCTATTTTGGGGGAGAAGGACAATTTTCCCCTGTTAGTGAAAAGCAGTATCTCATCACCCAGATTTTTATTTCACTATGAATTTGATCATCTTTTTGATGTTTATTGGGCATCTGTACTTTTCCCATGAATTGTTTACTTGCATCTTTCATCTATAAAATATTTTAAGTAATAAAGCATTTTAAATTTTGTAAATGAATTTGGGGGCATTGTCCTTATTTATAGAAGCTTGTTAAATAACATGAATTATTATTTCCATGTTAGTTTTATTTCAAATATTTATTCACAATGTGTCATTTCTCAAATTTACTATTTTATCAGTGTTCAGAACTTTTGAATTTTCACCAAATCAAACATGTTTCTAAAAAGTACTTAAGTTGATATGTTTGCTAGAGAAATGCTATCCATACAACAGACATTCTAGTCTTTTATTTTATGCTGACTTGTGATTTGGCTCACCTGTTGTAAACTGGCACGACTTTTATTCATTCTGATTGTTCCTTTGAATACATCAAAAAACATCCCCCTCCACCCCACCCAAAGAATTCTATGTTACTCTTAAATGCTCAGGAGGCCAAACCCAGTCCCAACCTTATCCGAACATATGAATGTTTGAAAGTCCTTGGAGACCCTTTGGGAGGGAGCCCCGTTTGTGGGAAGCCTCGGTAAGTCGAGGAGAAAAGGAAGAGAGGCTGAAACTGCTCAAGAAGAGAGAAGAGAGAAACCTCGGCTTGGGACACAGAGGGATCTGGTTTCCAGCTGTCCAGCTGACCTTGAGCTGGACGCACTGGTCCAGGCGACACCAGGAGAAACTGCTCCTCTGCTTGCCAGCTCAACCTGGAGGGGAAGCGGCGCGCCTGAAGCCAGTCGGCAGCTCTTCTGGCTCTGCTAGATTGCCAGTGGGGAGGCAAGAGGCTTGAAACTGCTCTAAGGGACTGGCCTGCGGGTTTATATTTCTGGCGGTATCAATGGGGCGCGAGCTGAATAAGATTTGGAAATGAGGCGTGACTTGGGACACAGAGCACTGCCCACCTCAGCAACGCCCTGAAGCACAGGGAGATCAGACCCAAAAGAGGGAGGTGCAACACTTGGTTGGAGAGGGGACTGGGACCCGGCCATTTTTCTCCCCACAACCACCAACGTGGGACCTTAGGGAGTGGCCTGAAGTAGCAGTGGAGGCTATGACCCACCTACACCAAAACACCCCATCCTTGCTAGAGATCTGCTTCCCCCTCTACCCCCCTCCCAGCCCAGGGCAAGACCAATGGATGCACTACTGTGATTAATTCTAGATCAATTCTTTCTATTCAGATATACTTTCCCTTGCCTCATTCGTATCCCTCCCCTCTGCTGGGCTGGGCACTCTGGTCATTGGTTTGCTTAAACAGTCACATTTAATCCATTCTCTAGATGTATACTCTACACCTCCACCACTACCTTTCTCTCTCTCTCTCTCTCTCTGGAGTAATCAGGCTATATAGTTTCTCTGAGTAACATTATCTTCATCTCTTTCTCCTCGCCTCTTACCATATTCTCCTCTTTTTCTCTCTGAATTGAGCCTCTCTCTTTGTATATGCTCTTCCATCAACACTGCATACACCCAGCTCTTTACTTGTAGCTGGGAATTCTGGTTTTATGCCTTTAGACTATCCTTTGTCTTTTGGGTTTTTCTTTTTTCTTTTATCCTCTTTTTTATTTCTTTTTTTTTAATTTTTATTATTTTTCTCCATCCTCTCTTTTCCTTCTTTTTTTTCTTTTTCCCTTTCGGTTTGCGTGTTTGTCGAATTTGTGTGTTTGTTGCCTTTTTTCCCTGTGTGTTTATCTGTCTGTTTTCTTTTCCAGGGCTACCTCAAGAAACAAGCCAAAGTACAGATGGTGCAGAGTCCCAAATACCACTACCAGTAGAAAAATGAAATAACCAAAGTCTCAACAAGAGAGACCAAGAGACACCATTCAAAGAACACTTCCTGAACAGACAGGCCCTGGACAGTCAAAGAGCCTTCTTTAATATGGCAGTACTCGCAGGTGCAGAGTGCATAACAAGCTTTTAAAACTAACAAGAGACAGAAAGCTAACCAAAATGACAAAACAGAAGAACTCTCCTCTAAAGAAATTCCAGGAAGAAATGACAGCTAAAGAACTGCTCAAAACAGATATAAGCAACATAGCTGAACAAGAATTTAGAACAACAGTTATAAAATTAATAGCTGGGCTTGAAAAAGGCATGGAAGACATCAGAGAAACTATTGCTACAAAGACTATGGAGCTTAAAAATAGTTGTGATGAATTAAAAAATGCTACAAATGAGATGAATAAAATGGAGGTGTCCAATGCACGGATTCAAGAAGCAGAGAGGAGGATAGGTGAATTAGAAGACACAATTATACAAAAGGAGGAAGCTGAGAAAAAGACAGATAAACTGATCCAGGAGCATGAAAGGATGGTTCGAGAGCTGAGCAATACAATCAAATGGAACAATATCCATATCATAGGAATTCCAAAAGAGGAAGAGAGGGAAAGGTGCTGAAGGAGTCCTTGAACAAATAATAACAGAGAACTTACCTGATCTGGGGAAGGAAACAGACACTGAAATCCAAGAGGCACAGAGAACACCCCTCAGATGTAACATGAATCGATCTTCTGCATGACATAGCATAGTGAAACTGGCAAAATATAAGGACAAAGAGAGAATTCTGAAAGCAGCTAGGGATAAAAGGGCCCTAACATACAAAGGGAAACCTATCAGAGTGGTGACAGACCTATCTACTGAAACTTGGCAGGCCAAAAAGGAATAGCAGGAAATCTTCAATGTCATGAACAGAAAAAATATGCAGCCAAGAATCCTCTATCCAGGAAGCCTGTCATTCTGAATAGAAGGAGAGATAAAAGCCTTCCCAAATAATCGACAACTTAAAGAATTCATCACCACTAAACCAGCCCTACAAGAAATCCTGAGGCGGATTCTATGGGGGAAATGTTGCAAGGAATGCAAGGTACCAGAGACACCACCACAAGCACGAATCCTACAAAAAAAAAAAAAAAAAGGACTCTAAACCCATATATTTCAATAATAACACTGAATGTAAATGGACTAAATGCTCTAAGCAAAAGACATAGGGTAGCAAAATGGATAAAAAGACAAATCCATCTATTTGCTGTCTACAGGAAACTCATTTTAAACCTGAGGACACCTTCAGACTGAAAGTAAGGGGATGGAGAAATATCTATCATGCTACTGGAAGTCAAAAGAAAGCTGGACTAGCTATACTTATATCAGATAAGCTGGACTTTAAAGTAAAGACAGTAACAAGGGATGAAGAAGGGCATTATATAATAATTACAGAGTCAGGAAGAGATAACAATTTTAAATGTCTACACACCGAATACGGGAGCACCCAAATACATAAAACAATCACAAACAGAAACAATCTTATGGACTAGAATGTGCTAACAGCAGGAGACTTTAATACTCCATTTACAACAATGGATAGATCAACTAGATAGAAAATCACAAAAGAAACAATGGACTTGAATAACACATTGGACCAGATGGATTTAACAGATATATTTAGAATTCTAAATCCCGAGGCCACGGAATTCACTTTCTTCTCAAGTGAATGGCCCATTCTCCAAAATAGATCACATACTGGAACATAAAGAAGCCCTCAATAAGTATAAAAGAAGTGAGATCATATTGTGCACACTTTCAGATCACAATGCTATGAAACTTGAAATCAATCACAGGAAGAAGTCTGCAAAACCTCTAAAACCATGGAGGTTAAAGAACATCCTACTGGAGTGCCTGGGTAGCTCAGTTGGTTAAGCAGCCTACTTCAGCTCAGGTCATGATCTCGCGGTTCATAGGTTCAAGCCCCGCGTCGGGCTCTGTGCTGACAGCTGGCTCAGAGCCTGGAGCCTCTTTCAGATTCTTTGTCTCCCTCTCTCACTGACCCTCCCCTGCTTGCACTGTCTCTCTCTCTCAGAAATAAATAAAAACATTAAAATTTCTTTTAAAAAAAGAACACCCTACTAAAGAACAAATAAGCCAATCAGGCAATTAGAGAAGAAATCAAAAAAAATATGGAAATAAGTGAAAATGAAAATACAACAATTCAAACTCTATGGGATGCGGCAAAGGCAGCCCGAAGAGGAAAGTACACTGCACTCCAGGCCTATTTCAAGAAATTAGAAAAAGGGCAAGTGGAAAATCTAACAGCATACCTAAAGGAACTAAAAGGAGAGCAACAAGAACATCCCAAACGCAGCAGGAGAAGAGAAAAAATAAAAATGAGGGCAAAAATAAACCATATAAAATCCAAAAAAAAACAGGGAACAGATCAATGAAACCAAGAGTTATTTTTTTGAAAAAATAAATTGACAAACCTCTAGCCAGAATTCTCAAAAAGAAAAGAGAGAGCACCCAAATGGACAAAAATCATGAATGAAAATGGACTTATTACAACCAACCCCACAAAAATACAAGCAATTATCAAGGAATACTATGAAAAATTATATGCCAACAAACTAGACAACTGAGAAGAGCTGGACAAATTCCTAAACACACACTCACTATGGGAAGAGACAGAAAATCTGAACAGACCCATAACTAGTGAAGAAATTGAATCAGTTATCAAAAATCTCCCAACAAATAAGAGCCCTGGGCCAGATGGCTTCTCTGGGGAATTCTAGCAGACATTTAAAACAGAATTAATACCCAATCCTCTCAAGCTATTCCAAAAAATAGAAATCAAAGGAAAACTTCCAGACTCATTCTATGAAGCCAGCATCACTTTGATTCCCAAGCCAGACAGAGACCCAGCAGAAAAAGAGAACTATAGGCCAATATCCTTGATGAATACGGATGCAAAAATCCTCAACAAGACACTTGCAAATCGAATTCAACAGCACATAAACAACTTATCCACCATGATCAAGTGGGATTCATTCCTGGGTTACAGGGCTGGTTCAATATTCGCGGGGAAAAATAGTGGGGGAAAGGGAGGGAGGCAAACCATGAGAGATTGGTGAATGCTGAGAACAAACTGAGAGCTGATAGGGATGGGGAGAGGGTGAGGGGGGTGATGGGCATGGAGGAGGGCACTTTCTGGGATGTGCACGGGGTGTTACATGGAAACCAACTTCACAATAAACTAAGAAAAAAAAAAAAGAAAGGATTTGGAAAAAGGAAATTCTAGGAGTTGATGTGGATTAGGTCATGTAACTCATTTACAATGAAAATTATTTTCTTAAAAAAATCCAATATAAATAAGACAGAAAAAAAGAAAGCAAATCACAAACATACATGGAATGATCCAGTTTTAGGTTTATTTTAAAACCTGTGTGTAGGTAAATAAATGTCAGCAAAAGATCTGGCAGATTATACAACACACTAATAATATGTTACCTCTGAAAATAAAGCAAGAATTAAAGGAAGGAAATTAAAGGGAGATTTCACTTTTTGCTCTGTTTAATTCTATACAGGTTCAAAATTTTCAAAGAACACAAATTTAATAATATTTAAAATATAATTTGCTTTTAAAATTACATTCATCTTTATGTTTTTTAAATGTGCATTTATTACTTTTTTTTTAAATGGGAAAGTAGAAAAAATACACAAAATAAATGACATTAAGGAAAAGTTGTATAAGCCTGTTTTTTTTTTAAGTCCTTTTGCTCTTTTTTTTTTTTAAGTTTATTTGTTTATTTTAAGAGAGAGAGCAGGGGAGGGCCAGAGAGAGAAGGAGAGAAAGAACCCCAAGCAGGCTCCACACTAGGAGCCCAGAGCCCAACGCGGGGCTTAAATTCACAACTGCAAGA
This sequence comes from Hyaena hyaena, assembly GCF_003009895.1. Lineage (NCBI taxonomy): Eukaryota > Metazoa > Chordata > Mammalia > Carnivora > Hyaenidae > Hyaena > Hyaena hyaena. The sequence continues at coordinate 1,198,369 of NW_024080910.1, forward strand.
TCATGACCAAACCAAGAGTCGGACATTTAACCGACTGAGCCTCCTCAGTGCCCCTCTCTTTGTTTTTCATTTATATCTGTCTCATAGATTTTCTGGTTCAAGATCACTGCCTGGATGCAAAAGCTATATTCTCTCCCTTTCAAGACCCAGTGAAATGACAGAGAAACTCATGGCAATGAAAAATACAGGATCACCAGAGAAAAAAATGGCAAGAAAATCCCAGAAGGTGGAAAATAAAGCATGAATTATTGAAACAGGACAGAATACAGGGCATAAAATACAAGTCTGGAAATGTAGCACAGGGAGTTCATTTGTCTGAGAGAACATCAAAGAGGGTTTAACCTCAGAAATATCAGGTACAAAAGCAGGCTAAAAACAAGAACCTTAACTAAAAATCTATATATGTACCATCTCATTGAACAAAATTGAGCATCCAGTAAATACCAGTCCCTATTCTATGACAGAATAAACAAACCCAAAATAAAGCAAGGGTGTGGGTACAAAACTGTGAGGGTAGCAGCAGAAGCAACACTGTTTTAGATAAGCCAGGTGGTGAACTTCCTCAGAAAGAGAAATTTGAGGAAGGAGACACACAAAAAAATAAGAGATCAAGGAAGGAGAACACAAATCATTTTTAAATCAGTGATGGTAATGCAGAGACCTGCACAAAGCAATTTAAAAGCCATGCTGTGAAATCTTCATAATACATAAAAATGAGTTATCTCCAAATGAGAGCTGAAAAAAAATAAGGCTGAAATGAGAAATTATTCAAGGTTTCAGAGATAATTATGTGACAACAGGTTTAAACAGCATAAGCTCTTAACCACCATATTAGTAAGAGCAGTCATTAAATCTTTTGGGAATTAATTTACTCATTTATATAATGGTCTAATTAATTATATTTTCTCTAAAGACCCTTTCAATTCTAACACTGTGACTAATACTAAAAGAAAATAATCCTACTTATCATTTACAGCTTAAGATAATAGTCCATTAGCATGCTGAAAGCTTGAAAAAAAGTCTCTATAATGGGACATTTTCTTTAATACTTCAGGAATATCACCAGCCTCCCACTGAAGGACTCTAAAATAAATGTCAACAGTAGTACACATAGAATAATATATTAAAATCTATTTCAGATCAATCAAATAAAAAAACTCTATTATACAACTATCAATATACCCTGTCAACTTCAAGAGATAAAAATATAAATAAACAAACTTACAATAAAATCAGCAGTTCTAAGAGTATTCATTTATAAGCCAAATAAGGCTGTGAAACAGGATATAAAATCTTGTATTTAGGGAAGGTAAAATAGAAAGTTAAGGAAATAGAAGCACTATGTACTTAAGTTATCTTAATCTTTCAATTTAGCAAAATACTTGTCTTTACAATTATTAATTTTTACAATTCATACTTCTATTTATCTGCCCCTTCACCACCTTGTATGTATTTCCTTCCTTTCCTTGAGTTACATGTTTTAAAGAGTCAACTAATATTAGATGCAAGACCATAATAAAACCAATATTCAATGCGACTGCTAGCAAAGTTATAGCAAACAGTAGTACTTAAGATTTTTATTAACATCTGTAAGAAAACACTGGTGAGATCATGGAAAGCATACACTCTTCCCTATACTTCCCACGAAATGCAACTAAAAGCCCTAGACATTATATGTAAAACAAACATAAGACTGAAAGTTGGAGAAAAGATGGCACACCAGTTAAGAAACTCAGGACCCAAAGAACAAGACAGTGGTGAGCTCCTTGACTTTTCTTTTTGCCACCCAACTTTGGAGCTGAAAAAAAAACAGCCACCCAAAAGAACCAAAGGGCATGGTCCAACAAAGTCCCAGAAAAGCCTGTTCTCCCTAGCCAATGGACCAGGAAAGAGGAAGCCTATAATGACAGAAATTTTTCAGACAGTAAACATTCCTCTCCAGCCAAACACCATACAAAAACTACAGCCCTACCTCCACATACACCAACAAAATCAAGTGGAGAGCCTAGACTTCCAATCCTGCCACGCTATAACAAAGTTCACCAAAATAGCCTCACCTGGGTAGTGTCAAAGAAGGGCAAGTAGGGAGACAAGACTTTCATCCCTGTCTGGCAGTATGGATACCCACTATGCACACGTACATTCTTAGGTTATGTCAGAGGGGCCTGCCTAACAGTCTGGACATTCACGATCTCCCAGCAATACAGAGGTCACCCACAAATGGTGTCAGTAATGATGACCTGAAAACCCTGGACTTCTACCCACCTCCAGCAGTAACTAGGCACTCCTCTCCAAACTCATCAGGTATCAATAGAGGCCAAGTGGGGAACACAGACTTCTAACTCCATCTGGCAGTAAGGAGGTAGTACCTCTTCCCATTTCACATGCCAGAGTAGTACCTTACAAAATCAGCTAACAAGAAAGGTTTAAACATACAAATAAACATTTATAATAATTTTTTTATTTACTTATGTGTAAATACTTTATAAATACAAGACATATGATGAAAGTATAAATGTAACAATATTTGTTTGTAGTAAATAAATTAAATCTAGAATCTCTTAACTGTACAAAATACTCCAAACTTCAGTTGAAAATCATTTGTCATACAAAGAATAAATTCCAAAAATGAATGAAAAAAGAAATAAATATGCCAACACCAAGATAACAGAAATGTTAAGAACTCTCTGGTAAGAATGTTAAAGAAATCATTATAAAATTGCTTTGATGAACATAGGCACGCCTGAAACAAATCACAAAACAGCATCATCTAAGAAATAAAATATAAATAAATAAATAAATAAATAAAAGATTTTAGAAATGAAAAATACAATGACAAAAATAAGAAGCTCAGTGGTGGGCTCACCATTAGAATGGAGCAGAACCTCTCCCCCACCAAAATCAGTGAACTAGAAGACAAAACAATGAAAACTACCCAGTCTAAATAACAAATAAAAAATGGGAGGGGGCGGGGAGGAAGCCTATAGGACAATAACAAAAGATTTATGATTTGTTCCATCAAAATCCTGTAAGGAAAAAGGGAAAGGCTCCATGTGCTCAAAGAAAATAATGGTAGGAAACTTCTGAAATTGGGCAGGATGTTCAGATTCACGAGGCTGTACAAAGCACAAATGGGAAAAATCCAAAGAAATCCACCCAAAGACATGTGATACTCAATTTCTTTTTTTTTTTTTTTTAATATTTTTATTTATTTCTAGGAGAGAGAGAGACAGCATGAGCAGGGAGGGTCAGAGAGAGAGGGAGATACAGACTCTGAAATAGGCTCCAGGCTCTGAGCTGGCAGTCAGCACAGAGCCTGACGCGGGGCTCGAACCCACGACCACGAACCGTGAGATCATGACCTAAGCGAAAGTCGGACGCTTAACCGACTAAGCCACCCAGGCGCCCCTGTGATACTCAATTTCTAAAACTGAAGAGAAAGAAAAAAATCCTTAGAGTAGCCAGAGAAAAATGACAAGAGATTTGTTATCAGAAACCATGGAGGCCTGAAAAAAGTGGCACAATACTTTTCAAGTACTTAAAAAAAATTTTAAAAAGTCAAACAAGAGGGGCGCCTGGGTGGCTTAGTCGGTTAAGCGTCCGACTTTCGCTTAGGTCATGATCTCGCGGTTCGTGGGTTCGAGCCCCGCGTCGGGCTCTGTGCTGACTGCCAGCTCAGAGCCTGGAGCCTGTTTCAGTCTGTGACTCCTTCTCTCTCTGACCCTCCCCTGCTCACGCTGTCTCTCTCTCTCCTAGAAATAAATAAAAATATTAAAAAAAAAAAAGTCAAACAAGAATTGAATACCCAATGAAATTATCCTTCAGGAATCAAGAGGAAATCAAGACATTCTCGATTGAAAAGAAACTTTGGTAATTTGTCATGAGTAGATGTATCCTTAAAAAATGGCTAAACCGAAAAGGAACAATATAAAGAACCTTAAAACATAAAGGAAGAAAACACAGAAAGCAAAAACAGGCTATTTCCTCTTGAGTTTCCTAAATTACGTTTGATGGTTGAAGTAAAAATTATAACAGTAATATAGTTATTAATATATAGAGATAATATTTGAAAAAAATCTATTATAAGTAGGGGATGGTAAAGGGATTCTATACTCCACTCAAATGTTAAAGTTATTTATATTACATATGTATATCTAAAGCAATCACAAGAAGAGCTATAGAGAGATTACACTTAAAAATACTATAGGGGCACCTGAGTGGCTCAGTCAGTTAGGCATCTGACTCATGATCTCATGGTTCATGGGTTCGAGCCCCACACTGGGCTCTGCACTGACAGGGCAGAGCCTGCTTGGGATTCTCTCAATCTTCCTCTCTCTCTGCCCTTCCCTCTTCACACGTGCATATGCACATGTACTCTAATAAACTTTCTAAAAAAAAAATTATAGATAAATCCAAGTGGAATTCTAAAAATGTTCCAGTAATACAAAGGAAAGCAGGAATATGAAAACAGAAAGAGGACAGAGAACTTACATATCAATAAATTAGCAATTACATTAAATGTAAATAGTCTAAATATAACAATTAAAAGACAGAGATCAGCAGAGTGAATTGTAAATCATGATCCAACTACATGCTGTCAAAACTAACTTCAACTAAAAAGATACAGTGGTTGAAAGTAAAAATGTAGAAAACATTTACCACTTAAACATTAATCAAAGGAAAGCCAGAGTACCTGTATAAATATCAGATAAAGCAGACTTCAGTACAAGAAAATTATCAGAGAGAGAGGCATACTATATAATGTTAAAAAGGCCAATCCACCAAGAATACATAGCAATCCTAAATGTGTATGCACCAAGCACCAGAACTACAATACATAAAGCAAAAATTTAAAGAACCAACCAAGGAACACAAATCCACAATTATAGCTGAGACTTTAAAAATCTGCTCTCTCAACAAATGACTGAATAACTAGATAGAAAATCAAAGATACAGGAAAAAACACCATCCATCAATGGGATCTAATCAACGTTTATACAACACTTAACCCAACAACAGCAAAATACACATTATTTTCAAGTGCCCACAAAAGATATACCAAATAAACATAGGCTGATAAACCTCAAAAGAAACCTCAAAAGATTTAAAAGAATTGAAATCATAGTGCTTCTGACTACAATGAAACCAAACTTGAATTAATAGAAGGAGAGCAGAAAAACACCAAACACTTTGAAACTAAACAACAAACTACTAAATAACTGAGGTGAAAAGGAAATCTCAACATAAATTAAGAAAAGAAAAGAAAAGAAAAGAAGAGAAAAGAAAAGAAAAGAAAAGAAAAGAAAAGAAAAGAAAAGAAAAGAAATGAAAACATAACATACCAAAATTCGTGGGACAAAGCCAAAACAGTGCTCAGAAAAATGTACAGCACCAAATACATACATCTAAAAGAGGGAAAGTTTCAAATCACTAACCAGCTTAATCTCACCTTATTTAGAAATAATCTCACTAACCACCTATTTAGAAGAGGAGAGAAATAAACCCAAAGCAAAGAAATAATAAAAAACAGAAATCACTGAACCGAAAGCAGACAACAAAAGAGAAAAGTTAATGAAACAAAGAACTGATCCTTTGAAAGATCAATAAAATTGAAAAACTGCTACCAAGACTAAAAAATAAAGAAAAGGTGACACAAATTACCAATACCAGAAATGGAACAAGGTATATCACAACAGAGGCTGCAGACATCAAGAGATAGTAAGGAAATGCTATAAACAATTCTACACACATAAATTTGACAACTAAGACACAAAAGACCACTTCCCTGGGGACTGAGCAGGTACTATCATAATTCATTCAATTTGAAAGAGATAATTTGAATAACCCTATAACTATTAAGGAAACTGAATTCATTATGTTAAAACTATGAAAAAAGAAATCTCTAGTCCCAGATTATTTCACCAAAGAATTCTACCAAACATCTACAGAATTAATATCACTCCATACATTTCTCTTCCAGAAAATAGGAGAGAATACTTTCCAATTCATTTTATAAAGCTAGTATTATTCTAACATCAAAACAGGACAAGATAGTTCTCCCCAAAAGAGAAAACTACAGACCAATATTCCTATGGGTACACAGAAAAATTCCAAGTGAAGTTTATTCCAGGGATAAAAAGCTGGCTCAATATTTGAAAAATCAAGCAATGAAACCTGCCACCATATCAACAAGCTAAAGAAGAATATCATTTATCAAGTGATGCAGAAAAAGCATTTGCAAAATCTAATAATCATCCATCCAAAAAAAAAAATCTCAGCAAAGTAAGACTAGAGAGAAATTTTCTCCAATTGATAAACGGCATCTACGAAAAACCTACAGCTAACAGTTGTTACACAGCTACTTAGCAGTTGAAGACTAAGCCCTTCATCTGTAAGATCAGGAAAAAGAGCAGACTGTCCACTCCTACTACTAATCTTCAACACACACTGTTCTGGATGGTCTGGTCACTGCAGCAAGTGAAGGAAAGAAAATAAATGGCATACAGACTGGAAAGGAAGAACATTCCTATTTACTGATGGCATGATTATGTATAGAGTAAATTCCAAGAGATCTACCTAAAAAACCTTGTAGAATTAAAGAGTGGGTTCAGCAATGTCACAAAATATACAAAAATCTATTTTATTTGTATGTAATAACAACATATGGACACCAAATTGGAAATACTATGCCACTGAAAATCGCTCAAAAAAAAAAAGAAAGAAAAAATGAAATATTCAGGTATAAATCTACAAAAACATGTACAACACTGGTGAATAAAGTTAAAATCGAAATAAATGGAGAACTATACCACATTAACAGACTTTAAGACTGAAGAGAGTAAATACGTCAATTCTGCCCAAGCTGGATATATGGATAACACAATTCCTATAAAATTCCCAGCAAAATTTTTGATAGATATAGACAAAATTATTAAAACTTACATAGAAAAGCAAAGGAATGAAAACAGCTAAAACAGTTTTGAAAAAGAAGAAAATATGTGCTCGCTTCGGCAGCACATATCCTAAAATTGGAAAAAATGAACTGGAAATAATGAACTTCAATCTTAGTTGTACAAAAGGATTAAGTCAAGATGTCTCAGTTTTCAACATCTTGTACATTCCAAGACAGGTTGACCCTCGTTTTTTGGCTCCTAAGAGGTAACCTCTACCCTTGGAATATCCCGCTTAATAAGAGTGTCTTTGTTTACCTGGGGAGCTTGGGTCACTTCATATAGTCTATGCTAATAATGTGATTTATGGAGAGAGGCTTGAATCTTGTGATACCAGCTTGATCTCTCAAGGGCTAGAGAGTAAGGTAATCCACACAGGGAATTAACCATGCCAACATAATCAACCCATAAAAAAATCCTGTACACCAAGGCTTGGATGGACCCTTGCCTGGTTAGCAATACTCTGTATGTGCTATCACAAATCATTGCTGGGAGAATTAAACACTCAACTCCACTGGGAGAAGACAACTGGAAGTCGGGGCCTAGTGTCTCCTAGACCCTGCCCTTTGCTGCTTTTTCTATTGCTGAGTCTATTAGTATGACAGCTCTACTGAGTTCTGTGATTCCTTTAAAGCAAATTACTGAGATGAAGGGTGGTCTTGGGGACACCCAAACACACTTACTCTATAAAAATTTAACTCAAAAATGGATCATAGAATTAAATGGAAAAGAAAAAAATGGTAAAAATTTAAGGAAAAAAGAGAAAATCTTCAAAATCTGGGACTAGGCAAAGAGTTCTCAGTCTTGACTCCAAAAGCACAATCCATGTAGGAAGATACTATACACTAAACGTCAAATTTTAAAATTCCTGCTCTGCAAAGACACTGTTAGAGGATGAAAAGACAAACAACAGAGTGGAAGAATAAATATATTTGCAAACCATATAACCAGCAAAGGATTAGTATCCAAAATATATTAAGAACTCTCACAACTCAACAGTAAAATAAAAGGAATAATCTGATGAAAACATGGGCAAAAGACAGATGGAAAATAAGCATGTGAAGAAATTGTCCAACATTATTAATCTTTAAGGAAATGAAAGTTAAAATCACAGTGAGATACCACTGCATTCTCATCGGAAAGGCTAGAATTTAAAAACCATCAACACAGGGCACCTGGGTGGCTCAATAGGTTGTGTCTGACTTCAGCCCAGGTCATGATCTCACGGTTCATGAGTTCAAGCCCAGTGTCAGCCTCTGTGCTGACAGCTCAGAGCCTTGACCCTGCTTCAGATTCTTTATCTCCCTCTTTTTGTCCCTCCCCTACTCACATTCTGTCTCTCTCTCTCTCTCTCTCAAAAGTAAATAAAACATGAAAAAAATTAAAAGAAAAATACTTTTTTTTTTTACAAATAGTTTATTGTCAAATTAGTTTCCACATAAAAGAAAAATACTTTTAAAAAAACCACCAAAACTAAGTAGAATGAAGAAAAAACTAGATCATTCACAATGTTCCTTATTTCCACTGCTGTCTGAAATAATCACCCTGAAAAACAGTGTGACAAGTTCTTTAAAAACGAAACATACAACTTCCATATAACCAGCTACTGCGTTCCTAAATGTTTACCACAGAGAAATGAAGACATATGTTTATACCAAAACCTGTACATGAATGCTTACAGCAGCTTTATTCCCAATAGCCAAAACTGAAACAATCCAAATATCCTTCAGTGGGTAAACGGTTAAGCCAAATGTGGTCTACCTAATACCACCAATGCCGAATACTACTTAGCAATAAAAGAAATGAACTACTGATATACACAACAACCTTGACAAATCATCAAAAAACTAAAAAGCCAATATTAAAGGGTTACAAACTGTAGGATTCCTCTTATACAGCATTCTTGAAATGACAAAATTATAAAAACAGAGACTAGACTAGTGGTTTCCAAGAGTTAAGTGGGATAGAGGGAGCATGAGCAACATGAGGTGTATACTGTGGTGACAGAAACAGTCTGTACTTTAATTGTATCAATATCCTGGCTGTGAGACCATACTGTAGAGTTCTGCAAGATATTACCATGGGTAGGGGTTGGAGGTACTGAATAAAGAATGCACAAAAACACTGTTCTATTTCTTAAAATTGGATGTGAATCTGCAATTACCTCAAAATAAATAGTTTAAAAGTAACTGAGCGAAAAACTTACATGAGCAGAGAATTTTATTTGATGTATAATAACACTGAACATTATTAAATATTCAAACACTACTTTATAATTTCTTATTTTAGAACAGAATACACCCCTTAAATATACTCAATCACAACCATTCTCTGAAGGCTCATGTCTAAACACTAAGAATTTCAGCTCACCTTCCACGCTGTCAGAACAGGAAGTTCCAATGCCGGTGTCACCACTGTCAGAAGTTATACTATGTCTCCTGATATGATTATTTCGATGGTTAGAGGGAACGGTTGTGGCCTGCCACAATGATTCATTACCAGGTAACCATGCTGATGAGGAATAATCTGGGCCTACAAAGGAAAATACGCAAAAGTTAGCATATTTACAATGTCTAGGAGTAGACAGAAAAGATCTTTTTTGACCTTAGAAAAAATACACATAAAGTAAAAAAAAAAAAAAAAGAAAGAAAAGGTTTTCTGTCCCGAATAATTAAAATAGATCAGTGATATCTAAGATTCATCATATAAACTTACATATCATACACCTAAAAATTCAATCCTGATTTAGCAGCATCCTTTGCTGAAGGACTCTGATTTCTGTTTACAAGTACTGAACTTCTAAAAACATACTGCTGCCTTGTAAATGTCAAATCAGGGGGCGCCTGGGTGGCTCAGTCAGTTGAGTATCCTACTTCTGCTCATACTTTGTGAGCTGGAGCCCCACCTCGAGGTTTGTGCAATTAGCACAGAGCTTGCTTCGAATTCTCTTTCTCCCTCTCTGCCCCTCTCCCACTCATGTTCTTTCTCTCAAAAATAAACAAACATTTAAAAAATATAAAAAATAAAATGTCAAATCAGGAGGCCTGCATGGCTCAGTCAACTGAGCATCTGACTATTTTGGCTTAGGTCATGATCTCAGGATCATGGGATCAAGCACCACATGTAGCTTTGCACTAAGCGTGGACCCTACTCAGAATTCTCTCTCTCTCCCTCTACCCTGATCCCCTGTTCATGCTCTAAAATTAAAAATTTAAATTTAAATTTTAAAAAAAAGTCAAATCTATCTGTCTGTAAATGTCAACACTCTGCTCTGGAACATTTGATATGTAGGCATCTGTGATTCCACACAGAGGCATTAGCGGAGAATGAAGGTCCCAGGAAAGTCTAATTGAATCATACTGCATGATAATTTAAGTGGAATATGCTGATGGAAAATAAATCTTTTTTCTACTATATCCTTATCACTTAACATTTAAAATTATTGTGTATTTATTTCTTTAGTTACATTTTACTAAAAGTTAAACACCATAGCATCTTCTTTTTGGCTCTTTGCTAGATTTTCCCATGAGTTATAGTAAATCTTTATTTTTCAGCTAACATCACTTTTCAGTGTTCTCTCAGTCTTTATTTTTACTTATCTTATCCATTTGTATTTGCCTTTTTCGGATTCCTCTATCATTTTACTTTTCTGCATACTTCATTCTTAAATTACTATCCATTGGATATACAAAGTATATCCATCAACCAGTTAACAGTCTGTGAACTATTTATTACTAGTTTATAAAAGTTACTATGATCTAAAAGAGCAATTTTAAATCTGTTGAATTTTATATAAAAGCTATAGAAACACATATCTTTATTGATGGGTAACACAGTGATTCTCAAAATGGAGCCTGAAGACTTACTTGTGGAAGTTAACAAGTTCTATACAAGATTTTTGGGCTTTCATTTCAATACATATTTAAAAAGTTAATAAGCACATTATAGATGATCAGAATAATTTTAAAGCCCACATTTGTGTTTTGTATTCACAAGTACAGTTGCTTGTAAGTAAAGAGCAAATAACACATGGGGCACTTATCATCATAATATGAAACAAGACATCTTCACAGAATTACAAAGTGACACACTATTGAAACTCACATGCAAGTGCCTTCTTAGATTTCAACACAAGTATCACAGAAAGATAAACATGTCCATAAAATGAATTAAATCATTTTACCATACTTTCAGGAATAGCCATTCTCTACATTAAAAAATCAAAATTTAAATGTAATTTATAAATTAAATGTTTTGATTCTATAGATGTATAAAACAAATAAGTAGCCTTAAAAACCATATACATTAACTCAAAATTTAAAAATATCGACCTACGAAACACTTCTAGGAGCTCTGATGCCCAGAACAAGCACTTAAAACCTTGTGGAGTCTAGACCTCTCTCAGAATGGGTCTTACTTTAATTCACCTGATTACTCACATATTAAAGCACCATGTGAAAGTATTCTGTAACCAGGCCTGCTCTAACTCTGATCTGCCTACAATCTATACCATAATGTTTCTTCACTTGGCTCCTCAGGTAATATCCCCTGTATAAGAACTCAAAGTCCTGTCTAAACCATTATCCAAAAGGGTAACCAGCCCACTACTTCCTCTCCCATGTGCAAACCTATTGGAGAAATATTTTTTTAGGAATATCCAGTAAATAGCATAAACAGGCTGGGGGTACATGTAAATGAAAAATAAAGATATGAAACAATGTCCAATCTTACTATCAGAGAAATTAAAAAATAAAGTTTTTAGATTTTTTAAATTATGGTTGGTCCTTGAACAACAACGGGTTTGAACTGCGCAACTCCCCTTATACATGGAATTTTTTAAGAAAGCATATTAGAAAGCTTCTTGGAGATTTGTGACAGTATGAAAAACCTTGCAGACAAACCAAGTAGCCTAAAAATAACAAAAAAAATTGAGAAAAAGGTCTGTCATGAACACATAAAATATATGTAGATGCTAGTCCAATTTTATTATTTACTCCTATAAAATATATAAAAATCTTATTACAAAAAGTTACAATTTATCAAAACTTACAAACACTTCCACACCATACATGGTGCCACTCAGAGTCAAGAGAAATGTAAACAAATGCAAAGATGTAATAATAAATCATAACTGCATAAATTAACTATAGTACACAGTATACTACTGTAATGATTTTGCAGCCACTTCTTGCTGCTATTACAGTGAGCTCAAGTGTTGCGAGCATCCACTTAAAAAATCATTTGAAGGTAATCATCTCCAGAAAATTGTGTAGCACAGTAAAAACTGATCTCTCGTGGTTCTTACATATTTTCCCACCATGTTTTGTGCAGTAACATAAACTTCCCACACCATGGGACCCATATGAAGTATCACTGGTGATTCTGGAAATGCTCCTCAAGCAGCAGCAAAAAGTCAGGACATTAGAAAGAAAAAGTTGAGGGGCGCCTGGGTGGCTTAGTCGGTTAAGCGTCCGACTTTCACTTAGGTCATGATCTCGAGGTTCGTGGGTTCGAGCCCCGCGTCGGGCTCTGTGCTGACTGCCAGCTCAGAGCCTGAAGCCTGTTTCAGAGTCTGTGTCTCCCTCTCTCTCTGACCCTCCCCTGCTCACGCTGCCTCTCTCTCTCTCTCTCTCTCCTAGAAATAAATAAAAATATTAGGACCATGGGAAGTAATGGGGGAAGGGAAGGGAAGGGAAGGGAAGGGAAGGGAAAAGAAAAAAAAGCAAATTTGCTAAGCTGTTGCTGCAGCTACACCAGCAGGGGAGCAAAAAGTTCAAACTTTTTGTGAAATATTTTTCTTTCTGGATTTGGAAATACAGCGTGTATGTGGGTACAAAATGGTCATAAGAATGGCCTACCTATAGACTCTAGATTGATTTGAGAAAAAGCAAAGTCTCATTATGGTACATGACAACTTAAAGCAAAGGAAGATGAAGGATATAAAGCTGAAGAATTTAATGCCAGCACAGGATGGTTTGATAATTTTAGAAAGAGGTTTGGCTTTAAAAATGTCAAGATAACAGGAGAAGCAGCTTCTGACAACCGAGAGGCAGCAGATGAGTTCCCAAGCACCATCAGGAAAATCACTGACAAGAAAGGATATCTGCCTGAAGAGGCAGACAAATGTATCCTACTCTGGAAAAAAATTGCCACACAGGATATTTATTAGTAAGGAAGAGGAACGAGCACCAAATTTAATGCAGGAAGGGATAGGCTGACTATTGTTTTGTGCAAATGCAATCAGGTGTATGATCAGAACTGTCCTTATCTGTAAGGCTGCTAACCCCCAGGCCTTGAAGGAAAAAGGTAACCATCAGCAGCCAGACTTCTGGTTGTAGAACAGGCTGAACGAGAGAATGCTTTTTCTATACTGGCTGCATTGATGCTTTGTCCCTGAAGTCAGGAAGTACCTTGCCAGTAAGGGACTGCTTTTCAAAGTGCTTTTGATACTGAACAATGCTCCTGACCACCTAGAATCTTATGAGTTGGGACACCAAAGATATCAAAGTGGCTTACCTGCCCCCCAATACAATGTCTCTAAGTCGGCCTCTAGATCGAGAGGTCATAAGGATCTTTAAGACTCATTTTTCATGGTTCTCTATGAAAGCATTGTAAATATAAAGGAACAGAACTCCAAAAGAAAGAACATCATGAAAGTGTAGAGGATTACACCACTGAACATACCATCATTGTTACAGAAAAAAACTATGAAAACCATCAACCCAGAAACAATAAATTCCCGCTGGAGAAAACTGTGTCAAGATGTTATGCATAATTCTGTCACAGGATTAACGACAGAGCCAGTCAAAGAAATTACAGAAATCACGAAACAGATAAAATAGGTGGGAAATTAAGGCTTTCAAGACACGGATCTTGAAGAAATTCAAGAGCTAATAGATACCACAACAGAGAAATTAACAGAAGATGGCTTGACGGAGATGAGTGCTTCTGAGTCAATGCCAGACAATGAAAAATAAGACAGAGAAGCAGTGTCAGAAAACAAACTGACATTAAACAATCTGGCAGAAGGGTTCTGATTACTCAAGCCTGCTTTCTTCTACAACGTGGACCTTTCCATGATCCAAGCACTAAAAACTAAAGCAAATGGTAGAAGAATGACTGGTACTGTACAGAAACATTTTTGAGAAAGAGAAAAAGTCAGACTGAAATTACAATGCATGTACGTGAAGTTATAACAAGTGTGCCTGCTTCTACTGCCCTCCCTTCCACCTCTTCCACCTCTACCTACCACTCCTGAGAAAGCAAGACCAATCCCTCCTTTTTCTCCTCCTCAGCCTATTCAACATGAAATCCAACATGGATGAAGACCTTTATGATGATTCACTTCCACTGAATGAATCGAAATAATCATCATGCCATACAGTTAAAAATAAAAAATAAAAAAATACTTACCTGTTGTACATGTGTGTCTTTGCATGAAAATCTAGTAACTGTATGGCAAGACCTGTGTGAGATATTTTTATGCCATCATCATCATCATTACCACCACCTACTAAGTATTCACCATGTACAACATCCTGTGCAAAACCTGAATGGTAGTGGAGAGTCTATTTTCACATAGGCATAAAATGAGTAATATTTAATACAAAATTAATACTGTGTAAGTTTTCTTACTGTTTTATAGTTTTGCTTTCCAAGAATTACATTACTGTATATATCCCTTTCTCTCGTAACTGAAGAAAACTGCATATCAGCCTATCATACACAAGTGGTTTATTTAAAAAAAAAAAAAAAAAAAAAAAAACCGGGGCACCTGGGTGGCTTAGTCGGTTAAGCGTCCAACTTTCGCTTGGGTCATGATCTCGAGGTTCGTGGGTTCGAGCCCCGCGTCGGGCTCTGTGCTGACTGCCAGCTCAGAGCCTGGAGCCTGTTTCAGAGTCTGTGTCTCCCTCTCTCTCTGACCCTCCCCTGCTCACGCTGTCTCTCTCTCTCTCTCTCCTAGAAATAAATAAAAATATTTTTTAAAAAATTTAAAAAAAAAACTAACACTGTTTTCAATAATGTATTATGAATATGACTATAATTCTATATGCTATTAAAATGTTACAATGACTCATTCGATCCCTTAGTGTACAGGCTAGGCTACCATGGAACAATCATATCACTGCTTCATTATCAATTGATGCTTCATTATCAATGCATGGCTCGTTATACCTGTAATATGTGAATCTTTTTTTCAGGTTAGCTTTTCATTCTTGGTGTCTAGTGTTAGTAACACGTATAACATCTACAGACTTTTGTATCATTTAAGACATTATTGATATAGACACTGCCAGACAATTCATCTTGTACACAGATGATACAAACTTATGGTACTGACAAACATAGTACAGTACTATAAATGTATTTTCTCTTATGATTTTCTTAATAATGCTTTCTTTAGCTTACTTTATTGTAAAAATACAGTATATAATACATATGACATATAAAATATGTGTTAATTGGCTGTTTATGTTATCAGTAAGGCTTCCCAGTCAACAGCAAGCTATTGTAAAGTTTTTGACAAGTAAAAGATTTACACAGATTTTCAATTGCACGAGGGACTGGTGCCCCAACCCCTGCATGTTCAACTGTACTTCTTTTTTTTTAAAAAAGATCGAATTTATATCATATGCCTAGAACACTGAAGATAATTAACAAATGCCATGAACAAAATAACATTCTAAACTTTAATTTAGATTGAATTAATTCATTCTGAAGAGAATGACATGTCTTGTCTCTATTCAAGTCAATCCAGAAGCACAAAGCAGTGAAGAACTAGAAGGGAAATATGTTTATCAGGAGATATAATAAGGAAAATTTTCTCACACTATAGTTATAAGACTATGCTACTGAAATGGGAACTACTCAATTTCTTGGTACATGCTATGGACTTTGAATAATTGACTGTAAAATTAGTTTTCTCTAGAACAAAGACAGAAGCAACTTTGTAAGAAGAGCAAAGATACCAAGACACAGTACACTGGAACTTCTCTTTGGAAAACAGTATTTTATATTTTTTAACATGAATTTCAATTGTTTTAAGTAGAATATTGAATGCCCAGAAATAACTTATTTAAAAATTATTAATATTTATCACACTGGAAATAAGATTAGCATCAAATGAAGAAGTAACCTATGATGATATTTTCTTTCTGAAGCATTTTTTTAATTGGAAGCAAAAATGCATACAATAGCAAGTTTCTCACAATATGTTGATATACCTATAATTATCTGCATTTAGAATAACAACTAACCTTACTAATTTTTATTTTAATTTAGAGAGAGTGTGTGAGTGGGGGAGAGGGATAGAGGGAGGGAAGGAAAAAGAGAGAGAGAGGAGAGAGGGAGCATCAAAAGCAGGCTACATGCTCACCACAAAGCCCAATGCAGTGCTTGATCCCATGACCTTGGGAACATGAGTTGAGCCAAATTTAAGAGTCAGAAGCTCAACCAACTGAGCTATCCAGGCGCCCCTTGCTGAATTTTTTTAATGACAACTCTAAGCCAGAAGAAAATGAAAATAACACCACTGACAAAGCATATTTATTTTTACATAAAAAGCTAAATACATATCATGAATACAAACTGCAGTGTTTCTCAAAATGCAGGTTATCAGTGGGTTGAGACCAACTGTTTTACATAAAACAAAACAGAAAAGTATCAAAGTACACTTACCCTTATATGACATAAGATGTACATACTCACATTTTAACACCTCTGAATGTTACCAACTACAAAGTACTTTTACACAAAGTGGCCTTCAACTGACCAATTCTATCAGTAGAAATCAACATACGACTAAGTTTAAAAGGAATAAATCCAGGGAAGACAACAACAACAAAACAACTATTCCTTAACATTTAAAAGTAATCAGTTATCGGGGCGCCTGGGTGGCTTAGTCGGTTAAGCATCCGACTTTCGCTTAGGTCATGATCTCACGGTTCGTGGGTTCGAGGCCCGCGTCAGGCTCTGTGCTGACTGCCGGCTCACAGCCTGGAGCCTGTTTCAGAGTCTGTGACTCCCTCTCTCTGTGACCCTCCCCTGCTCACGCTGTCTCTCTCTCTCTCCTAGAAATAAAACATTAAAAAATTTAAAAAAAAAAAAAAAAGTAATCAGTTATCTAAAACTGTTCAGTCCATTCTGAAACGACTAAACGGAATTAGATGTCTCCTCTCCGTGCCCACCGCCAAAGATCATATATTTTGGTTGGACTGCTGCAAGAATCTCCCACTAAAGTAATCCCACCCAAGCCATCCTAGACCCTACTACCAATCTTCTGAGAATGAAACACATTTGTCATTCTCTTGCTTACATAGATCTGTAAGCACCTTCCTGCAAACTTCACCAATTACAGCACCAGTTTCTTTTCCTTTGCAACCCCTCCCTCCCTATGCCAGCTGCCCTGCAAACACTCTCTAGCCACACACACTTAATCACCGCCTCCAGACAGTCGAGGTTCTTTAATGACTCCATGCTATTTTCCTTCCATACCTTCTTTAAAAGTCCCAGTTCTGAATCTTGTTCAAAATGTCTTCTGATTCCTCCAGGAGGTATTCAGTGGGATTCAATAACTGTTCCTTCCTGCTCTCCTAATATATCACTCAAAATTCCAGAATGGGATTTACTAAATTATATTAACCCATCTGTATAGGACTTTCTTCTCCCTAAGCAAACTAAGAACAGTGAAAGATAATTTTTTTTAAAGTCTCTAACACAGAGCTGCAGAGGCAGGCAGGGTCTCAATAAATGTTAAGCAATTATTATTACTACTAGGTAATAAATGTTAATGGTATAAAATTAAAATTTTGGAAGCATTATAATTGGATCTAAAAATATTGTTCCTTTTAGAAGAATGATCAAATAAAGGTTTTGGGGAGTTGTCTGTTTATTTTAAAATCCAGAAGATTTTTAACTATCCCTTGAGTTGGTTTGCATTTAAGTGCCTAAAGAGCAGGATTTACCAAAACAGCTAAAAAAATAATTATTATAAGTGGTTTGAGGAGGTGATGGCTAAAATACCTAATAAATTTGAGAAACAACCTCCCACTGGGCCAAAAAACACAAAAAAGTCACAAAAAATTTAAAAAGAACATTAAAACATAAAAAAGCATTCACATTAATAGTAATCACACATACACACAGAGAAAAAAAATCTCCAACTACACTGGAGAATATCTAGTTAAAATGAAGGAAACTTAATATAACAATATTTATGTTCTTCATTGCCATCCTCCAGTCCACTTGAGTACTGTTGATCATAGGGTACGTGACTCTAATAGACCTATTTTTTTTTCCTTTATTACAGAAATAATAGTGTAGCTTAGTGGTAAAAAATGGACTGTGAAACCAGGCTGCCTGGACTCAAGCTTTATTTCACCTCTTATTAGCAGTGAGACCTTCAGTCACTTATCTAATCTGTCCCTCAGTTTCTTCACATGTAAAAAGAGAAAACGAATTAGAGTATCTCTCTTATAGGGGTTTGTGATAATTGAATTAATATGAAAAAACAGCTTTTTAAAGTGCCAGGCATAAAAACAAACACACAAATCAATGGAACCAAATAAATGGCCCAGAATTAGGGGTATCTGGATGGCTCAGTCAGTTAAGCATTCAACTCCTGGTTTTGCCTCAGGTCATGATCTCACAGTTCTTGAGCCCAAGCCCTGCATCAGGCACTGTGCTGACAGTACAGAGCCTGCTTGGGATTCTCTCTCTCCCACCCTATCTGCCCCCTCCCCTGCTCGCTCACTCTCTCTCTCTCTCTTTCTCTCTCAAAAATAAACCAAAAAAAAAAAGGCCCAGACACAAACCCACACATATATGCTGTATTAATTTACTACAAAGGAGTCAACAATGCTCAATGGGAAAATGATGGTCTCTTCAATACATGGTGCTGGGATAATTGGGCAGCCACATGCCAAAGAATAAAACTGAGCCCCTATCTTAATACCATAGACAAAGATGAACTCAAAACGGGTTAAATATTTGAACATATTTGGTTAAATATTTGAAACCATGAAACTCCTAGAAGAAAATGGAGGGTAAACTCTTTGACATCAATCTTGGCAATGTTTTGTTTTTGTTTTTGTTTTTATTTGACACCAAAAGCAAAGGCAACATAAGCAAAAATAAACAAGTGGGACTATATTAAACTAAAAAAGCTTCTGTGCAGCAAAGGAAACCATCAACAAAAGGAAAAGGCAAACTATGGAATGGGAAAAAGTATTTCCAAACCATATATCTGACAGGGGGTTAATATCCAAAATATATAAGAAACTCCTACAACTCAACAGCAACAGCAATAACAACAAATTAGATTTTTTAAATGGGCTGAAAATCTGAATAGGTATTTTTCCAAAAAAGACATAAAAATGGCCTACAGATACATGAAAAGGTGCTCAACATCAACATCACTAACCATCAGGAAAATGAAAATCAAAAGCACAATGAGATACCACCTCACACCCATTAGAATGGCTATTATCAAAAAATAAAAACTAAAAATAAATATTGTAAGGATGTGGAGAAAAGGGAACCCTTGTGCACTGCTGGTAGGATTGTAAATTAAAACTGAATTTAAAAAATCAAAAACTAGGGGCGCCTGGGTGGCTTAGTCGGTTAAGCGTCCGACTTTCGCTTAGGTCATGATCTCACGGTTCGTGGGTTCGAGCCCCGAGTCGGGCTCTGTGCTAACTGCCAGCTCGGAGCCTGGAGCCTGTTTCAGAGTCTGTGTCTCCCTCTCTCTGACCCTCCCCTGCTCACGCTGTCTCTCTCTCTCTCTCCTAGAAATAAATAAAAATATTTAAAAAAATAAATAAATAAATAAAATAAAATAAAAATCAAAAACTAGTATTCTTTGCTTTCTAAACATAAACAAATAGGGAAGTTCATTCATTAACTACTATGAATAATTTTAAACACATTACTACAAAAGGTATAAGACTATATTCCTTCAATGTGATTCTGTAATTTTCTTATTCTCAATTCTAGCATAAAAAGGAAAAACTTTCATTGGTTCAGGCTGAGATTAAAATTACCTCAATTAAGAACGATAATCAGATAAATAAGTGGCTTGCCTTTCATAGAAAAAGTATGAATTCAGACCAATAAATATATGCCAAGTACTTATTATATAAAGAAAGGAATTCAAGAGGGTTAGGGCAGCAAACAACATGGACAAGTCTACCTCCTGCAATGAAAAAAATTACATGCATGTTGATTTCAATACGTAAACAGGTGGAAGTCCTAGCTTATATTCTGGTTACTTGAAATGCTGTATTCAAAAAAAAAAAATTATATTGGCAGTTAACTGGAATGAGGACCACATTTAATCTCCCATAAGCCTTTGTTCCAGTTTATAAACTGGTAAAAATGAGAAGTTTTGAATAAAACCACCACAAATGTGGACAAAGTATACCAAGCAGTATTCCAGAGGCCTACCTTTGTGTTTGCCTGTAACTATTTCATAGTACCACTAGAAAAAACATTCTACAGGGTAGCAAGTTATGCCAAAACTTAGAAGGATCAACAGCATCCAGAAGAAAATAAAAATCCCAATCAAAATAAATTTTCCCAAGTAAACTGTCAGACCTAATAAATGTTACTTTTATTTACCTAGCCATTAACCTCCAAAGAAAGCTGAGTAGGCTAATCATTTCTCAATTAGCCTTTTGTTTACTCATACTTAGGAACCTAAGTGTCACACACAACACATTTAAAGTGCCAAAACTGAAACAAAACTTTAGTACTAAAACATTTCACAATAAAGTTTTGAGAAAATTAATAAATATCTCCCCAAAATTAAAGAACTTAATTTCTAGTCAAAGTTTTCAGTACATCGTACCTAAAACAAGACAGAATGCTCAGCACTACTTAGAAAGCTTCAAAAAAGCTTCTGTAATGCCAGAGTAAGGCCATATAGATTTCTTACAAAAAAACACACAATCTGTCTGCAATGTATCCACCTTGTGGGAAACTTTGAACTTTACACAAAATTTAGTCCAAATCTTTCATCCCATTCTCCTGCAGGATAACTAAGAACTATAGTTCATCTGTAACTCTGAATTTTAGTACTGAAAATAGCATCAATAAAGCAATGAAGTTTACTCACTAAACATCTACTATATTGAAAAGGCACAGAACAAAAGTCCTGATCTCAAACTCATTCTTTAAAGGAATTTAAAAACTTAACAACTTGAATTATTTTAGCACTATGTAATGAAGTCTTAAAACCATTTATCACAGGAGAAAAGACAAAAATAGAGAGTCACTATTTTGAGGCAGATTCTCAGGCCACAGAATGAAATAAAACTAAATACCAAAGTCTGGTACCCTGGATTAAGAAAATCTACTCTGGTGGGAAGAACACTTAGCACTATTTCAGATGACTTGAGTCAAGGTTCAGCCACTGTTCAACGTATGGCATCCCAGGAGACACTTCCCCTCCCTTAGTTTTGAAACCGAACATCCCAGGCAAACCCAGACAGTTGGTCACCCTAGCTTGAGAAGTAGTAAGGAAAAGGCAATCCAAACTTTTATTTAGCACTTAGGTATCAATCTCTATGCAACTGAGTGAAGGGGCGCCTAGGTGGCTCAGTTGGTTGGGTGTCAGACTTCAGCTCAGATCATGATCTCTTGGTTTGTGAGTTTGCACCCATGCTGGGTTATCTGCTGTCAGGGTGGACCAGCTTGGGTTCCTGTCTCCCTCCCTCTCCCTCCCTCTCCTCCTCTCTCTCTCTCTCTCCCCTTCTACACAGCACTCTCTCTCTCAAAAAATAAATAAAAAAAAAAAAGAATTGAGTGGATTAGAGATTCTCTAATTCTGGCCAATTTTCAAATTTTTAAGAGTTTCTCACAGAAACTGCTCAGGTACACTGATCTATTCTGGCTCATTTTATATGACCTCTTGGAACTACAAGACTTTAGTGATCACTCCTCCCCTCAGCCTCCTCTCTTCTAGAACATCACACTGTGGTTTTATTCCTAACTCACCGGCTGCTCCCTCTCAGTTTCTTTGGATTGTTCCTCTTCCTCTACCGGACAGGAAACATGAAACGACCCAGAGCTTGATCCTCTGCTGTATTCACTATATTCTCTCCATGTGAACACCTTTAAACACCATTTATACACAGGTATCTGTCGAAATTCCTACTTCCACCTCTCCTATCTCTGCACTGAGTTCAACTTGCGTATCCAGCTTCCTACTCAACATGGTGCCTGAACCTCTAAAAAGCATCTCATACTTCATATGGCCAAAACGAGAGCTATTGATTCCATTTGCCTTCCTCACTCTTCCCCCTCACCTCAGGAAATAGCACCACCAGCCACAATCTGAAGCCAAAACTAAGATATCATTTTTGATCCCTCTTTCCCTCCTTTGTCATCCCAAACCATTAGTAAATACTCTCAGCTTTCTCGAGTATATTCCAAACCCATTTTCTTCTCCCCAAATCCAATCTTAACCATTGTGATCCCAGCCCATCTATTTTAAGTAACCTATTAACTGCAATGATCTATTAACTGGCTTCCCTACTGCTCTTCTTTCCCCATCCCTCCACAGTTCTTCCCCACAGAACAGCCAGGAGTGATCCATAAAGACCAAAAATAGAGAATGTCTATTCTGTTTCCCCAATACTAGAAGAGTGTCTGTCTCATAGCAGGCACTCTCCAGTGAATGAATGAAATGAACAGTCATCTCTCCTACTCTTTTTAGATCTAGATTCCCCTCACAAAGAAGGGAATCCAAAGTTCTTACAATGCCCTACATTATCTGGTCTCCCTCACCTCACATCCCTGATCGATCTCCATGCTCCAGGTTCACTGGCTCTTGATATTCCTCAAACTCATTTCTACCTTGGAGCTGTTTCTGTGTGCCCTGTGCCTCAACACTCTTCCCTCATGTCCGGCTCCTTCTCATCATTCTGCTCTCAACAATGTTACCTCCTTAGAAAGGCCTTCCCTGACCAGCCTATCCAAAGCAGCTCTACCCATCCTCTGCCATCTCACTCAGTTTCTTTGTTTTCACAGTACTTACCAGGTGAATTATCTTGTTGCTGGTTTACTTACAGACGGCTTCGTCCTCACTAGAATGTAAGCTCCCACAGAGCTGGGACCTTATCTTTATTGTTCAGTGATGTATCGCTACAGCCTAGTACAGTGTCTACTACACAGTATTTATTGAAAGAATGACTCACAAACATTTGCCAAGTACATATTATGTGCCAACCACTATACTAGGTAATAACAATGGATTTTTATAATTAAGGAAAAATAGAGAGTGGAAGTAAGAATATTAGTATGAAAAGTAATTTGATGCTCTTTTTATGTTGACCATTCCCATTCTTAAAATGAATACTTTATATGATAAATTCTTTTCAGAATATTCTTTTGGCAGTGTAAAATACCAATATGCTTAAAGTTGTAATTATAATTAGTATCTCACTACAGCTTTAGAAGTTATCTAGATGATGACATTCTTCATTTTTTAATGCACATTTTACATATTAGTTCCCACTAATTAAGCCATCACTCAGTAAAATACTATCCAGGACTCTTCATGTCGTCACCATTTTCTCAGAATATGCATACAAACATTTCATCCAGTCAGAAAAATTATGACTCTGTAAAATCTTTCTGTTCTCAACATACAGAAATATTCACAACATGACAATAGTGGTTGTCAACTGTCCATTTATTCTGGCCTCAGATTAATTTACCAGCTGAAATCAAGCCAAGAAATGATCAAGTTCCAATTACTAATCAAGTTCATTTCATAACAGTCATCACTAAAGTTAAGATTCATCCCTCACCACCCAAAGCCTATTATAATAGAACATGTCCAAATGAGTTCAGGCAAAAGAGTTATGTTTCATTGTTACCACAGTACTTTTAGATCCATCTAATTCAGAACCACAGCAGAAAGCCTTAGTGTTTTGATGTAATCGTGCCAGTTACCACTATCATTATGACATCACCAAACACCTTATAGCAATGCGTCAACTAGAAAGAAGTAAATTTCAAGCTCAAGACACTAAACAAATGACATTTCTCCAGATCTTGTGTTTTCATATTTTATAGCATACGTTAAAACTATCATATCCTGCCCCAAATGTTGTAAGCGTTCAAAATATTAATATTTTTAAAGTATAATTTATAAAATGAATCAAATTTGGTATAACTAGGTATACCTACTCAAAATACCACTGTATCATACTAGATTTTTAAAACATAAGGGAAAAGGGTGCCTGAATGGCTCAATCGGTTAAGGTTCAGACTTAATTTAGGCTCAGGTCATGATCTCCCTGTGAAAAGATGGAGCCTTACTTTAGGCTCCAGGAAGGGCAAGGAGCCTACTTAGAGTCTATCTCTCCCTTTCCCTCTGATTACACATTTTGAATAGTAAGGTATTCTCAAATGCTTTCAATCAAATACATAAAGACATATTACTTGTTCTATTTAAAATAAGCTTCCAAGGGGCGACTGGGTGGCTCAGTCGGTCAATCGTCCAACTTCGGCTCGGATCATGATCTCACAGTTAGTGAATTTGAGCCCGGCATCAGGCTCTGCACTGACATTGTGAAGCCTGCTTGGGATTCTCTCTACCCCTCCCCAACTTGTACTTTCTCTCAAAATAAAATTAGCTTTTTAAGCATACTTGCCAAGAGAAAAGAGGGTAAGGGGAGGAGGGCTTTTGTTTTTTCTTTGTATGGAAATATATGAACACATTCATCTTATTTACAGTTATAAACCCTTACTTGATAAAGCTGAAAAACTGTAGGTACCAAAACAAATTAAATCTCTAAGCAAAGATCAAAAGTTCAGTATTCTCCAAACCACACTTGTTATTATTCCTATTTGATTTTACAACATTACCTTAAAACAATGTTCCCTTCAATATTTTCAGCTGATTCTATATCACAGTTGATTTTCTCTTTAGTCTAACTACATATTTCTATAAACGAATCAGTTTTAGGATACCTAGAATTTACCCACATACTGAAATAAACTCATTTCAATACCAGAAATTATTTGCTTATCCCCGATTTCATATTGGCCTTCAGGATTAAAATGATTGCTGACAAATACAGTCAGGAAACAACTCTTCATTTTCACAAAATTCTGAAATTGTTCAAGTTAGTCAAAAGATATACTGGACATTATTTCAAAACTATAAATTATCTTCAAATTCTCAGAAAGGTAAAAGAAATCCCTGCATAAATCAACTCAGAAGTCGTTATCCTGACCTTCACCATCTGCTCACTTGTAAAAGAAACTACACATAAGCTTTTCATCTAAGGTATAACTTTATAAAATTAATGAAAAAGTAATTCTAAATACTTATTTGCTCAAGAATAAAGAAGCATAAGGGTACCTGGGATGCTCAGTTGGTTAAGTGTCCAACGTCAGTTCAGACAAGATCTCACGGCTTGTGAGTTCGAGCCCAGAGTTGGGCTCTATGGTGACAGCTCAGGATTCTGTGCCCCCCTCTCTCTCTCTCTGCCCCTCCCCTGCTCACACTCTGTCTCTCTTCAGTAAATAAACATTTTTAAAAAAAATTTTTTAAGAATAAAGAAGCATAACAAAAAGTACATCATTATTACTGTAAAGTAAACCACTCTCAGCATATAGCTGAAAAAAAAATTTATTGGAAAGGCATGTCCTGACTTACCAATGGTTTATCACTGTCAAAACTGAGATAAAATATATGCTTTGTAAAGCTTTCCTGTCCAAATTCCTTCAACTTGGGTACTATTTATAAAGTATCTCCTTCTACTATATCCTTTGCTACAGCAAAAGTCTAGGGCCTGCAATACAACCTCAAAGTCCTTCCTTCAGTGACTTAACTTCTACTCACTATGAGGCTTTCTTCTTCATGGAAAACAATGGGGAAAATGGATACAATGCTTGGGTGACATTATATCTCCAAACATGTTATTATTACAAATCTATTTCAAGAGGTTAGGTTACAAAGATACTACAGATGGCTTTTGACAGGTACAGATAAATTGAAACCATTCCCTCCAACCCCTAGAGATAATGAAGTGTCCTCTCACTGAAGTTAACTTTAATTGTAGGATTCTAAGTACTCAGTAAGCATCAGAAACCTCTCAACTGAAGTTCCCCTTCTTAGGACAATGGTATACGTCTTAGAGAAGATAATTCCTACTTACATTTTTTTTTAACTAAATCCATGCCTACATTAAATTCCATTATTTCTAAAAGTGTTGCAGAACCCAACTTAAGAGAATGATTTTAAATCTAACTCTGGATTTTAAAATTTACATATGTATCAAATACAGTATGGGGACCATACTTAATACTGTGCTGTATGCTGGAAATTTGCTAAGAGGATAAATCTTAAGTGTTCTCATCACACACACACAAAAATACTGTAACTCTATGAGGTGATGGATATGTTAAACAGCTTGATTGTGAAGATCATTTCACAATGCACACATAAATCAAAACATCAAGCTATATACCTTAAGTATATATACAATTTCTACTTGTCAATTACACTCCCCCAATTGCTGGTAAAATTATATGTCTAAAAAAACCATATTACAAATTTCTAAACTATCACAGAATTGCATTATTTGAAATTTTAATAGCAACTGTGCCTAGTATATTTTAAAGAACAGAAAATGCTACCAGAAAAAAAAGTTCTCACCTCCAAATGCTGTTGCTACGTTTTTTTGTTTTGCAAATAGCTTTAAAAATGTATACAAAAATGTCAGTTACAAATTGAACTCAAAACATTTTGTGGAACAAGGTTACTTAGGAGTTCGAGAACCATCTAAAATTGTAGGAAAAAAGATTTACATATGTCAATTTTGATGGATAAAATATAACTTTCAGCTTCTCAAAGGGTTCAAGAACCAATTAAAGTGCCTTGAGGAATCGTCAGCGTCACATAACTTGTCACAGGCAACCCAAGCCTTATTTTTTTTAAGCCTTATCTTTTTTATCCCAAATGAGGGAAGGATTTATCCCAATCTGGTGGCTCCTACACAACTTCTGAGCGATGCAGGCATGAAATGGCTGTCCGATACAAACCGCTCCCTTCACACACTGAACGCGGCAATCTCCAAATCTTCCCTGAAGGGGCCAGGGAGAGGCAAACGCAGTAACACCCCCACCGCCCAGGGATCTATGGGCTCATGCGGGACGTGTCCTCCCCTTACGCCAGAGAGAGACAGAGCTGCGGGGAGGTGACCAGGTTTCACTGAGGGGCTTAAGTGCCCTCGGGGATCACTTAACTGAGGAGATGGCATCACCAGCAACCTCCTCCCGCCCCAAAACGCCGCAAGTAGCAGCTGCGGGCGTGGGCGCCGCAGACCCCGGCCCTCCCCGGCGCGCCCCGAGCCGCCGCAGCACGGTCGCAGCGACCTTCCCGCTCAGGCCCCCGTGAGCCCCGTTATCCACGCTGGCCACACACCCCACGAGGGCAAGGGAGGAGGCCGGACAACAAAGCGCAACCAGAGGAGGCCCCGGCGAGCTTGAAGTTGGGGCGCTGGGGCTGCGGCCCGAGGAGGAGCGGGCTGGCCGCCCGGCCGCGCGATGCAGGGGCGGACGGGACCGGGGACGCGGCCCGCCAGATGTCAGCCCCGCGGTGCCGGGGTGTCGGCAGCCGCGAGGAAACGCGGCGGGCGGGCGCGCGGCGGCGTCGGGGAGGCGGCCTGGGGGGAAGGCAGGCCTGAGAAGAGAAGGGAACGGCGGCGGGGTCCCGGGGCGTCGCGACCCCCACACCAGCGGGCGGGGGGAGGGGGGAACTGTCCCGTTACTTACCCGCCGCGAGACTGCGGGCTCCGCCGGGGCTGTCCTGGCCGCCGGCCTCCGGGACCAGGAAGCGCCCCCACATAGCGGCCGGGAGGGCCGGGGGCGCACGACTCCCCTAGTCCGTCCTGCCCTGCCTTCGCCTCCGGCTTCTTCGGCGGCGGAAACTTGTGCGGAACCTGCGGCCGCGGCGGCACCAGCGGGAGGGCGGGCGGTCTGGTTAACGGCTGCTCAGCGACTGGCGGGGAGCGCAGGGGCCAGATTCGCCGCGGCCCCGGCGGCGCCGGCTGCCATGGCCGAGCCCGCTGTGCTGAGGCCCGGGCGGAGGAAGCGGTGGCTCCGCAGTGACGGCGGCTGGGTCCCCGGCTGAGCCCAGGCGAGGATCACAGCCTCCAGGCGAAGTTGCAGCTGCGGCTTCTCTCCGCCCCCTCCGCCGGCAGAGCCGGAGCCCGAGCGGGGCAGGGTGGGGGCGGGGCCTGTCGGGGGCGGGGCCGCGGGCGCTTACATAACGCGTGCGCGGCGCGGGGCGGGAACTGCGGGCCGGTGCCGCTGGGTACCCTGAAGCCGGTTTGCTCGGTCTGCGACTGATGGGTCGGCTCGACGCACCGGCTGCATCGCTCCCTCCCCACCCCTGCGCTCCGCCCGAGGAGAAGAGAGGATGAATAGAATTTGGCCCCGGGCGTTATCTTTCGGTACCGCCCTAGCTTGGCCCTCCGGGCTCCTCTCAGGAAGAGAACAGGAAGACCTGTCTTCGCTGCGCAGCTAAGAAGCTCGCCTGCGAGAGGTTGAGGGACTTCCTACCTTATTTGAGATTGGGATGAAAGTCATCATGCATTCCAAAAACATCGTTTATAGATAGCTTTGGGGGACAGAAAAGAAGTCGTTTTCCTGAACTCGCAAATTCAATGGCGGGAGGTGAGGGGGGAGAAGAGAGCAAAATACCTACTATACAATAATGTGCGTAGGAAGAAGCAGAAAGGAAAAAGACCAGAGGGTTCAGAGAGGGGCCATACATTTTAATTTGGTAGCCCAGTAACTCAGAGAAGCAACCAGAGAGGAATCAAAATGGTACCAAAGTTTGTAATGGGAGTAACTTTTTTAAAAATATTTTTTAATGTTTTATTTATTTCTAGGAGAGAGAGAGAGAGACAGCGTGAGCAGGGGAGGGTCAGAGAGAGAGGGAGTCACAGACTGAAACAGGCTCCAGGCTCTGAGCTGGCAGTCAGCACAGAGCCCGACGCGGGGCTCGAACCCACGAACCGCGAGATCATGACCTAAGCGAAAGTCGGACGCTTAACCGACTAAGCCACCCAGGCGCACCAGTAATGGGAGTAACTTCTTAAAACCCTACACCTTCTTGTTCCTCCATTTGATCAGTCCCCACCTTTTATCTAAACCTAGAGGACAAGAGCTAGTAATCTGAGGAAACACTGAATGGGTCCACCATCGTCTTCGTAAATTTTACTCTTCGTTGGCAATATTAGGATCCTTCCAATATTTAGATACAAAATAGTCCATCTAATAAATATTGGTGGAGCACTGTAGAAGAAAGCGGTTCTACACCTGTCTCATGAATCAGAGACAAACTGAAAAGCAAGTCCCTACCTTCAACAAGACTTTGAGTCCAGAGATGCTTTTTTGTTTGTTTGTTTGTTTGTTTTAGAAGTCTGCTAATAACAAAGGCCTCGCTTTTCTATTTAAACACTTTGGAGTTGGGAAATACTGCTTAAAACTTTTAGAGGTTAAATTACATTTAGTGGTGTAGTTTATTACTTTCCACAACTGTGTTGTAATTTACTTGACTGCTGTTTTACATTTAGTCTCCCTCCAGTACAGTTCCACTGATTTCTCCAAATAATGAGCTGGTGGCCAAGGGTCACCTTGTTCTGAGGACAGAAAGTGACAGAAATATGAAAGAAGGATATGATTGGCTACTTTTCCTGATTTAAATATGCATGAGCTCATTTGAAAAGTTTAGGCATTCAAGTTTAGGAACTTGAATAGTGGACGTTCAGAACGAAGCCTAAAAATTAATAATAAATTCCAAAAAGAATTATAAAAAGTTATAGAGCTCTATCAAAGTATCCTTTTTTTCATGATTTATAGTTACCATGGTCTAATATTAGGTACAGTATTTGTTAAACACCAAACCTTTTTTAATACAGTTCTAAGAAATGTATGAATTATTACAGATAAATCTCGGTCTTTTGTGAGTTAAAAATATATGTATTTGTTATTCCAAAAGCGGCCAACTTCCATTCAATTCTAAGTAGTATCTTAGAAAAAAAAATCATTTGCTCAGCAGGTTTTCTACATGTGTTTTTACTAATGTGAAGGATGTGCCACTACACACACAAAAGAAAATGTGTTGCTGAAGATAAAAATATTTTAAATACCTATTACAGAGTAAGAAGAAATAGTAAAAACATGTTACTTTGACAGTTGGCACCAAACATAAAAATTTTTGTGTTCCTACTAATTAAACTTGAAAGGATACAGATCTAATGCAATAAAAGTAACTTAAATACTAAGTGAGAATATTCTGTATATAAAATAAACTGTAACCATTTTTTTAATAATATAGATTCTGAACTCAGATTCCCCCTACATCCATATTACACTCAGTATCCATGTCTCTCAGAATGATTAAAATTTACCATAGCAAAGTTTTGAGAGCCTAAGAACTACCTAACCATTACCAAACCTGATATTGTCAATTGGCATATTTTTGTTTTGTTATGAAAGTATGAAAAAAAGATAAGGAAAATCTTATAAGCAAAGACATTTATTCCTGAACTTAAGTCTTTCAATAATTGTTCTTGTAAGCAGAGATAATAAAAGCAAATAATGAAAATAATGACTGTGTGTATATATAAATACACTTGCTTAAGTGAAATGTAGATACTTAATATTTTGGAAGGAGACTTTTAGAAAATATAAACTAGATCACAAAAGAGTAAAATAGTACCAATAACACCATATTTAATATCAAACTATATTAAACTTTTCATTTAAAATATTGCATTCCAGGGACACCTGGCTGGCTCAGTTGATGCCATATGTGACTCTTGATCTAGAGGTTGTGAGTTCAAGCCCCATGTTGGGTGTAGAGACTATTTAAAAAAATAAAATTTTTTAAAAATAAAAAAATGAAATACTGTATTCAAAAAAGACATTATTTAAAAACAAAAAATATGGGGTGCCTGGGTGGCTCAGTCGGTTAAGCGTCCAACTTCGGCTCAGGTCATGATCTCGTGGTCTGTGGGTTCAAGCCCCACATCCGGCTCTGTGCTGACAGCTCAGACCCTGGAACTGCTTCAGATCCTGTGTCTCCCTCTCTCTCTGCACCTTCCCTGCTCATGTTCTGTCTCTCTGTGTCTCTCAAAATAAATAAACATTAAAAAATTAAAAACAAAAATAAATGTTGCGTTTGTAAATCTTTTGGAAGGGCACCTAGGTAGCTCAGTCAGTTAAGCATCCAACTGTTGATTTCAGCTTAGGTCATGATCTCACAGTTCATGGGATCATACCACCACTTGTCAGGCTATGTGCTGACAGCATGAACCCTGCTTGGGATTCTCTCTCTCCCTCTCTTTCTGACCTCTCTCCTCTCTCTTTCTCTCTTTCTCTCAAAATAAATAAATTTTTAAAATATTATTTGGATATAAATCTCTGATCAGATTAAGTTAAACTATCTTAAATGTGTTTTTCTCACATAAATTTGTCGTTTTGGGCAAACAATCATAGAGAATTGAAGAGTGATATAAAAAAGGAGAAAAGTGATATTTTAAAATTAGAAGGAAATCTATCTCCTGCATAATATGATGAAACTTCAAGAGCGGTTAATGTTTACAGAAATATATCAAAATTAAACCATCTGATAACAATTTAAATAGCTCCTAGAGAACAACTGCCACTTTAGAGGGGCAGATTTATGGATGAAGACTAAAAAATTCCAAGGAACAGATAATGCTGGTGTATCAAGGATGTTACTATAACCATAATATATAACCTCTTCCAGGTCACAAAAATGACAAGTTACTAAATTTATTATGGGTGGTTATAATCTCAAATAGTCATTTATAATAATGGAAAAAAAATAAAGCTAAGAGATTCTTTTAACAATGGATTTGAAAAATATCTCAGGTAGATTTCTAGCAGATACATCCAACGATAGAAAGGTAAATAGAAGACATAAAGGTTATTCAATCTGTCTATACCTCAGTTTCCTCATCTGTGATGTGGCCAGGCCAAGAGAACAAGGATACCTCATCTAAACTCCATGATTCCTGAGAGATACAGAAAATGAATCCCACCTATATTTTTGGCTCCAAAGTTGGGCTGTAATGGCCAATGAGAAAGTAGGTAACACATGGACCACTAAATCATGGAGCAGTACTTTGAGTGGGAGGCAAGGCTGAAAAGGATGGAATTTAAACAAAAGACAAATTTAAGTGTCCCAAGGAACAATAATGCTTACTGAAATTTCTTAGGACTGACATATTTGTGAATGGAACTTACTGTGGTCACTGCCTGGACATATTGAGCCTATAGAAAAGGTGCAAGGTCATTTACAATGAGGGGGGCAGCAATCCTGACAATGTATAGAAAAGACAAGTTCCTCCCTGTCTTCCTGTTCAGACGTCAGAAAGGTAAGTGTATAAAGTGAAGTTTGGAGTTCAAGAAACTAGCTCATGCCTTCACTAAACATACACACACACACAGCCTCCTATCTAACCTGCACTGGTGGATAAGAGGACTGTTTTAATAACTTAAAATGGCCAAAACATTATGGACTAAATTGAGATGAATTCAGTGGAAAGGCAGGTTTTCAACAAATTGCAGTTGGTAGCAGTAGTGAGACTTTAGAATATATATATTTAAATGATTTGAGACCTCTTACTAAACCAGTTAAATATTTTATGTAATCCTCACAACAATCTGTCATCAAAATGAAAATAAAAAATATAAATAGTTTTTTTCAAAAGATAAACAAAGGATAAAAGAGATAGACCAAAAACAGACACTTAATATAGAGAACAAACTGGTGGTTACCAGAGGGAAAGTTGGTGGGGGGATGGGTGAAATAGGTGAAGGGGATTAAGAATACACTTATCATGATGAGCACTGAGTAATGCATAGAATTGCTGAGTCATAATATTGCACACCTGAAACTAATATAACATATGTTAGTTACTCTGGGGAATTAAAATTTTTAAAATAAATAAATAAAACAATCTGTCATTAACAGTCAATATTAGCTCCATTTTAAAGATTTGGAGGAAAAGACCCAGAGAAGTAAGGTCATACAGGCAATAAAGAGCTAGGATTCAGATCTAATCCCTATGATCCCAAAACCCATTCTTTTCCCATCATGCTTTTCAATATGTTGCAAAACAAATTATAAGATTTTTCTTCAGATGCCATGTGAGAAGAAAGTGCCTAATTATAGGATTTCTGTATAATGTTTAGGGTTCAGCTAAAATCGGAAACCATGTGACATTAATCTGTGGTGTTGTATGATTTTCTTTAGCTGCACCCAGCAGTTTGAATATAGGAATAAAGAAGGCAGATAGTATAACAGAATTTTGTGGTGCAGGCACTTAGGGAAAGGGGGCAAAGAATTCAAGGATATTGGTTGTAGAATGGGTGAAGTGATGGGAATCTGGGTCTAGCCTATCTGGAGTATACAGTGAAATCAAGAGAGGGCTGAAACGTTGACAGAAGGTTGAAGGAATAAGGGAGTAGAAGTTTCTCATGAAATTGAAAAGCAAATATAATGACAATAAGGAAGTGAATGGTGGAAAGATAGGGCATTAGGATAAGTGGGGAAAATGTTGTGGGGTTTAAGATTCCAGAGGTGAGGCAGTGGAGGAATTAATCTATAAGGCAGCATTGGAGTTGTGTGTCTCTGATCTCCCTTCAAGAAACAAATAATCCCGTGAAGAAGTAGTCAGAAGACATGAACAGACACTTCTCCAAAGAGGACATCCATATGGCCAACAGACACATGAAATGATGCTCAGCGTCCCTCATCATCAGGGAAATGCAGATCAAAACTACACTGAGATACCACCTCACGCCAGTCAGAGTAGCTAAAATGAACAAATCAGGAGACTCTAGATGCTGGCGAGGATGTGGAGAAACGGGCACCCTCCTACACTGTTGGTGGGAACGTAAGCTGGTGCAATCCCTCTGGAAAACAGTATGGAGGTTCCTCAAAAAATTAACAATAGAACTCCCCTATGACCCAGCAATAGCACTGCTAGGAATTTACCCAAGGGATACAGAAATGCTGATGCATAGAAGCACATGAAACCCAATGTTCAAAGCAGAACTCTCAACAATAGCCAAAACATGGAAAGAACCCAAGTGTCCATCAACTGATGAATGGACCAAGAAGATGTGGTATATGTATACAATGGAATACGACATGGCAATGAGAAAGAATGAAATCTGGCCACGTGTAGCAAAATGGATGGAACTAGAGGGCATTATGCTGAGTGAAATAAGTCAGAGAAGGACAGATACCATATGTTTGCACATATAGGTGGATTAGGAGGAAGTTAATGGAGAATGAAGCAGGAGAAGAAGGGGGAAATAGTTGGGGAGAGGAAAGGAGGCAAACCATGAGAGACTCCTGAATGCTGAGAACAAACTGAGGGCTGAATGGGGATGGGGCAGAGGGGCAGGGGGTGATGGGCATGGAGGAGGGCACTTGTTGGGATGAGCACTGGGTGTTACATGGAAACCAACTTGACAATAAACTATTTAAGGGGGGAAAAAAAGACTTTGATGTTCAGCCACAAGGAATGCAGTTGACTGACAGCTTCCAGCTATTAGCACCTGAGGGAGGGATCTGCCTCAGCTTTTGAGTGGAGACCACACTTTTCCTGGATAGCCCCAGCCTGTGACTGAGCGTGCAGAGACATTGGGGCCTGCCATTCTTTCCAATGTGGAAGCCTTGTAATCATCAGTCTTGTTTTCTAGCTCTCTGTTGGGTTGACTGTGACCTGGCCAGATCTGCACTAGGGTCTGAGTCTTCACAATCCTATTTCCTGCTCCTTTCATCTTTCACAGATGTTACCTTACAATAAACCTCTCGCTCTCCGAACGCCATTTTAGCATCTGCTTCCCAGAGAACACAACTGCAACAATCTGTGAAGATACAAGGGAGTTGGATTTGTTTGTTTGTTTTAAATAGTAAAGTGGGGGCTCTATAAAGCATGATGAAAATGTTTCTGAGGACAGAAAACAAAGGATGGTTCACCAGGAAGGCAGCACATAAGCAACATGGACTGAAACTATTCAGTAGTGTAGATATGTAATAAGCACCTTACGTTTTGAACAGCAAAGGAAGACAGGATTGAGAGGAATGACAGGTTTTTAGGGTTTTTTTTTTTTTTCATGCTTATTTATTTTGCAGAGAGAGCAAGAGCACACGTTGGGGAGGGGCAGAGAGGGAGAGGGAGACCCAGAATCCAAGAAACCGTGAGATGATGACCCAAGGCCAAGTCAGATGCTTAAGCAACTGAGCCATCCAGGCGCCCCTAGAGGAACAACAGATTTATGTTGGGCACACAGACTCCTGAGAGAAAGTAATGAGTAACCCCGATTGGGCTGGTCCTGGCAACTGCTGCCCCAATTAGAAAAATCTGCCACTATCCAAGATACTTCAGGAGCAAACTACAAACATGAAATTTGCCATGTTCACTGAAGTTAACAGGATTTTAGTTAACTAAGAGTAGTTAATTGGTTACAACTTCCCTACTCAAATAATTTTCAAAGGTGAACACGGCTTTCTTAGCAGCTTTCTTACTTCTGGTAGTAGAAGAGAATTCAGTTCAATAACTGTTAACTTTGGTAAGTTTTCATCCAAAGAATTTTCCCCATATTGATTATACAATGGAAGAAAATAGGGAACTCTGGAATTAACTAGAGTTAACAGCACTAAAAACAGTTCCTAGAATGATCTGGACTAATTTAAGGATTGGACGTTTTTGCTAAAATTTCAATGGAGGTCTGGAATTTTAATAAGCATTATGTTCAGAAAACAAAACACAAGTCTAGCTGCAGTTTTCAGGTTTATGGGGAAACTGATTTCTTATCTTTTTTCTAAATATTTTCTAAGTTATTTCTAAAATAAAAGTAATATTTTAAAAAACAAAAAGAAGACAGTATAAAAATAATTATTACTTATTCATTTAGTAAATATTTGTTGAGTACCTAAGCAGGGCAGGGAAAACTAGGGACAGGTGTGAAAGATTGGCTTACCTCTCTATAAACTTCATAGCTTTTAAAATTTCTATTGGGCAAACATATATATACATATATATCAATTTGGTTTGTCTGAGGTTTTTCTAACCCAATTATCTCTAAGGAGAGATGAGTCACTCTGAACTCCAGTGCTTACAGCCTCTCATATTATGAGTTACTCTCTTAATTATTTTGATCAACAACATATTGATGGAAGAAGTCATGTAGCCTGACTTAAATTCAAGCTGCAAAACTGGAATCTGTATTTTAAAAATAGATAAGTGAACTTTTAAAGATCACTTTAAAATGCAGTGAAACAGGGGGGATGGGCATGAAGGAGGGCACTTTGGGGATGAGCACTGAGTGTTATGTAGAAACTAATTTGACAATAAACTATTTGTAAAAAAAAAAAATAAATAAAAAAATAAAAATAAAAGAAAAAAAAATAAAAAAAATAAAATGCAGTGAAACAATTATTACATTGTAGTGGTTGTAAATATATGTTGAATATGATAGTGGGGAAAAAGCAACATATTTGAATTAGCATATTAAATAGATATAAGTAAGCTAATATTGTGTGGATATTTGTTTCACTTATACCTCAAAATTTTAGCATATCAAGTCGTCCTATTTTCAACTCATTTTTGAGAATGCACCTAGAAAACGGAGATCACCTTATATTTGAACATATCTGAACTAAATTAAAATTAATTAAAATTGGTCCTTTTTTTTTCCCCCTGCTGAGCCACAAACAAGGTATTTATTAGACATTTCTAGTAGTTTTACAATGTTATGTTCAGGGAATCCATTTTTAACAATTTTAACTACCTAAAGCTGAATTTTGAAAGAATAACATCTTACAGACTTTTCTTGCAACATAGTAAGACTTAAAAGGTTTTTTAAAACCTAGTAGAATAACTAATTTATATTTTCATTATAGTAATTGAGACTTCTGTCTTTAATGAACCTCGAATCTCCAATTACTGAACTGCAAAATGAAATCACAGAAAAGCCACCTGAATATCAAACATTCATTATCATAAGTGCTCACAGAGAATACAAGATGAATTAACAATGAACCAAAGCATCTAAAATTAAATTCACTCTTCGTACATGTACTATAAATGATGACAAAATAAATTACATATACATATACATATACAAACACATATACATACATATGTATTTATATAAGATATACATGAAATTATATGACATTTTCCTAATTGGGCGATTACACAAATTTTTACATTACTTGGTCTTTATATTAATTAACTAGGTTCTTTTTTTTTTCATTACAGATAATTTCCTGATGAAGTTATGGAGCAAGCTTAGGCTTAGAAAAGTTAGGCAAGTTATTTATACCGTGAAAGATAGCTGAAGGATAACTGTCTTCAACTGAGACCGAAAGATAGAGATAGCAGTTAACATTTATTTTCATAATCTAAAACATATTATGATCTCAGCAACAGAGACCTATAGAGACACTAAAGAGGGGGGTGGTTAGAGGCATTTGATCAGCGTTGGGGGAGAAAAGAGAGAAAGGCATTATCCAGAGAATTCTGCCCAGCGGTTGCCTGACCGCTGCTGACTTCTTTGCTCCCTCTTGAATGTCAGTCTGGTTCTGGCCCAGGCCCAAGAGCTAAGTTTCAGATCATGGCAGGCTTAGGAGAACAGTGCAGACTGGAACATCTAATCCCACCCTGGCTTGCCCTAAAATGTCCCCTGAGTCCATCCAGTTTCTGAGCCTGCTGCCTAAAGCTGTTTCTAGAAACTCAGATGCATAGAAGAGCCATGCCACTTTTGCTCCAGTTTTGAGTTTGGGCTTTACCACACAATTTTTTTTTAAAGAATTTTCATCTTCCCACATACCATCTTTTAGAACAGACTGCTTAAAATTCCTTAGAGGAAATGAGTCAGCTAGCCGATGAAAGTGGGCATCTCCATATTTCCAGGACCAAGGTAATCATCACCCGTTAGGAACCTACCTGTCACATGGGAAGCCAGTGCCAGGCACTCGAGTTTTCCTGTTGCCTTTTCATCCAGAGGCTTAAAATGAATCTCCTTAAAATGTTTTGGTACGTGTGGGCATTCTCCTGCTTACACAACCCCTGTTGGAAAGTAATGTTTGTAGGCTGCAAAGTGGCTTTCTGTTGAGGTGACAGCCTGCCTCCCAGAGAAGGTGCCAGAAGAAGGAGACCTCGAGAGCCACTGTGAAGATCATATGCCTTGATCCCTTTTCAGATACTGGCAAAGAGCCAGACCCAGGGTATTGCTACAATGAGTAGCTGGGCGAAGTGGCAGATTGCCAGGTGACGGCCAGACTGCCATTTATCAAGTGATGGTTTTTATAGACTCCCAGTAACCCATACTGAACCCTGTGGTTTCTGGGAGAAAAAAGAGCCAGATTATTCTCCTATTGGAAACAAACAAACAAACCAAACACTAGATTTAGGTCTGCAGGATCTATATTGGTCTTTCAAAATATTTGAGTATTTATTTTGGTAAATAGCCTTTGCAGGATCATATGTCTGTAACTCACACTTTTACTGAGTCTGGGGATGCTCTTTGCTATTCCAGTTGCCATTAAGGTTCCCTCATTTCACTAGGCCCAGGGGCTTTATAATGCTGTCTGTAGCTGCCTCATTAACTCTCACCCCTCTTGGGTTCTCTGAATCTAATTTTTTTCAATATGATAAGGAGGACATCATTTAATGTGAAAAGTGTCACAATATTCAAAGAAAAAAATGAGTATTGATAAACTGAGAAAAACATGATTACCATAAAACGACATCTTAAAATGTTTTTTATAATTTAGGATTTGTATAAACAAAACTAATATTTATTAATGTGTCCTATTAATTCATGCAAGAGAGGATTATACTCTATATTTAGAGTACTCCTTTCTTGCGCCTTGAAAAAAAAACAGTGGACGCTAAGGATTCATGAAATACGGTTTACAAATACATTTTTAAGTAAAGCTTATTATTCTTTTCTTGTAAAACTAAATTTTTATAAATCCTAAAGTTTTAAATTTCTTTTAATGCTCATGTGAGAGAAAAAGGGGGAGACAGAGAGTGTATGCGCAAGTGGGGGAAGGGGAGAGAGAGAGAGAGGGAGAGGGAGAGAAAGAATTACAAGCAGCCTCTGTGATATCAGCACAGAGCCTAATGCAGGGCTTGAACTCAGGAACTGTGAGATCATGACCTGAAGTGAATTCAAGAGTCAAGATGTTTAACCGACTGAGCCACCCAAGTGCCCTATAAATCCTAAAATTTTAATCCTACTTCAGCTAACTATTCGTCAATACTCAGGACCATTATGGAGTTATTTTGGTTAAAATGTTTAGGGTTAATTCATTAAAGGATGGAAATTCAGATACAGAAATTGCTTAAGATCTATACTTTGCCTTATTAAAACAAAACAAAACAAACAAACAAACAAACAAACAAACAAAAAAACTCAGAAAAAGGAATACCAAGCCCGGAGATCTTAAATCTCTAACAATGTAAATATCATATAATTTAATATAATTGGTAACATTTTTTTGTTGAACTTAAGAGTAGATTTCAGGGGCGCCTGGGTGGCTTAGTCGGTTAAGCGTCTGACTTTCGCTTGGGTCATGATCTCGCGGTTCGTGGGTGCGAGCCCCGCGTCGGGCTCTGTGCTGACTGCCAGCTCGGAGCCTGCAGCCTGTTTCAGAGTCTGTCACTCCCTCTCTCTCTGACCCTCCTCTGCTCACGCTGTCTCTCTCTCTCTCTCTCTCCTAGAAATAAATTAAAAAAAAAAACATTTTAAAAAAAGTAGATATCATACAGAATATTCAGAAAAAAATAGAAAACAATTACAAATGAGAAACTGGGATCTATCTATAATGATTGAGCTAAAGTGCAATACTAAAAACTACCTCTTGGGCCAACAACATTGTATCATAAAACAGCTTGTTAATGTTCAGAGGTTACCAAGAGGGCAAAAACGTAAGCATGAAAGCTGAGGTACCAGC
The DNA here is from genome assembly GCF_003009895.1 of Hyaena hyaena. NCBI lineage: Eukaryota > Metazoa > Chordata > Mammalia > Carnivora > Hyaenidae > Hyaena > Hyaena hyaena. The sequence continues at coordinate 1,238,356 of NW_024080910.1, forward strand.
GCCAGAGACTCAGATTCAGGCATGGCTATGCTCCCTGCCTCACTTACCAAACAGGACTGTTGCAGTTCTATCCCATAAAGCTGCTGTGAGGAGTAAAAGCAATCATGTTTGATGAAGTGTTTCACAAGTTTTAGATAATCTAATCTTTTTAAGAAAAACAAAGGGCAAAAAAAAAGGAAAAACAAAGGGCAGGTAATTCAAAAGAGAAACTAAGGTGATAATGAAAAGTATTATCAAGTGCTGAGCATAGCACCAAAGATTTTACCATGCACTGTTCCATTTAATCTTTATAACAACATGATAAAGAACAGTAGGCATGATTATTATCTCCATTTTATGGATGAGGAAACTGAGGCACAGGGAAGTCCAAGGAAACATGGTTTGCAACTGGCAGAGCAGGAATTCAAAGCCAGTTCTACCTGATTCTAGAACCTCAATACTTTCATATTAGTGTTACAGGAAAAGTTTAACTTCATTAGTTATCAAAGATTTCACAATTTAAAGATATGGAAATGGAAATATACGATAAACATCAATTCCAGTTGTCTCTATAGAGAAAAGGAAGGAGGGGAGAAGAATTGGTACAGGGCACACAAAGAATTCAGCCATAGATATAATATTTTATTTTTATAAAAAAACTCTGAAAATATGGAAATGTGTTAAAATTTAATAAGCCAGGGCCATAGGTTACTATTTTTCTTCATGCTTTAAATAATTCATGGTAATGGGGTGGCTCAGTCAGCTGAGCATCCAACTTCAACTCAGGTCGTGATGTTCATGGGTTAAAGCCCCACATCAGGCTCTCCACTGACTTCGTAGAGCCTGCTTGGGATTCTCTCTCTCCCTCTCTCTCTGCCACTCTCTCACTTAGTCTTTCTCTCTCTCTCAAAAATAAATAAATAAACTTAAATAATTTATGGTAAAAAATTAAAACAGTAAGTTAATGTCACCCTATTTTATTTATATGAAGACAAAGTAAGATGATCCATTAAAAGCTAGAGACACTAATATTCTCATACACTTCTGGTGATATAAATTGGTCCAACTCTTTTGGAAACTAATTTGGCAATGTGTTTCTAAAACTATAAAAATAATCATACTCTTTGGTCCAGCAAATTTCCTTTTGCTACACTATCCTAAGAAACAATTATCAAAATATGCAAGTACATTCGCATATAAATACACATGCTGGAAAAACTATATGCATAAAGATGTCAACTGCAGTATTATTTATAATAGTGGAATATGATAAACAATATAAAATTTTAAAAATAGTTAATATTTTGCAACCTTTAAAGTAATATTTAATTACGAAGGCTCTATAGTAATACATGTAATGGTTGTGATGTAACATTAGTCGAAAAAAGTCAGAATATGAAATTGCATACCCCCTAGAATTAAATCAATGAAAAAATAAGCATAGAATAAAGTTTAGGAAGAAACACCTTATAATGAATGATGAGTATGGAACTAGTATTAGGATGAAGAGATCATGAATATTTTTCTTTCTCTTTCAAATTTTGGATAATAATGATCTGACATATGGGAATTTTGGTTTGGTTTGGTTTGGTTTCTATTTATTTATTTATTTTGAGAGAGAGAGAGAGCAAGCAGGGGAGGGGTAGAGGGTGAGAAGGGGAGAGAGGGGAAGAGAGAGAGAGAGAGAGAGAGAGAGAGAGAGAATCTTAAGCAGGCTCCATGCTGCTCAGCACAGAGCCCAACTCAGGGCTCCATCTTATGACCATGAGATCATGACCTGAGCCAAAATCAAGAGTCAGATGCTTAACCCACTGAGCCACCCAGGTTTCTCTGACATATTGTTTCTGTAATATAAAATTATACCATGATGCAACCCAGCTTTGGATATAATGAGATATGTCTGAAAATAAACTAGAATTCAAGGGAGAGGATGAGGAGACCCCAGGAAGATTATAGACAGTCCACAGTCAGTTGAGGAGTTCAGAGGAAGGGAGGTCCATCCGGTTGGGGTCTTTGGGAGAGCGCCCTGAAGGAGGAGCTGTCAGTGGCTTTAATAATTGGTAGAACTAATCGTTTCTCAGCCTTTTGGCTAAGATCAAGTGTAGTATCTGTTCTTATCAGTTTAATAATTGGTAGAACTAGGCCTAGAGGAGGGCCTAGAGGAAGGGGGCAGGCAAGCTTCAAACAGTAGAAAGATATGAGGTAATGGGGAGGCAATAGCACTTCATGTTTTATTTTCAGTTTTGATCTTCTGATTCTTTTTCAGAAAATGCAGTGGCTTTAAAGTTGTCATGGTTGAATTAATTCCACAAAACAACTGGTTGTAGAATCATAGCAACATAATTATGAGCTGTGCTTCTGGCTCCAAATCATTCACCTAAAAATAATCACAATGACTACATCTTGGGAAAACAAAGCCATTACCTATTCTTGTGCTCCAGCTATCTTGGTAGTCACTTACTGGAAAAATGGATCGTGGGTAAAATAACTACATGTTTTCAGAACTCTGGTTTGTTACTCTTACCTTAACTGAGCTGATTAATGAAATAATTTTTAAACTGTCTGTCTACAGGCATTCTCTTAAGCATGAACATGACTTAGGAAAAAGCACACAAGTCGGTCTGTGTTCCCCCAGGAACACAGCCCTGGCACTCCTGAAAGCTGATGTTGTTCCTTCAGGGAGTATATTTTTCTTGTGCAGAAAGGAGCCCAGAGGTCAGGGGTGGAGCTGTTCTGAGTAGGTAAGTCTCCCACATGGGTAAGATGAATGAGCCTGTATGCTCCACTGCCCCCCACATATGCCAGCTGGTCCTTGCCCAGCTTCCTTGGGTTAGGTAAATACTCACTGAATAATGTATGAATTGACGGGATGAATGATGATGGTTATCATTCACAGAAGGATACTCTGTGCTAAGAGTTTATGTTCATGAACTCATATTGTCCTAAGAATCCTGCTGAGTATAGAATTCAAATGCCAGGGTTCTTAGGTTCTACTACCTCTAGCTTTTTTTTTTTTTAATCCTCTTAAAAATAAAAGTGGTCCATTGCCATCTTATACACTGGTGACAAATCTGCTGTTTCTCCCCACTTCTCCAGATTTCTCTTTCTCTCATCACATTCTGTCTCCCTGCACGGGCCAGATCCATCCAACCCCCTTCTCCATCCCTCTTGTGTTTGCCTTCCCTTCTTGTATTGCCTTAGCCAGTACCATGAACACATCACCCCAATTCTGTCACTCCCAAAGTATCACCCACATATGACTGCATGTGTAACAGACATCTTTTTATGTTCAAGTGAAAAGATAAGGAATGGTCCTGTGGTGTTAAAGTGACAAACAACTCAATATTGGATATTAAGACTGCAGCCCCAAATAGAGCTCGAGACTGGACTGTTCTGCTGGATTTCTCTCCTTCCTGAGGTTGGTGCTTTCATCTCAAGCTCTAGGATGCTCAAAATACTTCCTTATCATGCAAAACACTTTAGTTCTCTGTCTGGGGCTTCCTTGTTCACTTCCAAAGCAGGCCCATCAATCAGGGTGTTTCGCTATACTTAGAGTCCTAGGAATCAGAAGGCCTGCAGTCTGGTGTACTTTTAAATAGCACCCTTCAATGCTATGTTATTATCCACATTTTACATAGATGAAACAAGGTTAGTGAAATTAAGTGATTACCCAAGTAAAAGGACAGAACATGAGTTAAAAGCTGGGTTACCTAACTCAAAACTTATGCTCCTCCCATTAAGCCAGGATGAAAGTATGAGAGAGTCAATACTTACTGAATGTTTACAACATGGCTGGCTCTGTTCTAACAACTTGAGGGGCATTAACTCATGAAATCCTCACATTAGCTACTATCAACTTCATAGGTACAGAGACAGTAAATAATTTGCCCAGAGTCATGTAGCTAACAAATGGAAAGTTCAAGATTAGAACCTAGAAAGTTAGTCTGTATGGGTCTCATCATTAGCTACAGTGCCCATCTAGAGTTACATGCTCTAGATCCCCTCAGTCCTTTCTGTGGATGGAAATGGGGTCAGAACTGGGTGACCGTTTAATCTGTACCATGAAAATGACCCCAGTGTGGTTTGGAAACTCACATTTTCTGAAGCCATGAGAGTGCAGGGGCATTGTAGGGTCTGAATCTAGTATGAACTAGATTTCCTCAGTGACAAACAGTGTAGTAAACTTTGTAACTGTTGCTTTTGAAAATTATAATGTAATTGAGCCTTTTATTATTTAATGAGTTGCTGGAACTTCACTTAATTCATTTAGGTAGTCATTCAAGATTTATCTATCATGTCCTCTGTATGTCACCTATAGTTAGGCACGGCCAAAAAGATGAATCCTTCACATCCAGGTCCTGGAGTAGCTCAGAATCTTGTGGGGAACTTACAGTCTAGTGCATGCTGTTACATGACTCATTCATCAGAACATTGCACATCTGATGATACTTGAAACTTGAGAAAGTCCTATTTAAGATCATGTGCACAAGAAACAATCTACAAATTTGTCTTTGGAGAAAGAGAAATGGCTGTCTCTTCAGCAGAAGCAAGCCCTCCAACATAAAGAAAGAAGATAAAGAGAGCCTGAGTGACCACCCACGTGGCCTTCCAGCCAGGATCCTACAAAGAACATTCAAACACACACTGACCTGAAAAGTCATGACCTGGAGTTCATGATCATATTCTGAGTGTTAAGAGGTCACATCACAAGGAGTATTGAAGGGCACCTGGGTGGCTCAGTAGGTTGAGCATCTGACTTCAGCTCAGGTCATGATCTCACGGTTCATGGGTTCGAGCCCCGCATCGGGCTCTGTGCTGACCTTCCCCTGCTCACTCTCTCTCTCTCTCTCAAAAATAAATAAAACATTAAAAAAAAATTTTTTTTTAAAAAAGAGAGTATCAAGATTTACATGAAGGCTAAAAAGGCAAGTTAAATGGTAAGATCAAAAAGAATGTTTTTTCCAATACTGATCTATAGGGAATGGTGCTGAGATTCTAGAATTCCCTGCTAGGTTCTTTAGAGGAAAAATTTATTAGCATGAAAAAGGCATTACCTTGGATCACCAATGCTTGGTAGTACTATTTCTCAAGAATATAGAACTTGCTTTGATTTATTTTATGCTCAAAGTTCCAATCTAAAGTTTGATCTCCTGAGTGGACATGACCATTCAGGCAAGATGCCTCATGAAGATAACCACTAGCAATTCTTTGAACAGGAACATCTCTCATTTTAAATTAATAAATAGACATCTTCACTTAGAGATGGATCTTAAATATGAACCAAAGCAAAGGTTTTTGAGCTATACCTGTAGGGCCTCACTTGCAAACAGCAAGTTTTAAATTGCATGAAAACTGTGCAGTGTTTTGTATTTGGTATCTATGCTGGAGTATCTCAATAAGATTTCATTTAAGAAAAAAAAACGAGGCCCATTGCAAAAAGTAAACACCTCTGAAATTTTGATCCATTTCTCTATTCACAAGGAACTGAGGCCCAGAGAGATTAAATGATTCACTAAAATGGCAGAGGCAAATCTTAAAACTAGGCTACCATTCAAAAATAAACGATTAGGACCTCATCAAGATTAAAAGCTTCTGCACTGCAAAGGACACAACCCACAAAACTAACAGGCAACCTACGGAATGGGAAAAGATAGTTGCAAATGACACATCAGATAAAGGGTTAATATCCAGAATCTATAAGGAACTCACCAAACTCCACGCCCGAGAAACAAACAACCCAGTGAAGAAATGGGCAGAAGACATGAACAGACACTTCTCCAAAGAGGACATCCAGATGGCCAACAGACACATGAAACGATGCTCAGCGTCCCTCCTCATCAGGGAAATACAAATCAAAACCACACTGAGATACCACCTCACGCCAGTCAGAGTGGCTAAAATGAGCAAATCAGAGAACTCTAGATGCTGGCGAGGATGTGGAGAAACGGGCACCCTCCTACACTGTTGGTGGGAATGTAAACTGGTGCAGCCCCTCTGGAAAACAGTGTGGAGGTTCCTC